>NC_053035.3:103595078-103898108 GCF_002575655.3 Aegilops tauschii subsp. strangulata | reverse complement strand
CTTTTTGTACTGTTTTTGAAATGTGTGTTATTTGAATATTTCTCAAAATAGGATTTTTGGAGAAAAGGCAACCTTCAAAAGTGCACCCCCACATGCATACACTTGAAGGCAAGCATCCTGAACCCTGGCTTAATATTTTGGATGTTGTGATGCGGCTACAACATCACCTTGACTTGGAGCATACGCTATTTTTATGTGACGATAAAAATCATATGCATGAGTACATAGTGGAGTTTTCTTTGCTGTGATAAATGGTTATGTTGGTGATGGTATTCATCCTCATAAGCTTCCCTTGCATACCGGAAGGAAGCCGGGAAAGTCGTGGTCTTGGGTAGACACGGGCTTGTCCCTAGTACCTCGTCGGGACGAGTATGTACGGTATGGCATGGTGAGGCTTGACGAGTGATAAGTCTACCTGTTAATGGAGATACTTTTGTTATGCTAATCATGCAGGGAACACTTGAACCTCCTGAGTCGGCCTTAGATCGAGTCTTGTCCAGTAACCCCCATACTTGCCTGGTACTACCACTTGTCCCTGCCTTAGGTAGGGTACGGTTTAGTAAGTTGTCAACCCCTGTCTAGCACACACCGTACAGAGAGGCCGTGATGAGGGTCCCATGGCCATGGATTAAAGCCTGTCATCCGGTCCGGGGGCATGGGTGTTTCCGGTTGGGACCGAGAGGGGGGCCACCCCTTAGAGCGCGCGTATAGAAATTTTGATCCCATGCTATGTCGAGGTTGTAGCCTCCCCACTTAGAGTTTGGCTTGACAGGTGTTGTGGGTGATTCCAGACACCGGTAAGTTAAGCTGGTGTGTGCAGGTCATGCGTGTTTTCAATCAAAAGACCGTAGACGGAATTAGTCCCGATGGACTAAAGAAATCCGTTACCCGTGGGTAAAGAGTACACCCTCTGCAGAGATTATACATCTATTCGAATAGCCGTGTCCATGGTTAAGGACTACAGTCTGGGATAGGTCAAGTGTCGGTCTTAGTGTCGGTCTTCGGAGGAAAAACGGCTAAACCAGAACCTTGATTATGGACTGTGACATATGTGGATTATGATCATTATTATTGTGGACTAACCATTTACTTTATTTGTATTATTGAGTATCCCTGGGATGGTTCTACCTCCTGGATACCCATTACAACTATTCTATTATAAGCCCTTTATGCGGTGTCGCTCAGACGCCCGACTGTGGCATGCTTGTTATTTCTTTTATATATAAGCCCTTTATGTGGTGTCGCTCAGACGCCCGACTGTGGCATGCTTGTTATTTATTTTCTATATAAGCCCTTTATGTGGTGTCGCATAGACGCCCGACTGTGGCATGCTTGTCATTTCTTTTATATATAAGCCCTTTATGTGGTGTCGCTCAGACGCCCGACTGCGGCATTGTTAATTTATTTGCACCCTTTTCGAGGAGTCATTTCAGACACTTGATCACTGCATTCTATTTCTATACTGCATATCCATATTTTTACCCGCATGCGTGCATCATGGATTTTGTATATCTCGTGACAGACGTTGTGATCATAGAATAATTCGGAGCATGTTTGATATATTATACCCGTGTTCTTGATGTTTGCGAGTACATTCAAACGTACTCACTGGCTTGTCCCTGGCTATTGTCTTGGCCAGATTTCTTGCACGGAGAAGAGTGTTACGACGACGGCCCCGGAACCTACGCAGTGTTGTCAGCAGCCTCGCGAAGATAGGAGTTATCCTGGTCAGCTGTTCTTGTGGGAAATGGAGTCCCATAGACGCAGATGAACCGCAAAACCGCTTCCGCCATCAAACCATTAGAAACCAAGTGTTGTACTCATAGGCCACAATGGTCTTGTACTACATATTTTGTACTTGCTTGGATTTTCTTGTATCAAGTTGGTGCCTCATCAGCTAACAGTAATCCTGGGGCTGGTGAGCACAAGGGCCATTTTCTGGAGAATTAATTTCCCGAAAATCCAGTCCTGACAGACTTGGTATTAGAGCCAGGCTGACCATTGGCTAATCCTATCCTAGCCAGGTCAATTGACCTAGGTTAACCAACCCACCAGACCTTAACCAAACCCCAGCCAAGCCTCTCGCGTAAGATAGCCACACAGTGACCCCGACGCTTTTGGCAGTCGGTGCCCAACCTATCAGCTTAGCCTGTCGATCACGCGCTAGTGACCGACACCTAATTTGTCTCATTCGCAAGCGTGCGAAGGAAGACTCCGCCCCTTTTTCTATAAAAAGGGCGCGCTAGCCTCAACCCAGCACAGCACAGCCTCTTTCCCAAACCAAGTCTCGATGCCTGGCCCCATTGTTCACAATGAGACCACAGCAAGCAACCTTGGAGGTTTTGTGACCGTGCTTGCGAACCTCACCCGCCGTGCCTATGCATTAGAGGAGCCCCCAGAGTATGTTGTGTACCAAGAGCTCATGAACGGTGAGAGCCATCAGTTCTGGGCCACTGTACACATTTATGGTAGGGGTCTATCGCCAGAACGCCCCTACAGGTTCACTGGAAGGACCACTCCCTTTGAGCCGCAAGCCATCCATCTGGCAGCTCGAGAAGCTATAGTTCAACTCCGGCACTTGTCGCCCAGAGTTAACTGTCGCTCGTTCTACTACTACCCCAGTCGTAACGGGTACGGGAGGCCGCCCCAGGTTGCCAACAGAGATCACGAGACGGATCCTGCACTATTGCATCTGGTGCGCTATGTAAGTGCACTAGAGGAATTGTTCGATCAAATCACCCTTGATCTGATCGCAGTTCGGGGAGAACTGTTTCGCTGAGCCCCGGCGAGAGGAGAAGTGGGACCCAACGCCGACAACCCAGTCGTGCTGTTCGGACACCCGATCGAGTCCTTGCGGTCTGCCCAAGCCATCGGCCAAAATACTTTGATGTCCCCAGAAGTGCTTCGTCGCCTTTTGGGAACACACTCCAACGGAGTGGTGACCAACACCCCCCGCGATGGTCATCATCGCTACCCCGACCCTGCAGCCCCCCAACCTCATCCGGCTAATCCCGACGGTGAAACCCGTGGGGAAGATTCAACGTCCACTAGGCAAGCCCGCTTAGATATTAACGGAGTAGACTAAGTCGCTCAAATAGTAACGAGCCTTGTTATTTCTACACCCTGTAATTGTGTGATCCTGTATCGCCATTAACAAGGGATGTCTGCTTGTGCGCCCCATTACCAAAAGACGTTTTCTCCGGACCCTGTCCTTTTGCCATCTTTATTATAAACGTCATGGCTATGTTTATTTGTGTGTTGCAGCTTATGTTTGTACCTTAAATTCGTGCTATGCGCAAACCCTTGTTTTCAACTTATGGGTGTATATATTTTTCTTAAATCAACCCTTAGCAAATCTCGAGGACGAGATTTTTCTTAAGGGGGGTAGTGTTGTAACACCCCAAAAATTTGACCTTGTTTTATTAATTAAAATTTTGCCAGGAAATTAAATTTTTATTTTTCTGGATCTCTCCTTTGATTTCAGAACCCCTCTTCTCTTTAATATTGTGGGTTTTTACCTCAAGTGGAAACTTTCCAAAAATATTTTTGGACTTGTATGCCCTCTTTATAAAAACAATTCTTTATCAGTGGATTTATTTGCATAATTATTTTTCATGAGCTTTATTCTTTTAAAATGATCTTTCATAAATTTGGAGCCCCTTTTTGCACTGCAACCATTTGATAAATGCTTTTAAATTTTTTACCAAAATTTGGGGATGTCATGTGAGGTTTCCACATCACTTTTATGCAAAAATATCTTGTGGTCATTGGAGATTTTGAGCTCTACATCAATTTTTCAAATCTGGTCCAGTAGGTACTTTGCACTACAACCTATTTAAATATCCTTCTAAAAATTCTTCCAAGTGTTTGGGGATGTCAGGAGATGCATATAATGCAACTTCATGCAAAAACCCAGTGATGTTCTTTGAAAAATTTGAGTGAATCAACCTCAACTTCATTCTGGTCCAGTTTGGTGATTTGTACTGCAACCCCATTTTATTTTGCTCTAGTGCCCTTGAGCTTTTTCCTACTTATAGTTCTTCTTTCCAACCCTTAAGTCCAGGAGATTGGACCCATTGGAGTATTTTTAGTGCATGCAATGATAGCCTTTAGTTTCTGCCCAAAACTGGTTTTCTCCAAATCTTGCACTATCAACTTTCTGTTTTTGCCAAGCTAACCTTACCACTTTCCTTAGCCCCTAAAGAGACTAGGATCTGGAGAGTTTGGCCACCCCAAGAATTGCCTAGATGCCCATGGCATTCTGTCGAACACCCTATGTGCAGGAACAGATTTGGCATGTCTTCTGGTTTGCATTGTGGGCTTGAGCCCCTGACCTATCCAGCATGTCCACTAGCTTCCTAGCTGTCCCTAACCCTGGCCTGTTAGCTACCAGCCTCACCCAAGCTCTCTAGAGCGCACTGGCATTTCGTCGAGCACCTGGCGTGCGTGCTCTGGGCGCGCCCAGAGCGCACGTTTTGCACGCGCGCGCACTGAGTCGCCGCGCCGCACTGCCACCCTCGACGCGTCCCGTCCCTGGCCCCAACTCGCCTGCAGAGCCGCGCCATACACTCGCCCCCTCGCAGCAAACCTCCAAGCCGCACTGGCGCCCTACAGCGCCGCCGCCAGAGCTCCCTTGGCGGCACGCCGGCGTCGGCAGCGGGCTCTGCCGTGGATGGCGCCGCCCAAGCCACCCGCGCACGCCAGCTGCCCCAGGGAACAGCCCGTGCTTATCCTCATGCTCGTCGGCACGCGTTCGTCGCCGCCACGACGCCCTGCAGCTACAGCAACGGCGACCTGTCGTCGATCTTATCCACCGCCGCGGAGCCAGCCCCGTCGTGCTATAAAAGGAGGCCCCGTGCTCCTCCGAGCACTCAGGCAACCCCAGTCCACCCCCGTAGTGCTCCCGCAGCCAGCAATCGTCGGGGAAAGTCCTTTCTTCCTCGTCTCTGGCTAGCTCGGTCGCCGCCGCAATCCAGTGCCATTCGTCGCAACCGGAGCTTCCCCCGCCAATCCAACGCCACCAAGAGTCTCCCCATAGTCGTGCGGAGCTGCCTAGCGCCTCGGCCTCGACCAAGGACCACCGGAGCCCAAAACCCACTCTGCTCCCGAACCTCCGTCCGCCGCGGAGCTCGCCGCCGGTGACTTTCTCCGTCCCCACCCGCCTAGCACCCACCAGGAGGACCGCCTCGGTCTGGCGGATCCATCCCTGCCCTCGGGACCCCGTGGGGAGCTGCCGTTCGCCGACGGCGATCGCCGGAGCCCCGCACCGTTCGGGCAGAGAGAAGGGAGGGAGAGGAAGAACGGTCAAACCTGACCAGTGCCCCCCCTGGACACACTGTCAGTGACCCGCGCGGTCGTTCTCTCTGTTTAAGTGAAAGCGCAGAGTCCCGAGTACGTCTTCTCTGCTTCGAAAGCGTATTCTTCCCCGGGGCGTTTTCCTTTTTCTGATTTTAATAAAACAGAACTTTGACTGATCTTTGACTAGCTATAACTTTTTAAATAAAACTCCAAATGAGTTGATTCTTTTTCCTACATCTCTCAAATTTCATCTAGTTTATTTTAAGGTTTATTTCAAAAATATTTGGGACAACTTTTTGTACTGTTTTTGAAATGTGTGTTATTTGAATATTTCTCAAAATAGGATTTTTGGAGAAAAGGCAACCTTCAAAAGTGCACCCCCACATGCATACACTTGAAGGCAAGCATCCTGAACCCTGGCTTAATATTTTGGATGTTGTGATGCGGCTACAACATCACCTTGACTTGGAGCATACGCTATTTTTATGTGACGATAAAAATCATATGCATGAGTACATAGTGGAGTTTTCTTTGCTGTGATAAATGGTTATGTTGGTGATGGTATTCATCCTCATAAGCTTCCCTTGCATACCGGAAGGAAGCCGGGAAAGTCGTGGTCTTGGGTAGACACGGGCTTGTCCCTAGTACCTCGTCGGGACGAGTATGTATGGTATGGCATGGTGAGGCTTGACGAGTGATAAGTCTATATGTTAATGGAGATACTTTTGTTATGCTAATCATGCAGGGAACACTTGAACCTCCTGAGTCGGCCTTAGATCGAGTCTTGTCCAGTAACCCCCATACTTGCCTGGTACTACCACTTGTCCCTGCCTTAGGTAGGGTACGGTTTAGTAAGTTGTCAACCCCTGTCTAGCACACACCGTACAGAGAGGCCGTGATGAGGGTCCCATGGCCATGGATTAAAGCCTGTCATCCGGTCCGGGGGCATGGGTGTTTCCGGTTGGGACCGAGAGGGGGGCCACCCCTTAGAGCGCGCGTATAGAAATTTTGATCCCATGCTACGTCGAGGTTGTAGCCTCCCCACTTAGAGTTTGGCTTGACAGGTGTTGTGGGTGATTCCAGACACCGGTAAGTTAAGCTGGTGTGTGCAGGTCATGCGTGTTTTCAATCAAAAGACCGTAGACGGAATTAGTCCCGATGGACTAAAGAAATCCGTTACCCGTGGGTAAAGAGTACACCCTCTGCAGAGATTATACATCTATTCGAATAGCTGTGTCCATGGTTAAGGACTACAGTCTGGGATAGGTCAAGTGTCGGTCTTAGTGTCGGTCTTCGGAGGAAAAACGGCTAAACCAGAACCTTGATTATGGACTGTGACATATGTGGATTATGATCATTATTATTGTGGACTAACCATTTACTTTATTTGTATTATTGAGTATCCCTGGGATGGTTCTACCTCCTGGATACCCATTACAACTATTCTATTATAAGCCCTTTATGCGGTGTCGCTCAGACACCCGACTGTGGCATGCTTGTTATTTCTTTTATATATAAGCCCTTTATGTGGTGTCGCTCAGACGCCCGACTGTGGCATGCTTGTTATTTATTTTACATATAAGCCCTTTATGTGGTGTCGCATAGACGCCCGACTGTGGCATGCTTGTCATTTCTTTTATATATAAGCCCTTTATGTGGTGTCGCTCAGACGCCCGACTGCGGCATTGTTAATTTATTTGCACCCTTTTCGAGGAGTCATTTCAGACACTCGATCACTGCATTCTATTTCTATACTGCATATCCATATTTTTACCCGCATGCGTGCATCATGGATTTCGTATATTTCGTGACAGACGTTGTGATCATAGAATAATTCGGAGCATGTTTGATATATTATACCCGTGTTCCTGATGTTTGCGAGTACATTCAAACGTACTCACTGGCTTGTCCCTGGCTATTGTCTTGGCCAGATTTCTTGCACGGAGAAGAGTGTTACGACGACGGCCCCGGAACCTACGCAGTGTTGTCAGCAGCCTCGCGAAGATAGGAGTTATCCTGGTCAGCTATTCTTGTGGGAAATGGAGTCCCATAGACGCAGATGAACCGCAAAACCGCTTCCGCCATCAAACCATTAGAAACCAAGTGTTGTACTCATAGGCCACAAGGGTCTTGTACTACATATTTTGTACTTGCTTGGATTTTCTTGTATCAAGTTGGTGCCTCATCAGCTAACAGTAATCCTGGGGCTGGTGAGCACAAGGGCCATTTTCTGGAGAATTAATTGCCCGAAAATCCGGTCCTGACAAACATAAGGCATATTGGGCTATTAAAGAGCTCAACTATGATTTCAAGCTTGCCGGTGAGAAGAGGTTATTTGACATTAGCTCACTTGATGAATGGAGAACCCAAGCTTATGAGAATGCCAAGGTATTTAAAGAAAGAGTTAAAAGATGGCATGACAAAAGGATGCAAAAGCGTGAGTTTAATGTAGGTGATTATGTATTGCTATACAACTCTCGTTTAAGATTTTTTGCAGGAAAACTTCTCTCTAAATGGGAAGGCCCTTACGTTATCCAGGAGGTCTATCGTTCCGGTGCCATAAAAATCAACAACTTCGAAGGCACAAATCCGAAGGTGGTGAACGGTCAAAGAATCAAACATTATATCTCAGGTAATCCTATAAATGTTGAAACCAATATTATTGAAACCGTAACCCCGGAGGAATACATAAGGGACACTTTCCGGAATGTTTCAGACTCCGACAAGGAATAGGTATGTGGTACGGTAAGTAAACCGACTCCAAAACAGTTTTTATGGCAATATTTCTCCATTTTGGAATATTTAGAAAAATAGAAAAATAAAAAACAGTCCGAGAAGGACACGAGGGCTCCACGAGGGTGGAAGGCGCGCCCTACCCTACTGGGCACGCCCCCCACCTCGTGGGCACCTCGTGTGCTCTCCGGACTCTGTTTTCTTGCACGATACGTATTTTGGTCGGTAAAAATTCATTATATAATCTCCCGAAGGTTTTGACTCCTGTATCACGCAAATATTCTCTGTTCTTGTTTTGAGCTGTTGCTGCTGCAGATTAGGGCAAGATGTCTTCTCAAGAGTCAGTCGGGGAGAGCCGGGTGTCTCATCCGGCATCGGAACCAAGGACAAACAGTGACGCTGACCACTTTGGGCCAGCAACGGAGGAAGAGATGGAGGCCGATTTGATGAGGATAGATGCCATGGAGGATCAAGAAGTCACTTCTCACTTCCAAGCTGGGTTCATGATGGGAGAACTACAGAGCTCAGCCATTCCAAACTCGGTTATCCCTTCCAATGTTAGATTTCTTTCTTAGGAAAATATGAAGAAGAGTGTCGCTTGTTCTCCCGCAGCTATGCAACACCCTTGGGTGCAAGGAGCTTTAGCTGTTACAGGAAAGCTTCGTAAGGAAATAATGGACCTCAAGCAGCAAGTCAATAAGCTCGAGGAGGAGAATCGTATCCTGAGAGGCATCATCGCCAAGAATATTACACCATCCCCGAAGAAGGAGACATAATCACTTGGGTATGGGCACTCCCCTTGGCAACTGCCAAGCTTGGGAGAGATGCCCCGGTATCGTATCACCATCACACTCCTATCTTTACCGTTTTTCTTAGTTTGATCCTATTAGTAGTATCTTGATCTAGTAGAATAAAGTTTATGGCATGATCTAGTTTTGAGTTTTGCTTTATGATCCCTCTATGTAATCGAGTCCGTGAGCTATATAATAAAGATTAGTATTGAGTCAAGGGCTTGTTTATCTTGCTATGATCTTGAGTGAATAAAATAAAAGAGAAAAGAATAAAAAGAAACAAAGAGATCATATTGATCTTATCGAGAGTAATGACTTCACATAGAAAGAGTATGACGATTAAAAATTGTTGAGAGTTGACAAGCATAGCTTTGGCCATTGTTGCAATTAATAGGAAGTAATAAAGATAGAGAGGTTTCACATATAAATATACTATCTTGGACATCTTTTATGATTGGGAGCACTCATTAAAATGACATGCTAAAGAGTTGATGTTGGACAAGGAAGACAACGTAATGGGTTATGTTTTCTTATATCTGAGATAAAGTATATTGTCATGGATCATCCAACATGTTGAGCTTGCCTTTCCCCCTCATGCTAGCCAAATTCTTAGCACCAAGTAGAGGTACTACTTGTGCTTCCAAAAACCCTTAAACCAGTTTTGCCATGAGAGTCCACCATATCTACCTATGGATTGAGTAAGATCCTTCAAGTAAGTTGTCATCGGTGCAAGCAATAAAAATTGCTCTCTAAATATGTATGATTGATTGGTGTGGAAGAAATAAGCTTTATACGATCTTGTGATGTGGAAGAAATAAAAGCGACGGACTGCATAATAAAGGTTCATATCACAAAGGGCAATATAAAGTGACATTCTTTCGCATTAAGATTTTGTGCATCCAACCCTGAAAGCGCATGGCAACCTCTGCTTCCCTCTGCGAAGGGCCTATCTTTTATTATTATCTTCTACCTTATGCAAGAGTCATGGTGATCTTCACCTTTCCTTTTTACATTTTATCCTTTGGCAAGCACAGGGTGTTGGAAAGTTCCTAATACATATATCTAATTGGATATGGGTTAGCATGAATTATTATTGTTGACATTACACTTGAGGTAAAAGGTTGTGAGGCGAAACTATAAGCCCCTATCTTTCTCTGTGTCCGATTAAAACTGCGTAACCACAAGTATTGTGTGAGTGTTAGCAATTATGAAAGACTAAATGATAGTTGAGTATGTGGACTTGCTAGAAAGCTCTGACATAGACTCTTTCTGATGTTATGATAAATTGCAATTGCTTCAATGACTGAGATTATAGTTTGTTGGTTCTCAATAAAGTTTTTGATTCATACTTGGCATTGTGAATAGATTATTACTTGGGCATAAGAAATCATATGACAATATCCATATATGTTGCTGTTATGAGAATAATCATGATGCCTTCTTGTCCGTATTTTATTTTATCGACACCTCTACCTCTAACACGTGGAGATATTTATTGTTATCGGCTTCCGCTTAAGGACAAGCGAGGTCTAAGCTTGGGGGAGTTGATACGTCCATTTTGCATCATGCTTTTATATCGATATTTATTGCATTATGGGCTGTTATTACACGTTATGTCACAATACTTATGCCTATTCTCTCTTGTTTTACAAGGTTTACATAAGGAGGGAGAATGCCGGCTGCTGGAATTCTAGGCTCGAAAAGGAGCAAATATTAGAGACCTATTCTGCACAACTCCAAAAGTCCTGAAACTCCACGAAAGTTATTTTTGGAAATAATAAAAAATATTGAGTGGAAGAAGTACGTTAGAGGGGGCCCCACCTGGCCACTAGGGTGGGGGGTGCGCCCTACCCCCCAGGGCGCGCCCCCTGTTGGCTCTCCGGTGGCCATCTTCTTCTATATGAAGTCTTTCGTCAAGGGAAAGATCATAAGCAACCTTTCGGGACGAGACTCCGCCGCCACGAGGCGGAACCTTGGCGGAACCAATCTAGGGCTCCGGCAGAGCTGTTCTGCCGGGGACACTTCCCTCCGGGAGGGGGAAATCATCGCCATCGTCATCACCAATGCTCCTCTCATCGGGAGAGGGCAATCTCCATCAACATCTTCACCAACACCATCTCCTCTCAAAACCCTAGTTCATCTCTTGTATCCAATTCTTGTCTCCAAGTCCGGGATTGGTACTAGTAGGTTGCTAGTAGTGTTGATTACTCCTTGTAGTTGATGCTAGTTGGTTTATTTGGTGGAAGATCATATGTTCAGATCCTATATGCATATTAATACCCCTCTGATTATGAACATGAATATGCTTTGTGAGTAGTTACGTTTGTTCCTGAGGACATGGGAGAAGTCTTGCTATTAGTAGTCATGTGAATTTGGTATTCGTTCGATATTTTGATGAGATGTATGTTGTCTAGCCTCTAGTGGTGTTATGTGAACGTCGACTACATAACACTTCACCATTATTTGGGCCTAGAGGAAGGCATTGGGAAGTAATAAGTAGATGATGGGTTGCTAGAGTGACAGAAGCTTAAACCCTAGTTTATGCGTTGCTTCGTAAGGGGCTGATTTGGATCCATATGTTTCAGGCTATGGTTAGGTTTACCTTAATACTTTTGTTGTAGTTGCGGATGCTTGCAATAGAGGTTAATCATAAGTGGGATGCTAGTTCAAGTAAGAACAGCACCCAAGCACCGGTCCACCCACATATAAAATTATCAAAGTACCGAACGCGAATCATATGAACGTGATGAAAACTAGCTTGTCGATAATTCCCATGTGTCCTCGGGAGCGCTTTTCTCTATATAAGAGTTTGTCCAGGCTTGTCCTTTGCAACAAAAAGGATTGGGCCACCTTGCTGCACTTTATTTACTTTTGTTACTTATCGCTCGTTACAAATTATCCTATCACAAAACTATCTGTTACCACTTATTTTAGTACTTGCAGAGAATACCTTGGTGAAAACCGCTTATCATTTCCTTCTACTCCTCGTTGGGTTCGACACTCTTACTTATCGAAAGGACTACGATAGATCCCCTGTACTTGTGGGTCATCAAGACTCTTTTCTGGCGCCATTGCCGGGGAGTGAAGCGCCTTTGGTAGGTGGAATTTGGTAAGGAAAAATTTATATAGTGTGCTGAAATTTACTGTCACTTGTTACTATGGAAAGTAATCCTCTGAGGGGCTTGTTTGGGGTATCTTCACCCCCACCAGTAGAGCAAAGAGTTGCTCCTCAACCTACTGAACCTACTGAAAATGAAATTTTTCCCTTTGAAGTTCCTTCGGGTATGTTAGAAAAACTGCTAGCTAATCCTTTTGCAGGACATGGAACAAAGCATCCTGGTGAGCACCTAATCTATGTGGATGAAGTTTGTGGATTATTTAAGCTTGCAGGTATACCCGATGATGTTGTTAAGAAGAAGGTCTTCCCTTTATCTTTGGAGGGAGATGCATCGACATGGTATGGGCTATGTGATGATACGGGGTCATGGAACTACAAACGATTGGAATTGGAATTTCATGAGAAGTTTTATCCTATGCATCTTGTTCATCGTGATCGCAATTATATATATAATTTTTGGCCTCGCGAAGGAGAAAGCATCGCTGAAGTTTGGGGGAGGCTTAAATCAATGTTATATTCATGCCCCAATCATGAGCTCTCAAGAGAAATAATTCTTCACAATTTTTATGCTCGACTTTCTCGTAATAATCAATCCATGCTCGATACTTCTTGTGCTGGCTCTTTTATGATGAAGACTATTGAATTCAAATGGAAATTATTGGATAGAATTAAACGCAACTGTGAAGATTGGGATCTCGACGAAGGTAAGGAGTCAGGTATGACACCTAAGTTTGATTGTGTTAAATCTTTTATGGATACCGATGTTTTCCGTAAATTTAGCACTAAATATGGACTTGACTCTGAGATAGTAGCTTCATTCTGTGAATCTTTTGCTACTTATGTTGATCTCCCCAAGGAGAAGTGGTTTAAATATCATCCTCCCATAGAAGTAAAAGTAGCTGCACCTATTAAAGTTGAAGAAAAGACTATCACTTATAATGATCCTATTGTTCCTACTTCTTATGTTGAGAAACCACCTTTCCCTGTTAGGATAAAGGATCATGCTAAAGCTTCAACTGTGGTTCGTAAAAGCAATATTAGAACTTATACACCTCCTGAGCAAGTTAAAGTTGAACCTAATATTGCTATTGTTAAAGATCTCTTCGCTGATAATATTGATGGGCATGTTATTTATTTCTGCGGTGAAACTGCTAGAATTGCCAAACCTTGTGCTAAAGATAAACATAGACCTGTGGTAGGCATGCCTGTTATTTCTGTTAAAATAGGAGATCATTGTTATCATGGCTTATGTGATATGGGTGCTAGTGCTAGTGCAATACCTATTGCCTTATACAATGAAATTAAGCACGATATTGCACCTACTGAGTTAGAAGATATTGATGTCACAATTAAAATTGCCAATAGAGATACTATACCACCAATGGGAATTGTTAGAGATGTTGAAGTCCTGTGTGGGAAAACTAAATATCCTGCCGATTTTCTTGTTCTTGGTTCCCCACAAGATAGCTTTTGTCCCATTATATTTGGTAGACCCTTCTTGAACACTGTTAATGCTAGGATAGACTGCGAAAAGGATGTTGTTACTATTGGTTTGGGTGATATGTCTCAAGAATTTAATTTCTCTAAATTTAGTAGACAACACCGTGAAGAGGAATTGCCTAGTAAGGATGAAATAATTGATCTTGCTTCTATTGCCGTGCCTCCTAGTGATCCTTTAGAACAATATTTGCTAGACCATGAAAATGATATGTTTATGAATGAAAGAACGGAAATAGATGAAGTATTCTTTAAACAGGAACCCATCCTGAAACACAATTTGCCTGTTGAAATCCTAGGGGATCCTCCTCCACCCAAGGGTGATCTTGTGTTTGAGCTTAAACTGTTGCCTGATACTCTTAAATATGCTTATCTTGATGAGAAAAAGATATATCCTGTTATTATTAGTGCTAACCTTTCAGATCATGAAGAAGAGAGATTATTGAAAACTCTGAAGAAGCACCGAGCTGCTATTGGATATACGCTTTATGATCTTAAGGGCATTAGTCCCACACTATGTCAACATAAAATACATTTGGAAGAAGATGCCAAACTGGTTCATGATCATCAACGAAGGCTGAATCCTAAGATGAAAGAAGTGGTAAGAAAAGAAATACTAAAGCTCCTTGAGGCAGGTATAATTTATCCCGTTGCTGATAGTCAGTGGGTAAGTCCTGTCCATTGTGTCCCTAAGAAGGGAGGTATTACCGTCGTTCCTAATGATAAAGATGAATTGATTCCGCAAAGAATTATTACAGGTTATAGGATGGTAATTGATTTCCGCAAATTAAATAAGGCTACTAAAAAGGATCATTACCCCCTACCTTTTATCGATCAAATGCTAGAAAGATTATCCAAACATACACATTTTTGCTTTCTAGATGGTTATTCTGGTTTCTCTCAAATACCTGTGTCAGCCAATGATCAATCGAAGACTACTTTTACTTGCCCTTTTGGTACTTTTGCTTATAGACGTACGCCTTCTGGTTTATGTAATGCACCTGCTACCTTTCAAAGATGCATGATGGCTATATTCTCTGACTTTTGTGAAAAGATTTGTGAGGTTTTCATGGACGATTTTCCCGTCTATGGATCTTCTTTTCATGATTGCTTGAGCAACCTTGATCGAGTTTTGCAGAGATGTGAAGAAACTAACCTTGTCTTGAATTGGGAAAAGTGCCACTTTATGATTAATGAAGGTATTGTCTTGGGGCATAAAGTTTCTGAAAGAGGTATTGAAGTTGATAAAGCCAAGGTTGATGCCATTGAAAAGATGCCATGTCCCAAGGACATCAAAGGTATAAGAAGTTTCCTTGGTCACGCCAGATTTTATAGGAGGTTCATTAAGGACTTCTCAAAAATTTCTCGGCCTCTGACTAATTTATTACAAAAAGATATATCATTTGTCTTTGATGATTATTGTGTAGAAGCATTTGAAATACTTAAGAAAACATTGATCTCTGCACCTATTGTTCAGCCACCTGATTGGAATTTACCCTTTGAAATTATGTGTGATGCTAGTGATTATGCTGTAGTAGCTGTTCTAGGGAAAAGAGTTGATAAGAAATTAAATGTTATTCATTATGCTAGTAAAACCCTAGACAATGCTCAAAGAAATTATGCTACTACTGAAAAAGAATTCTTAGCAGTTGTATTTGCTTGTGATAAGTTCAGACCTTATATTGTTGATTCTAAAGTAACTATTCCCACGGATCATGCTGCTATTAAATATCTTATGGAAAAGAAAGATGCTAAACCTAGACTTATTAGATGGGTTCTCTTGCTACAAGAATTTGATTTGCATATTGTTGGTAGAAAGGGAGCTGAGAACCCCGTTGCAAACAACTTGTCTAGGTTAGAAAATGTTCTTGATGACCCACTACCTATTGATGATAGCTTTCCTGATGAGCAATTAAATGTCATAAATGCCTCTCGTACTACTCCATGGTATGCTGATTATGCTAATTATATTGTTGCTAAATTTATACCGCCTAGTTTCACATACCAGCAAAAGAAAAAGTTTTTCTATGATTTGTGCCATTACTTTTGGGATGACCCACATCTTTATAAAGAAGGAGTGGATGGTGTTATTAGACGTTGTGTACCTGAGCATGAACAGGAACAGATCCTACGCAAGTGTCACTCCGAGGCTTATGGAGGGCACCACGCTGGAGATAGAACTGCACATAAGGTATTGCAATCTGGTTTTTATTGGCCTACTCTCTTCAAGGATGGCCGTAAGTTTGTCTTATCTGGTGATGAATGCCAAAGTATTGGTAACATTAGTAGACGTCAAGAAATTCCTATGAATTATTCACTTGTTATTGAACCATTTGATGTTTGGGGCTTTGATTATATGGGACCTTTTCCTGCCTCTAATGGATACACACATATTTTAGTTGCTGTTGATTACGTTACTAAGTGGGTAGAAGCTATTCCAACTAGTAGTGCTGATCATAACACTTCTATTAAAATGCTTAAAGAAGTTATTTTTGCGAGGTTTGGAGTCCCTAGATATTTAATGACTGATGGTGGTTCACATTTTATTCATGGTGCTTTCCGTAAAATGCTTACTAAGTATGATGTTAATCATAGAATTGCATCTCCTTACCACCCACAGTCTAGTGGTCAAGTAGAATTGAGTAATAGAGAACTCAAATTAATTTTGCAAAAGACTGTTAATAGATCTAGAAAGAATTGGTCCAAGAAACTTGATGATGCATTATGGGCCTACAGAACTGCATATAAAAATCCTATGGGTATGTCTCCGTATTAAATGGTTTATGGAAAAGCATGTCACTTACCTCTCGAACTAGAACATAAGGCATATTGGGCTATTAAAGAGCTCAACTATGATTTCAAGCTTGCCGGTGAGAAGAGGTTATTTGACATTAGCTCACTTGATGAATGGAGAACCCAGGCTGTCCCCGGAGGTCACCCCGGCGTGGACCGGCCAGTCGTGAGCGCGGAGAAGTGGCAGAGGAGCGCCGCCATGCTGTCGATGAAGCCGCATGCGTCGCCTGGGCAGCGGCACGGCCCGCGGAGTGCGCCGCTGCGGTCGCGGGGCTCGTAGTAGGCCGGCCAGACGTCGTGGCCGAGGCTCCGGCGAGAGCCGAGGCGGGTGGCCTTGGCGCTGCAGACATGGCACGTCCCCGCCGCCACCCCGAGCATGTCGCGGCAGGGCGAGCAGATCAGGTGCCCAGCTTCGCACTGCAAAGCAAATCAAAATCAGCACGGCGTAGATTGCTTCCGGTTGATTAGATTGGATTGGGTAAATATTGCATGCGTGTACATACCATGAAGGTCGGTGGCGCGTTGAGTGGGAGGAAGCAAATGCCGCAGTCGAGGGGCTCCTCGACGTCCTCCTCCTCCGCGTTCGCCATCGCGTCCTCGACATCGTGGGTCCACGGCGGCACCATTGCCTTTTTTACTTGGCCTGCTAGGGTGTAAAGTCGAAGAAGGGCCTCCGATAGTATCCTGGCATATATACTTATACCATTCATCCTGTCACGCCCCCTCTCGATTTCCTTGCGGTCTTTATGGGGGGAGCGATGGTGGGCCTCACCAGTTTGCTGTGGGCCAGGCGTTTACCAGGGGTGACGTCTTGCGACCTCCTCTATTTCTGGCCTACAGTTTTTACATTTTTTTGTTGACAATTACAGTTTTTACATGGTGAATTTGGAGAGTTGGCATGTTTCTCCTTTATTTTCCGTGTTACTGTTTTTGAGATAGCTCACCATTCATGCCAAATGATTATTTCCTTGTTCCTTTTCATTTATAAGGCATGCTCATATTCCTAGATCGTTAATTTGACAAATGAAATACGAGTTATAAAATACAAAAAATATATCATTAGAAAGCTTATTTCGAATTCAAATTCAATGGTATACTTTCCGTGGCATATAACTTGTGTTGCACTGGCCAAATTGACAGTCTTAGAATACTTCTGGGTCTTATCAACCGAAAAAGAGCGAGTAATGTCGTGTTGTTAATGTCATGCCAAATTAAGGATTGAGCATCAGCTCATTTTCATGGCTATCGTTCACGCCACTAAAAGAACATATGCCAGGTTACTTGGAGGTTGATATCCGTGGCTTCTAGTTTGTCTCACCCTTCAACACATTACATGTTTATTTCCAACTTTAGGTGCTCCTAATTATCCCCGAGAAGGTGAAATAATTAATTTTCTCCTCACCATCCCCGCCTCGTCTCCTCGGGCACGCTTCATGCATCTAGTGTCCTCCCCTCCACTTTGGTATATGATAGACCTCTGCCTCGATAAACATCAACTCTTCTTTCCCTTGTCATATGGCTCTCCCTTATCTATTCACTACAAAAATGTGCAATTATCAGTGATGAAAATCTTAGTGACAGGAAAAAAACGTCGGCAAAGATTTTTTTTCCATGACGGGAATTGTCACTTGTTGATTTCCTCCCGGGGCAGCCCCTAGCCAACTTTGAGACATTGTGGCCTGATTTTAAGCGATGCTTTCGGCCGTCACATTTCATTTCCATTTTTTGTGATGGTTAATTGTAAGCATGAAATGATAGAGGGGTTAGCTCAAGGGATTTCTTCAAAAAAAGGATAATGGGTTTAAATGTGTGTTCTTGGATTTTGCTTGCCATGTCAAAGCTTTAGACATATTCAAGTCACATTTATTTTCTTTATGACTTGAGTTCCTCAAATTGAAATCCAGTTATTCCTTTTTGTACATGCTCACGTTGATTATGTCAATCCCGTGGTCTAACATTTATATACTGCTTCAGTATTTAACTTTTGTGTATCACTGTCATTTCTCTAAGAAACATCTAACATCCTTAACACACCATAAAATGGTGCTTCCCACTGTATACCAAAATCTCATGACAAAAGCGTATAAAATAAAAAACTACTTAACAATACTTAATTAGTGTAGGCGTACAACATAACAACATGATGTTCGATGGCACCTCTTTAAACGGACATCTTGTCTTTACAGTGCATAATTAGTTTTGACATACAACAAATATTTGGTACATCAACACGTCATTACAAAAAGTATCTCACATCACGAGAAGGAATGGCAGAGCATGAACATGAAGTACTGCAGCAGGACAAAACTACTCTTCATCTGATAGTTCAAATTAAACAGATTGGGCAGGCATGGGTGTGATAAACTGAAGAATCTCATCACCTCCATGGTGGATTGTAACAACTCCGACCAAAAAACCCTACCTAAGGACCTATTTTAAATATTTATTTGATATTTTGCTGAGCTGGTTTTGAATTATTTTCACATCAACTTGAATTTTTGTTCACTTTTGGTAAGTCACTTGACAACTTTTCAAAATCTCCAACACAGTTTCAACTTCTTTCTTAAAGAGCTTTTGGAAATTTGAGCTACAAATTAAATGTTCCATTTTCCCTCTTAAATTACATTTAGTATGTAGGGCACCTCCTAAAATTTGAGCCAATTTCGAGTTCAGTTGAATTGGGTTTCTAATTCAAATAATTTGAAATTATTCAAACTTGTTTGAATTTAAACATTCCTAAAAATAATCAAACTACTTTTTAAATTAACGACATCATTAAGCTTCCACAGAAATAACTTTATCTCATTTTTATCCCTTCCAAAACTGCCCCTACATTTATCTTTCTCTTCTTTTCTGGAATAGGAAAAATGACATTTTCTAGAGAGGAAGCCCACGCGCGCCAACCCGCAACCCCCTCTCTTTACCTTTTGCAGCCACATACCCGCTTACCCCTTCAATCACCCGCGACTTGTCCCTGTGGGGGTTCTCCTATCAGCAAGGAGGGGCAAACCCACACCCACCTTTTCTCCTACCTTGGCCCTTTCTTGCTCCAGCTCGCACATGACCACCCGAGCGTAGCCATGCATGCACAGCTCGCCCCTCTCTGTTATCCCCTCACTAACACGCCAGAAGTATCCATAACATCTCCTCTTTCTTCCCCCTCTCCCACAAAAACTTTAGGGCCCCTCTAGATCGAGTTCCATCAAGGTTCCTATTGGGAAACATAGCAGAAAACAAAAAAAATCTCCCTACGATCACTTAGGAACACTATGAAGAGGTGATGAACGGTTTGGATCAGATCGTTACTGACACCAAGTTGCAGCAGAAGAAGATGAGTCAGTGTAGATTGTACTTGGAGTCCCTCGAACCGTAGATGAACGATCCCTAGAACCGCACACGTACAATCCCTCGAACGGAAGACTGAAAGCACGAGCTCTCTATGAGTTGCAAGCGCACGGTCTTCTCTATCTGACGGTGCTTCTTTGTTCAAAGCTAATTGTTGTCGGGGAATTAGAGGGAGGAGATTAGAACCACACCGGGCTTCTAATTATGAGGATTAGAGGATCTAGGTCCAGCTCTAATTGATCTACTAGGACCAACTAGCACTAGAACTAGAGAACTAGAGGAGGCTCCACAAACTTGGGTGTTCAAAAGGTGCAAAAGCCTCTAGTAGACATATGTTGGAGGGAGAGGAGGGGGTTCCACACAAGGAGGGAGGAGGAGTCCCTCCCCCACTCCAATTCGGCCTCCCCAAGTAGAAAGGGGGGTGCCTCCCCCTATTAGGCCCTTGTGGCCCAATTCTCGTTCCACCGTTTGGCCTCTTAAGGCCCGTTGATATTTCACTAGATATGAAAGCCTCCTAACTATTAGTAGAGCCTTTTATTATTAATTTAACATCTCCGGAAATAGTTTCCACCCATATATTATTTATCGGTAATACCCGGTATTGCACGATAAACTCCGAAACCCTTCCAGTGACCCCGAAACGCTTTCGTTTTCTCTCAAAACTATTTCAAATATTAACGAAACCATTTCACAAATAAATCCTCATTACTCCCATCCTACTAACACTTAGCATATCATGATTATCTTAATCTTGTAACCCTGTAGGTTCGGTAAAACATAGACATGAACAAATCCCCTTTGTTCAATGACCTTAACGGAATCGTGGACGTCCATATCGATCCCTATGAGTACACAAATGACATTCGAATGAAGCTTTGGTTATCATGTGCTATTCCGTTTGATTCATGATACCTTACAAAACCTGAGGTGAGATCTATCGGTATCCTCTTGAGTCATACACATGCTCACTATACCGGTCTCCTCGTTACTGATGACCCACATGTATAGGGGATCAACCGTAGTCCTTTCGATAAGTAAGAGTGTCAAACCCAACGAGGAGCAGGAGGAAATGACAAGCGGTTTTCAACAAGGTATTCTCTACAAGCACTGAAATGATCGGTAACAGATAGTTTGATAGCAAGGTATTTCGTAACAAGTAACAAGTAGCAAAGGTGCAGCAAGGTAGCCCAACCCTTTCTATAGCAAAGCACAGGCCGGAACGTTCTCTTATAGTAAGCAAAGCATTCTTGAGGAGACATGGGAATTATCATCTAGTCAGTTTCATCATGTTTATTTGATTCACATTCGCTACTTTGATAATTATATATGTGGGTAGACCGGTGCTTGGGTGATGTTCTTACTTGAACAAGCCTCACACTTATGATTATCCCCTCTCGCAAGCATCCGCAACTATGAAAGAAGAATTAAGATAAATCTAACCATAGCATGAAACATATGGATCCAAATCAGCCCCTTACGGAATATCGCACAAACTAGGGTTTAAGCTTATGTCACTCTAGCAACCCATCATCTAATTACTACTCCACAATGCCTTCCCTTACGCCCAAGTATGGTGAAGTGTCTGATACATCTCCGTCATATCTACTTTTCTAAACACTTTCGCTCTTGTTTTGGACTCTAATTTGCATGATTTGAATGGAACTAACCCGGACTGACGCTGTTTTCAGCAGAATTGCCATGGTGTTGTTTTGTGCAGAAATAAACGTTCTCGGGTTGAGCTACAAATTTATGGAGCTACAATAGCCGTTGCCGGGGAGAATAGCTATATTTGTTGAGTCACTTGGAATTTATATTTGTTCATCACTACAAATAATCTTAAGGATTATAGAACCAAGATCGTCTCTCTAAGAGGAGGGGAGGTAAGGAACTACCATCTAGCTCTGCACTTGATTCACCTTCTGTTTTAAGTAAGCTTGCAACACCACCACCTGCTATTAATTCTGATATGTCGCAAGTAATTGATGTTGCCACTTCTACGATGCATGATGCTATGAATGATGCTATTGATGATGCTAGTACTTTGCTTGATGATGTTGTGCCACTAGGTGGATTTCTTGATGAACAACTTGCTAAAGCTAAAGAATTTGAAAGTGCCGAAACCGAGAATGCTAAAACTGAAAATTATGATTCACCTATTAGTCCTAGCTCTCCTAGATATGAATTCCCTATGATACCTGAAGGTTATGTTATGGATGGAGAAATAGCTAAGGACTCTCTTTCTTGTAATGATAGAGATGATCTCAAGAAATTATTGGTCAAGTTGAAAGAAAAATCTCTGAATGCTAGAATGAAATGTGATCCTAAGTTTGCTACTTCACCTATCTTTGTTAGTGATAAGGATTATGAATTCTCTGTCAATCCAGAGTTAATTACTCTGGTTGAATCCGATCCTTTCCATGGCTATGAAATTGAAACCGTTGTGGCACATCTCACTAAATTAAATGATATAGCCACCCTTTTTTCTCATGAGGAAAAAATTCGCTATTACTATATCCTCAAGTTATTTTCTTTCCCACTAAAGGGTGATGCTAAGACATGGTTTAATACTCTTGCTCCTGGTTGTGTGCGTAGTCCCCAAGATATGATTTACTACTTCTCTAAAAAATATTTTTCCTGCTCATAAAAAACAAGCTGCCTTACTAGAATTATTTAGCTTTGTGCAAATTGAAGAAGAGAGTCTCCCACAAACTTGGGGGAGGCTTCTTCAATTACTTAATGCTTTGCCTGATCATCCTCTTAAGAAAAATGAAATACTTGATATCTTTTATGATGGACTAACATATGCTTCTAGGGATTACCTGGATAGTTGTGTTAGTTGTGTTTTCAGGGAACAAACTATTGAACAAGCTGAGGAATTATTGAATAATATATTGAAGAATGATAATGATTGGACACTTCCTAAACCACCGCCTAAACCCACTCCGAAGAAGATGGGGATTTTATTTCTTAGTATCAGAGATATGCAAGAAGCAAATAAATGTATGAAGGAAAAAGGTATTAAAGCTGAAGATGTTAAGAATTTACCACCTATTGAAGAAATACATGGTCTTGACACACCACCATAGGTGGTAGAGGTAAATTATCTTATAAAGTTTGATGAAGGTGATATTACTTGTAATAAATCTCCTAGTCAATGCTTGTATGAATTTTACAATTATATCATTAAGCAAGAACACTTTAATGCAAATGTTATGAGACAAATTGAAACAAAATGCCTACGTGATAGATCGCTTGAGTGTCTTGTTGTTTAGAATTGCTAATGATGTTAAAGTGTAGTTAAACATGCTTCTATGGTTCAAACCCAGTTAGAACAAGTTGCAAAATCCCAAAGTGAATTGCTCAGTGAAATGAATAATAATATGAATGATCATGATGTTAGAGTAATGACTAGAGGAGGTAGAATGACTCAGGAGCCACTTTATCCTGAAGGTCATCCTAAAAGAATTGAACAATAATCTCAAAGAATTAATGTAGATGCAACCAATCCTTCTAAAAGGAAAAACAAGAAGAACAATGATAGGACTTTGCATACTTCTAGTGAACCTGAGGTAGAAAAACCTTCTGATAATAGTAATGATGTTTCTATTTCTGATGATGAAACACAATATGGTAATGAACATTCACCTAGTGATAGTGATAATGATGATGATGATGCTCATGTGGATGCTCAACCAGACAAGGATAAAGAACCAGATAATGATGTTGAAATAGAAACTGTTGATGATCTTGATAACCCACCTCCTAGAAATACACTTTATGATAAAAGAGATTTTGTTGCTAGAAACCATGGTAAAAAAAGAGAACCATGGGTTCAAAAACTCATGCCCTTTCCACCAAAACCATCTAAGAATAAGGATGAAGAAGAATTTGAACGCTTTGCTGAAATGCTTAGGCTGGTCTTTTTGCGTACCCGTTTGACTGATATTTTGAAGATGACCTCTTATTCTAAATATATGAACGATACTGTCACTAATAAAAGAAAAATACCTGAAGCTGAAATCTCCATCATTCTTGCTAATTATTCTTTCAAGGATGGAGTACCAAAAAAACTAGGAGATCCAGGAATAGCAACTATATCATGCTCTGTTAAAAGAAGTTATGTCAAAACTGCTTGTGCTTTGGGAGATGGTGTTAGTGTTATGCCTTTCTCTTTATATAGAAGACTTGATTTTAATAAACTCACACATACTGAAACATCATTGCAAATGGCTGACAAATCAACTGCCATACCTATTGGTGTTTGTGAGGATGTGCCGTTGTAGTTGCAAATGTTACTATCTTGACAGACTTTGTTATACTTGATATGCCCGAGGACGACAACTTGTCGATTATCCTTGGTACACCCTTTTTGGACACTGCAAGGGCTATTATTGATTGCAAAAAAGCAAGGTCACTTTTCGTTTCAATGGTAATGAACATACGGTGCACTTTCTGAAGAAACAATTTCAAGTAAATGGTATTCATGTAATTGAAAATACTCCGACAATTACTATTGGAAGTCTGCAACTGCCTCTTCCTACTGCTAGAAAGAGATATGAAACACTTATTGTTGTGGAAATGCATATCCCCGTTGAGGTAACTTAGTGTTATACGAAGATTCTTCGGTTTCATGCTACTCGGAAATAGTTTGTTAATAAGACTTGATCAACCTTATTAATGGATTCTTTTTTAGGGGATGTGGGTGATGAATTTAGTAAACACAACTCTCTATAGCCACCTTTTGTTTTCTGTTAATTTTAGTTAATTACAATAAAATGCCATGATTATCTTGTTTTCTTAATTTTCCGTGCAATAAAAAATGGCCAAAACTAAAAGTTCCCAGAATGCCCTGAAGTTAGTATGATTTTTTGTAGAATATTTAAGTATTTTGGGCACTGAACGTGATGGAAATATGCCCTAGAGTTAATAATAAAGTAGTTATTATTATATTTCCTTATTCATGACAAAGGTTTATTTTTCATGCTAGAATTGTATTGATCGGAAACTTAAATACATGTGTGGATATATAAACAAAGACCGTGTACCGAGTGAGCCTCTACTAGACTAGCTCGTTGATCAAAAGATGGTTAAGGTTTCCTAACCATAAACTTGAATTGTCATTTGATAACGGGATCACATCATTAGGAGAATGATGTGATGGACAAGACCCGTCCGTTAGCATAGCATATGATCATTCAGTTTATTGCTACTGCTTTCTTAATGTCAAATACATATTCCTTCGACCATGAGATCGTGCAACTCCGGGATACCGGAGGAATACCTTGTGTGCTATCAAACGTCACAACGTAACTGGGTGATCATAAAGATGCTCTATAGGTATCTCTGAAGGTGTCTGTTGAGTTGGCGTGAATCGAGATTGGGATTTGTCACTCCGTATGACAGAGAGGTCTCTCTAGGCCCTCTCGGTAATACACATCACAAGAAGCTTGCAAGCAAAGCGACTAGGAGTTAGTTGCAAGATGATCTATTACAGAACAAGTGAAGAGAATGGACGGTGACGAGATTGAACTAGGTATTGAGATACCGACGATCGAATCTCGGGCAAGTAACATATCGACAGACAAAGGGAAATATGTATGTTGTCGTAAAGGTTCGACCGATAAAGATCTTCGTAGAATATGTAGGAACCAATATGGGAATCTAGGTCCCGCTATTGGTTATTGACTAGAGAAGCGTCTCGGTCATGTCTACATCATTCTCGAACCCGTAGGGTCCGCACGCTTAACGTTCGTTGACGATATAGTATTATATGAGTTATGTGAGTTGGTGACCGAATGTTGTGTGGAGTCTTGGATGAGATCACGGACATGATGAGGAGCTTCAGAATGGTCCGGAGGTAAAGATTGATATATAGGACGATGCTATTTGGTCACCGGAAAAGTTTCGGAATGTACCGGGTATTCATCGGATCGCCGGAAGGGGTTCCGGGAGGCCCCAGGAGGTTATTGGGCCATATGGGCCAAACGAGGGGAGCACACCAGCCTACAAGGGGCTGGCGCGCCCCAGCTCTGGCCACTGGCCTTGGAGAGAAAAGGAAGGAGGGCAGTGGGCCTCCCCTTGCCTTCACTACCATGGAAATGCTTATACACAGGAGCTCACAAGTAGCACTTTTAAAACGGAAGCGCTGTTGCTAAATAGCAGTAGCGCCGGGGCAGCACAAGCGCTGCTAATATGAGCATAGCAGTAGCGTCGAATCTGTAAAATGCGCTACTACTAAAACTGACAGACCGTTCCAGGTATGCTAGGGATACTAGTAGCGCTCATATGTAGAAAGCGCTACTACACTAGATCTTAGCAATAGCGCTTTTACCCTAACCAGCGCTACTGATAAATTCAGTCCCCTCCTAATAAGACCAATGTTTAGTCCCACCTTGCTCCGTGAACAGAATTTTTACCACCTTAAATATTGTGCTTCTCAAACCATCACAACCACTTGGTCTTCATTCAACTCTATGTGTAGGATCTGTGGCCACAATAGGAATCTTCACCGGTTCTTAAACCGGAGAAGATTCCTATTGACAATTTAGATTCTACACAAAAAGATCATTGATGACCAATTTATTTTTGAATTTTTTTACATTCTTAGCCTTATCAGTAGCGCGTTTTCACAAAGAGCGCTACTGCTATAGATTTTAGCAGTAGCACTTTTTACGGACAAGCGCTACCACTAAGGGCCCTTATCCAAACTGGCCCACGCGCATCCTCTCACTCTCCCCCTCACACTCTCTCATCACCTCTATCGCCTCCGTTGCCATCGCCGTCCTCCTCCTCCGTCGTCGCCATCCTCCTCCCCCCAAGGTCCCTCCCTCCTCCTCCCCCACCTCCTCCCTCCTCCTCCTCACACTCTCTCATCGCCTCTGTCACCTCCCTCGCCGTGGCCGCCGTCGCTGCCGTCGTCCTTCCTCCGTCCCTACTCCTCCGTCGTCGTCATCCTCCTGCCCCCAAGGTCCCTCCCTCCTCCCCCCTCTTCCTCCCTCCTCCTCCCCCTCCTGCTCTCTCCTCCTCCCCCTCAAATTTGAATAGAATAAAATATGAAATTGAAAATAATAAGTAAATGTAGGTATTTTGAATAGAATAGGAAATTTCAAGAAAATTTGAATAGAATAAAATATATGAAATTGAAAAGAACAAGTAAATGTAGGTCTTTTGAAGAGAATAGGATTTTTTTAGTAAATGTAGGTTTTTGTTTATATTTTGATTTAGGGTTTTCACTAAGTCCTAAGATGAGGATAATAATGTTTTTGTTTATATTTTGTTTTTGCATAAATCAAGGAACCCCTGCATCATCCCCGCCGTCGTCCCCGTCACCGACCACCTCCGACCTCGAGGTGAGACCAGCCAAATCCCCATGTCGATGATGATGTAGATGTTTTGATAATTATAGTAGAGTAGTAGCTACATGAGTAGCTGTGATAATGTCATGGAATATGATGGAGATTTAGACATGTGATATGTATTGTTCTGTGTAGTAATAGTGCTTGCCCAAGTTGCCTATGTTTGCAGGGTACACCTCACAGTGGCCTATGTTTTGCCGGAGTGTTGATTCATTTTCGTTCCGGCAAATTTCAGGCGCTCGATATGTCCTATTTTAGCAAAGGTCATGCCGGATTTTTATATGAATTTAAGCATGACTTGTGCTAGAATATGTTGGAAATATTGAGTGCCCCGGATTTGCTAGTAAGAGAATCAAATGATCGATTTTCAATTAATGTTTCAACTATGAACATAGGAAAAGTCTGACGATGGAAAGGATTTCGGTATGTGTGAATACTGCAAAGACGAGCGCGGCCCGTGCGACAGAAATTTCCTAGTTGATGGTAGGCGCTTCAGCATCAAGCTGAGTGAGACCTTCGAAGTGGATACAGTAAGTCACAATGACAAGTCTTTTTTTGTAATTAAGCATGACTTCTTCTTCTTCTTTTGCTTCAACTTATAATTTTAAATTTTTAATATTCTACTAGTGTATCCCATGCCATGCAAGAATTTTTGTCTTGGATAAGATTGGTTTCAGTCCTATGAAAACTATGAAGGTAAAGAGAGTTAACTTGAAGACCGAGCATGGTTATATTTTCGATGCAAAATTATACAATGCAGACACCTACACCTATTTTGAATGCAAAACTTGGCAAGCACTATGCAAGACTTATGCATTTGAGCCTGATATGGTTATCACCTTCGATATTCGTCCGGAAGATGATATTGAAGGTAATATCGACATCTGGGTCGATGTGTAGACGCGTCCAATTCTACCATTATGTGAGTTTCTCAACCATATTTATGTCTTCGATATTGTTTATTCAAAAATAGTTGACAACTAATTTCTATTGACAGCTTATTTCCATTCAAGCAAACATGTCCGACGCTTGGTAGACAGGACCGTCCACTGTCCCGGGGCTGAACTAAACTGCGATGAGATAAGTCATTATGTTTCATGGCTTGAGGATCTGGATGCTGTCAAAAGAAATTATTTTCCTGGACTTAAAACTCTTAGTACTCAAAACGTGCGACCAATAGTGTTCGTATTGAACTACGGTCACATCTATTTAGGAAAGATGGTAAGATTTTTACTATTTGTCCTCAGTGCATCTTTTGCATACATTATTTTTTAAGATAAATTTCATTGCTAAGTATGTTACTACGATGTTCTTCAACAGGGACTCCCGATGATAGTGGTGCCTCATTGGATCGAGACTAGAGGTCACATGTCCATGGTTAGCTTACGGCCAAGACATCCTACATTGCACTTTAGTGCATTCATGATTTCTCGAAGCGAGCAAGTCTTAATAGTCAAAGACCAGAGCAAAATTGTGAAGGATCACAGAGAAGTACTAGGGGCAGCAATCAGAAGCACGACCCACAATTAGGAGACAGGTTCATCTGCATGCTCCTGATAACCCACAAGTATAGGGGATCACAACAATTTTCGAGGGTAGAGTATTCAACCCAAATTTATAGATTCGACACAAGGGGAGCCAAATAATATTTGAAGGTATTAGCAGCTGAGTTGTCAATTCAACAACACCTGGAGATTAATTGTCTGCAGCAAAGTGATCAGTAGCAAACTAGTTTGATAGTTTTGATAATAATGACCGTAGTAATGGTAACGGTAACAGTGATAGCAATAATTTTGTAGGAAGTGCAATCTTGATGATAGCAGTAGTAACTTAGCAAGAACAATATAAGATAAATTCGTAGGCATTGGATCGGTGACTTGTTGAATGATATTCATCATGTGACAGTTATAACCTAGGGCGATACGGCACTAGCTCCAGTTCATCGATATAATGTAGGCATGTATTCCGTACATAGTCATACGTGCTTATGGAAAGAACTTGCATGGCATCTTTTGTCCTACCCTCCCCTGGCAGCGGGGTCCATATTGGAAACTAAGGGATATTAAGGCCTCCTGTTAATAGAGAACCGGAACAAAGCATTAACACATAGTGAATACATGAACTCCTCAAACTACGGTCATCACTGGGAGTGGGCCCGGTTGTTGTCACTCCGGGGTTTCCGGATCATAACACGTAGTAGGTGACTATAACTTGCAAGATCGGATCTAAAAATGGATATAATGATGAATTCATAAACGGTTCAGATTTGAGTTCATGGCACCCGGGCCCAAAGTGACAAGCATTAAGCATAGCAAAGTCATAGCAACATCAATCTAAGAACATAGTGGATACTAGGGATCAAGCCCTAACAAAACTAACTCGATTACATGACGAATCTCATCCAACTCCTCACCGACCAGCGAGCCTACGAAGGAATTACTCACTCCCGGTGGGGAGCATCATGGAATTGTCGATGGAGAAGGGCTGGTGATGACGAAGAATGAAAATCCCCCTCTCCGAAGCTCAAAACGGACTCCAGATCTGGCTTCCCGATGAAGAACGGGAGGTGACGGCGGCTCCGTCTCGTGGAACGCGATAATTCTTTCTCCCTGAATTTTTCTAGAAATATGTGATTTATAGCATCGGAACAGGGTCTGCGGGGCCACCAGGTGGGGACAACCCACCTGGGCGCGCCAGGAGAGGGGCGTGCACCCTGGTGGGTTGTGCCTACAGAGGGGTCCCTCTCCGGTAGGTCTTGGCTCCAGAAATCCTCTTTTATTCCATAAAAATTTATCGCAAAGTGTCGTTTCATTCCGAGAACTTTTATGTCTGCACAAAAACAACACCATGGTAGTTTTGCTGAAAACAGCGTCAGTCCGGGGTTAGTTTCATTAAAATCATGCAAATTAGAGTCCAAAACAAGAGGAAAAGCTTGAGGAAAAGTAAATACGTTGGAGACGTATCAACTCCCCCAAGCTTAAACCTTTGCTTGTCCTCAAGCAATTCAGTTGATAAACTGAAAGTGAGAAAGAAAAACTTTTACGAACTCTTTTGCTCTTGTTTGCATAAATAGGCTTAAACAACACCCAGGTTTTCAGCCAGCATCTTAACTAACCATGTTGACAATAACACTTAAAGATTATATTAGCTCATATCAATGACATAATCAGCTAGCGAGCAATAATAAGGTATCTCAAACGGCAACACGTTGTCAAAACAACCATGATATAATATGACAATAGTGGTATCTCGCTAGCCCTTTTTGAGACCGCAAAACATAAATGCAGAGCACCTCCTAAGTTCAAGCAGCGACTAAACATTGTAATTCATGGTAGAAAATATCCAGTCATGATGCACCCAACATTAGCTATACACAATGCATAAATCATGACAGTTGCGCGCTCTCAGTTTCAAGCGCTTGTTTTAGAAGGTGATGACACAACATAAACGTAAATAGAAAGTCCCTTCACAGAGGGAAGTAGTGATTTGCAGAGGTGCCAGAGCTCAAGTTTTAAAACAAAGATAAATGATATTTTGAGACATGCACCCTTCTTATTCACTTCACGACCATCAGTTATCAACATCTTCCATGCTAAGCACGCTAGTGGCGGTTCCCAAGCTTTAAAAGTAAAGGTTTTGACTCCATTGGGAGTTTTTGTTTGATTATTTAAGAGATGAACTCTTTTTCATGTTTGCAGTTTGGGACTGGGCATCCCTATTACCGCCCATTTTCTCATGCGATGGCGAGTGAATAAACACTCGACACGAGAATAACCCGCTTAGCATGGAAGATATCGACCACCTCCTGTCGTTCCATGAACGATCCAGGCACTCAAAAAGGAAAAATTTTAGAAGTTTTTAGAGGTGGCACATGCAAATTTACATAGGACGGCAGGGTAATACTGTATATAGGTAGGTATGGTGGACTCATCTGGAATAACTTTGGGTTCAAGGTTTTTGATGTACAAGCAGAGTTCCCACTTAGTACAGGCAAAGGCTAGCAATTAGATTGAGAAGCGGCCAGCTAGAGAGCAACAACGATCATAACCATGCATTATGCATAAGTAACATTGGACACTAGCATGAGTAGGATATGAACACAATGAACATAAATATCATAGAGGCTATGTTAGTTTTGATTCAACTACATGCATGAACATGTGCCAAGTCAAGCCACTCGAACATTCAGAGGAGGATACCATATCATCATACTACATCACAATCATTTTAACGCTATGTTGATATCCAAGATAAATGATTATCCACTCCTAGCTACTTATGCATGGCATGAGAAACTATAATCTCTAATTGTCATTGCAAACATGTTTAATCATAACAGGCCGAATCATGGATACTAGGTTAAACATATTTACACAAACATAACAAGTCGAGTTTATACCAGTTTCTCTTTGCCACGACCAGTTCATTGAATATCGTCGTTATTGCCTTTCACTTGCACGACCGAATGATGTGAAAATAATGATAGTGCAAGAGTGCCGTGGAGTAAGCTGTATTCTGCAAACATTTTATTCAACATGAGAAGACAAAGTAAAATATGCTCTTATTAGTTCAACATTTATTCATATGAGAGCCACTCAACATTTTCATCGTGGTCTTCTCCTCGGTAGGACTCGAATAAAAATAAAAGAAATTCAGAGAAACACACTGAAATATTTTTGGAGTTTTTGGTTTTCTTGAACAAGCAAATAAAAGGGAAAAGCAAAAACGAGAAAAACTATTTACACGGGAAAGCTCCCAACAAGCAAAAGAAGAACAACGAAACCTTTTTGGGTTTTCTTTTTAGTTCTACTACTAAGCATGCATAGAAAGTAAACTACTACAACTAATTTTTTGGTTTTTTCTAAAGTTTTTCACACACACAAGAAGAAAGCAAGAAAATAAATCTAAGCATGGATGATACACTGAAAAGTGTGAATACCGACAAATAATGATATAAGTGAACATGAATATAATGTTGGTGAGAAACACGTACTCCCCCAAGCTTAGGCTTTTGGCCTAGCTTGGTAGTCGATCAGTAGCCTGGATGGTGTTGGGGAACGCAGTAATTTCAAATATTTTCCTACGATCACACAAGATCTATCTAGGTGATGCATAGCAACGAGCAGGAGAGTGTGTCCACGTACCCTCGTAGACCGAAAGCGGAAGGGTTAAGTAACGCGATTGATGTAGTATAACGTCTTCGCGATCCAACCGATCAAGTACCGAACGGACAACACCTCCACGATCTGCACACGTTCAGCTCGGTGACGTCCCTCGAACTCTAGATCTAGCTGAGGCCGAGGGAGAGTTCCATCAGCACGACGGCGTGGTGATGGTGATGATGAAGTTCCGGCGCAGGGCTTCGCCTAAGCACTACGACGATATGACCGAGGTAGAAAACTATGGAGGGGGGCACCGCACACGGCTAAAGATAAACTTTGATGTGTTCTAGGGTGCCCCCTCCCCACGTATATAAAGGAGGGAGGGGGTGGCCGGCTGGCCCTAGGGGGCGCGCCCCAAGAGTGGAATCCTACTAGGACTCCAAGTCCTAGTAGGAATCCACCAAGAGGGAGAGAGGGGGAAGGAAGGAGAGGGAGAGAGGGAGAAGGAAAGGGGGGGCGCCACCCCCCTTACCTTGTCCTATTCGGACTCCAAGGGGGGCGGGGTGGCCTGCCCTAGCTCCCCTCCTCTCTCCCCACTAAGGCCCATGGTGGCCCATTAATTCCCCCGGGGATTTCGGTAACCCTCCGGCACTCCGGTTTTACCCGAAACCACCCGGAACACTTCCGGTGTCCGAATAACATGGTCCAATATATCAATCTTTATGTCTCGATCATTTCGAGACTCCTCATCATGTCCGTGATCTCATCCGGGACTCCGAACAACCTTCGGTACATCAAATCACATAACTCATAATACAAATCATCAACGAACGTTAAGCGTGCGGACCCTACGGGTTCGAGAACTATGTAGACATGACCGAGACACATCTCCGGTCAATAACCAATAGCGGAACCTGGATCCTCATATTGGCTCCCACATATTCTAGGAAGACCTTTATCGGTCAAACCGCATAACAACATATGTTGTTCCCTTTGTCATCGGTATGTTACTTGCCCGAGATTCGATCGTCGGTATCATCATACCTAGTTCAATCTCCTTACCGGCAAGTCTCTTTACTCATTCTGTAATGCATCATCCCGCAACTAACTCATTAGTCACATTGCTTGCAAGGCTTATAGTGATGTGCATTACCGAGAGGGCCCAGAGATACCTCTCCGACAATCGGAGCGGCAAATCCTAATCTCGATCTATGCCAACTCAACAAACACTATCGGAGACACCTGTAGAACATCTTTATAATCACCCAGTTACGTTGTGACGTTTGGTGCACACTAATTGTTCCTCCGGTATTCGGGAGTTGCATAATCTCATAGTCATAGGAACATGTATTAGTCATGAAGAAAGCAATAGCAACAAACTAAACGATCATAGTGCTAAGCTAACGGATGGGTCATGTCAATCACATCATTCTCTAATGATGTGATCCCATTCATCAAATGACAACTCATGTCTATGGCTAGGAAACTTAACCATCTTTGATTAACGAGCTAGTCTAGTAGAGGCATACTAGTGACACTCTATTTGTCTATGTATCCACACATGTACTAAGTTTCCGGTTAGTACAATTCTAGCATGAATAATAAAAATTTATCATGATATAAGGAAATATAAATAACAAATTTATTATTGCCTCTAGGGCATATTTCCTTCAGTCTCCCACTTGCACTAGAGTCAATAATCTAGATTACATAGTAATGATTCTAACACCCATGGAGTCCTGGTGCTGATCATGTTTTGCTCGTGAGAGAGGCTTAGTCAACGGGTTTGCAACATTCAGATCCGTATGTATTTTGCAAATCTCTATTGTCGGGGGAAATCGACACCTATGGGATCACTAGGATCCCTTCTACGGTTGGCGGGCGCGGGGTTGTGCAAAGAGCGGGTCTGACAGGAAGCACACGGATCGTTTCGGGCTGCGATGATGCGTAATACCCTAGTCCTGCTTTGGTGGATGTATTTGAGTGTTCTTGTGTTCTTGAGCTAGCTACTGGGTGTGACTTGCCCAAAAGATCCGAATCCTCCTCCTGGACGCCTCGGGCCTCCTTTTATAGACAAAAGGGGTTGCCATAGTGGCACACAGGAGGTGGAAGGGTGTACAGTAGATGAGTCTATCCTCTGGCACCGTCGGACAAACGCATTTAATGCGCTGCCGACGTGCCGCTCTCGCTTTATCGGGGACGGCAAGGAAGCACGTCCCAGCTGTCACCGCCTCGCCTAGCTTCGACACGCGTCCGAGCTGATGAGGCGTCGCTGCGCCACGTTGGCTGGCTGCTGGTCCAGCGCGGTGGTGGAGCCTTCACGAAGGTCTGCATGACACCACGCAGGTGCTTGCTGGGTCGGTGTAGAGGCCGCTCGTCGCCACGCAGGTGCCTGCCCAACTGGTTGGGTTAGCAGCTGCACGGGGACGGCGATGGAGTCTTGGCAGGCGCGGGCCTTGCTGTGGCCCCGCTGATGCCCTCGGCAAGGATCTTGCCGGGGCCCCGACAAGGGTCTTGCCGTGGCGTCGTGGTCGTCCCCGACAAGGATCTCGCCGGGGGTCTTGTGGATTTCCTCGGCCAGGATCCCGCCAAGGGTCGTTGTCTTCTGGTCCTCATATGATCTTGTGTGTTTATGATCTTGACAAAGATCTGCATGCCACCACGGAGGTGCCTCCCGAGCCTTGGTTCCAAGTAGTTGTTGGCGGCGTTTGGAACCCTTGGGCTCAAGGGTGGCCCGCTCTGCTGGTGTTGGGTAAGCTGCCCTGGCAAGGCTCTTGCCGGGGCCGTGGAGGCCGCCCCGGCAAGGGTTTTGCGAGGGGAGTCCACCTCGCCCCTTTGCTCTTTTGTGTTTCTGGTCTTGGCGTTGCCTTGTTTGTCTTGTGCTCCGGTTTCCCTTCGGCTTCCCTCCTCTGCCTTGTTAAGTGTGGGCGCGGGCGCGGCTCTGACTGCTCGTGCACAAGTAAAGGGGTCAAATGGAGAGCCCCTACTTTTGTACACCGACAGGAGCCCCCGGGCCTGGGCCACACATAAGCGCGACGTGTTGTTGGGCTAGGCCCAGAACGGTGCGTGGGTAGGTGGGGCGAATTTCTACCGTAGTAACTTTTCGTCTGCTGCGCTTCCCCATGACCCGCATTGAAGGCGCGACATGGAGGATCGTGCATGACGTGGGGGTCATGCGTGGGGCGATTCCCGCACGCATGCATCACACCGTGGTAAAGAGGCGGCTCACGCCTTCCCCATAAAAAGGGGAGACACAGAGCCGCGGATCATTTACTGGGTGGACTCGGGTCATGGTCTTTAAGGCGTCCGTGCCCCACGATCACGGGGTGGGCAACGGTCGCCTCACCCGTCCCCTCGATTCTGCTTGCTCGCCACGTGTCCCCCATGCAGGTGGCAGGTGGTGGAGGCGGGAAACCGGGTCGTCGCTGATTGGGGCAGCGGGTCGATCTTGATTCCCTGCGCCCCCGATGGCCGGATTGGTCGAGTGGGGCGGCCGAGCCCCGACCCTGCCCCTTTATAAGAAGGGGGAGGGGGATGGCATCCCACATCCTTTCATCATCCGCCTCCATTCACTTTGGCTCCTTTCTTCCATCTGCCATGGCGAGAGGAGGCGCCGACCCTTCAACGATGGCGGCGAGGGTCGCTGCTCGACAGTGCGTCCCTCCTTCCCAAGAGCTCGCTTGGGCGGAGCCGGGTGGCGGAGCCGGCCATGAGAGGAAGGGGGAGGGGGTGAGGCCGAGGTCGCCGTGGCGCTCAGGGAAGAGGGAGACGGGGCGGCGCACCGGCCTTGCCTCCGCCAGCGATGCCTCCCCCGATGGAGGGCCATGTCGAGGACCAGCCCCGTGAGTTCTTCATCAGGCTGCGCCGGCCACCGCATTGTCGTCTTCGTCTCCCTACCCCATTTGCTCGGGAGATGGAGCTCGATCCCCCCCAGACCCTCAGGTTGCACATGAGGGGCTGCGGGAATGGCGGCACGCGGGTCGACATCGACTTCCCCGTTCCTCACGTCATGTACCTCCGTTGCGGATGGAAGACGTTCGCTCGTGTCCATAGCCTGACGGCGGGGCCCGTTCTCTACTTCAAGTTAATGGAGGACGGCCTGCTCTCCGTCAAGGTCTTTGGAGATCTTCAAAATCGCCTAAAGTGCTGCGTGGAGAGCTCCTCCGGCGATGAAGATTCTTCCTCGAGCGGGAGTGACGAGGAGGACTGCGACAGCAACGATGAGGGCGTCGAGCGGGGCGACGCCGACCTCGACTCCGACTGACCGCGTCGTCCCTTCCTTGGCCACACGCCCTGCCGAGGGCCTTCCTCGTCAAGCTCTCCATCGACGTGTTCCTCGCCGCCTCCTTGGGCGGCTGGCGTAGGAGGGCTGGAGAAGGCGAAGAAGGTGGGCCGTCAAGTCGGAGTACGCGGGCACCGACGCCTTCATCGCGTATTGTCGGCCCGCTGCCTCATCTTCCAGCTCCTCTCCCGGCACCGGGATGTTCTCTTGGTGCCTTCTGCTCCTCGTACCTCGCCTAGGCGCTCTTTTTGCCCTCCTGCTATCTTGTTCCACCTTCTGAGGAGAGGGACAAGAAAGGGATTACGGGCATCTTATCTCTTTTTAGTATGTAAGACTGCGGGCACTTGTTAGATTTAAAACTTGTAATCGCCTTACTCATGTTTTTCATCCCATATGAACTGTACCTGTATGGGACGTTTTAATGAAAAAGGGTGCTTGCCGGGTTCTTTGTGCATGAGCGAGGCCCATGCCAAGGAAGGAATCCTTGTTATTTTTAAGATAAACATTGTCGCCCGGCAACAGGCCTTGCCGTCCCCTTACTTCAATCGACCATTCTCACGCTCTTGGCGAAGGCAGGGGCCAAGCAGAGTTAGGCCCTTCGATTATTTCCTCGCCACCGCGACTACGACCCGGTTCTGACCCAGGGACTTGGGTACAGGAAAAAAGGGGGAGCACAGTGGTCTAGGAGCAAAACGAGGTTTCATATGTCCCAACTTCATACGGAAATGCACAATAGAGGATAAAAGACTTATCTAAATCTGCAGCCCCCGGTGGCCTTGGCTTGCCGTGGTTGGATTCTTGTACTACAGCCCCCGACAACCTTGGCTTTCCAAGGCCGGAGCACTGGCTCATTCTCTTTCTTCCAAACAGCTCAGCAGAAACGTCCATGTACCCTGCGAACCAAAGAGGACAAAAAGGAACAGAGAAACACACACTCGACCTCTGTGCTAGGGGTTAGTCGCCGCTAAGCACTATCAACCCTAACCAAGGGAGAGACTTAACCTAGCATGCATGCTAAAACTTAGGGCGCCAGCGCTTCATTTATTTATGCTCAGGGTCTGCGCCTGGCTTTGTACAGAGGGTTACATGCCTTGCCAGCAAGGCTTGTACAAAAGGTGGTTTGCCGGGGGGGGGGGGGGGCGGCAACCGTGCCTTATGGGTAAAACTTGCGAGGATGCTCAATGTTCCAGGAGTTGCTCACTGGAATAGCATCTTCGATCTCCAGGCGGACTGCGCCGGGCTTGGTGACTCGTATTACCCGATAAGGGCCTTCCCACTTTGGTGTCAACTTTTTGGAATTCTTGGCCGATTCAACGCGCCGAAGAACAAGGTCGCCTTCCTCAAAGCTTCAGGCATGAACCTTGCGGCTATGGTAGTGGCGCAAGGCTTGCTGGTAGCTAGTGCGCTGCTCTCACAGCCGCTCGAAGACGATCTTCCTCGAGGAGCATTGCGTCATCTTGCCACAATCGCTCTTGCTCAAGCTCGTCATAAGAGAGCACTCGAGGTGACCCGTGTGTGAGTTCCGTGGGGAGAACTACTTCTGCCCCGTATACCAGGGCAAAGGGTGTCTGGCCGGTGGCTCGATTTTGGCGTTGTTCTGATTGACCAAAGAACCGTCAGCAACTCATCAATCCAACGCCTTCCACTCTGGCGCAGCCTGTCAAAAGTCTTGGTCCTCAGGCCTCGCAGTACTTCAGCATTTGCCCTGTTCGCCTGGCCGTTGCTCCGTGGTGTGCCACGGAAGCGAAACAGACCTTGCTGCCGAGGTCCTAGATGTATTGCATGAAGGTGTGGCTTGTGAACTGCGTGGCGTTGTCGGTGATGACTCTGTTTGGCACACCAAAACGGCAGACTAGCCCCTTGAAGAACTTGACGGCTGACTGTGTTGTCACCTTCCTCACTGCTTCCACCTCCGGCCACTTTGTGAACTTGTCGATTGCAACGTATAAGTACTCAAAGCCCCCGACAGCGCGGGGGAAAGGGCCCAGTATGTCGAGCCCCCAGACCGAAAACGTTCAGGAGAGAGGAATTGTTTGAAGGGCCTGAGCTGGGTTGATGAAGCTTCTTTGAATGGAACTGACATGCTTCACACTTGGTTACTAGTGCCGTTGCATCCTGGAGGGCGGTGGGCCAGAAGAAACCTTGCCGGAATGCCTTGTCGGCAAGGGCCCTCGACCCTATGTGGGAGCCACATATGCCTCCGTGTATCTCCGCCAACAGCTCCAGTCCTTCCTCCCAGGGAATGCACTTCAATTTCACACCGTTCGGTCTTTTCCTGTACAAGACGTCATCGACGAACTGATACATAGCAGACTGACGGGCTACTTTCTCCGCTTCTTCCTGCTCCTCAGGAAGCTCCCCTGTTTGGAGGAATCGGACGATATGCTGCGCCCATGCCGGAGCCTGTGGCTCGACGACAAGGACTAAAGGCATTTCTTCCACCATGGGAGCGGCCGTCTCTACGGCCAGGGCTTGATGCCCTGCCGGAGTCATTTGCCCCTTGGCAGGCTCGGCATCCACGGCAACATCCTTGTCTGCGGCCCCGGGGGGCTCGGCGGGAAAGTACTTGGCGGGGCCTAATTTCCTCCGCTTGTTCTGCTCTGTTGATGGTTCAACAGATGGTTGAGTTAACCGAAGCACGAAAGTACCTGGTTCCACAGGTAGCTTGAATGCAGCGCGCGTCGACAGGTAATCGGCGATGTCGTTCTCCACTCGGGGAACATGCTCTGCTTGTATACCATCAAAGCGCTCTTCCAGCTTCCTCACCTCATCTACGTAGGCCTCCATCAATGGGCTCTGATAATCTTTATTGACTTGCCTGACGACAAGCTGTGAATCACCCCTGACGATGAGCTTCTTAATCCTGAGGTCAGCTGCGATCCTGAGACCGGCAAGCAACCCCTCGTATTCAGCAATGAAGTTTGTGTACATCTCCCTGGGAAAGTGCATCTGGATTACATACTTGAGGTGCTCTCCGGTGGGTGCGACAACCAGCACACCAGCACCGGCGCCTTGCAGCGAAAAAGCCCCGTCAAAGTACATGATCCAGCTGTGACTTGTTTCCTTGCTGGGGAGAGTGGTCTCCTGGATCTCTTCGTCGGGCGTAGAGGTCCATTCCGCAATGAACTCCACCAAGACTCTGCTCTGGATTGTCGAAGTACTTTCATACTTCAAAACAAAGCTCGACAGCTCCAAGGCCCACTCCACAATACTCCCGGTTGCGTCTGGGTTATGCAGTATCCGTTGCAACGGGAGGCGGGTGATGACGGTGATTTCGTGGGCTTGGAAGTAATGACGCAGCTTCCTCGAGGCCATAAGGAGGCCAAAGAGCAATTTCTGCACACCAGAGTACCTTGACCTAGCCCCCTGCAAGAGGGAGCTGACGAAGTAAACCGGGTGCTGCATCATTTTCTTCTTCTGCACCACTTCATTTTGTTGTGTGGGCCCCGTCCTGATGACGTCAGGCTCTGCGGGGGCCTTGCCTTGCCGGCACTAGGCCCTGCTTGGGGGGGGGGGGGTAGCTCGCCACCCGCCAGTCCTGTCGTTGCAACTGCCTCTTCATCGACCTCCCTCTGTGCCACCAACGCGGCGCTGACCACTTGATTCGTTGCCGCTAGGTACAACAGCAATGGCTCTTGTGGCTTAGGTGCAACTAGTGTCGGTGTAGAGGAGAGGTATTTCTTCAAATCCTGTAGCGCTGCTTCGGCCTCTGGGGTCCATTCCATTGGTCCCGCCTTTTTCAAGATTTTGAAAAAAGGGAAGAGCGTGCTCGGCAGACTTGGAGATGAATCTGCTTATGGCGGCAACGTAGCCAGTGAGCCGATGCACATCCTTGATCCGCTTGGGTGCCTCAATTTGCTCGATGGCCTTGATCTTGTCTGGGTTTGCCTCGATCCCACGCTGTGACATGATACGTCCATTTTGCATCATGCTTTTATATCGATATTTATTGCATTATGGGCTGTTATTACACGTTATGTCACAATACTTATGCCTATTCTCTCTTGTTTTACAAGGTTTACATAAGGAGGGAGAATGCCGGCAGCTGGAATTCTGGGCTGGAAAAGGAGCAAATATTAGAGACCTATTTTGCACAACTCCAAAAGTCCTGAAACTCCACGAAAGTTATTTTTGGAAATAATAAAAAATATTGAGCGGAAGAAGTACGTCAGAGGGGGCCCCAGCTGGCCACGAGGGTGGGGGCGCGCCCTGTCCGATGGCCATCTTCTTCTATATGAAGTCTTTCGTCAAGGGAAAAATCATAAGCAACCTTTCGGGACGAGACTCCACCGCCATGAGGCGAAACCTTGGCGGAACCAATCTAGGGCTCCGGCAGAGCTGTTCTGCCGGGGACACTTCCCTCCAGGAGGGGGAAATCATCGCCATCGTCATCACCAACGCTCCTCTCATCGGGAGAGGGCAATCTCCATCAACATCTTCACCAGCACCATCTCCTCTCAAAACCCTAGTTCATCTCTTGTATCCAATTCTTGTCTCCAAGTCCGGGATTGGTACTAGTAGGTTGCTAGTAGTGTTGATTACTCCTTGTAGTTGATGCTAGTTGGTTTATTTGGTGGAAGATCATATGTTCAGATCCTATATGCATATTAATACCCCTCTGATTATGAACATGAATATGCTTTGTGAGTAGTTACGTTTGTTCCTAAGGACATGGGAGAAGCCTTGCTATTAGTAGTCTTGTGAATTTGGTATTCGTTCGATATTTTGATGAGATGTATGTTGTCTAGCCTCTAGTGGTGTTATGTAAACGTCGACTACATAACACTTCACCATTATTTGGGGCTAGAGGAAGGCATTGGGAAGTAATAAGTAGATGATGGGTTGCTAGAGTGACAGAAGCTTAAACCCTAGTTTATGCGTTGCTTCATAAGGGGCTGATTTGGATCCATATGTTTCAGGCTATGGTTAGGTTTACCTTAATACTTTTGTTGTAGTTGCGGATGCTTGCAATAGAGGTTAATCATAAGTGGGATGCTTGTTCAAGTAAGAACAGCACCAAAGCACCGGTCCACCCACATATCAAATTATCGAAGTACCGAACGCGAATCATATGAACGTGATGAATACTAGCTTGACGATAATTCCCATGTGTCCTCGGGAGCGCTTTTCTCTATATAAGAGTTTGTACAGGCTTGTCCTTTGCAACAAAAAGGATTGGGCCTCCTCGCTGCACTTTATTTACTTTTGTTACTTGTCGCTCGTTACAAATTATCACAAAACTATCTGTTACCACTTATTTCAGTACTTGCAGAGAATACCTTGCTGAAAACCGCTTATCATTTCCTTCTGCTCCTCGTTGGGTTCGACACTCTTACTTATCGAAAGGACTACGATAGATCCCCTATACTTGTGGGTCATCAAGACTCTTTTCTGGTGCCGTTGCCGGGGAGTGAAGCGCCTTTGGTAGGTGGAATTTGGTAAGGAAAAATTTATATAGTGTGCTGAAATTTACTGTCACTTGTTACTATGGAAAGTAATCCTCTGAGGGGCTTGTTTGGGGTATCTTCACCCCGACCAGTAGAGCAAAGAGTTGCTCCTCAACCTACTGAACCTACTGAAAATGAAAATGTTCCCTTTGAAGTTCCTTCGGGTATGTTAGAAAAACTGCTAGCTAATCCTTTTGCAAGAGATGGAACAAAGCATCCTGATGAGCACCTAATCTATGTGGATGAAGTTTGTGGATTATTTAAGCTTGCAGGTATACCCGATGATGTTGTGAAGAAGAAGATCTTCCCTTTATCTTTGGAGGGAGATGCATCGACATGGTATAGGCTATGTGATGATACGGGGTCATGGAACTACAAACGATTGAAATTGGAATTTCATCAGAAGTTTTATCCTATGCATCTTGTTCATCGTGATCGCAATTATATATATAATTTTTGGCCTCGCATAGGAGAAAGCATCACTCAAGATGGGGGGAGGCTTAAATCAATGTTATATTCATGCCCCAATCATGAGCTCTCAAGAGAAATAATTCTTCAAAGTTTTTAGGCTTGGCTTTCTCGTAATAATCAATCCATGCTCGATACTTCTTGTGCTGGCTCTTTTATGATGAAGACTATTGAATTCAAATGGAATTTATTGGATAGAATTAAACGCAACTCTGAAGATTGGGATCTCGACGAAGGTAAGGAGTCAGGTATGACACCTAAGTTTGATTGTGTTAAATCTTTTATGGATACCGATGTTTTTCGTAAATTTAGCACTAAATATGGACTTGACTCTGAGATAGTAGCTTCATTATGTGAATCTTTTGCTACTTATGTTGATCTCCCCAAGGAGAAGTGGTTTAAATATCATCCTCCCATAGAAGTAAAAGTAGCTGCACCTATTAAAGTTGAAGAAAAGACTATCACTTATAATGATCCTATTGTTCCTACTTCTTATGTTGAGAAACCTCATTTCCCTGTTAGGATAAAGGATCATGCTAAAGCTTCAACTGTGGTTCGTAAAAGCAATATTAGAACTTATACACCTCCAGAGCAAGTTAAAGTTGAACCTAATATTGCTATTGTTAAAGATCTCTTGGCTGATAATATTGATGGGCATGTTATTTATTCCTGCGGTGAAACAGCTAGAATTGCCAAACCTTGTGCTAAAGATAAACATAGACCTGTGGTAGGCATGCCTGTTATTTCTGTTAAAATAGGAGATCATTGTTATCATGGCTTATGTGATATGGGTGCTAGTGCTAGTGCAATACCTATTGCCTTATACAGTGAAATTAAGCATGATATTGCACCTACTGAGTTAGAAGATATTGATGTCACAATTAAGCTTGCCAATAGAGATACTATATCACCAATGGGAATTGTTAGAGATGTTGAAGTCTTGTGTGGGAAAACTAAATATCCTGCCGATTTTCTTGTTCTAGGTTCCCCACAAGATAACTTTTGTCCCATTATATTTGGTAGACCCTTCTAGAACACTATTAATGCTAGGATAGACTGCGAAAAGGATGTTGTTACTATTGGTTTGGGTGATATGTCTCATGAATTTAATTTCTCTAAATTTAGTAGACAACACCGTGAAGAGGAATTGCCTAGTAAGGATGAAATAATTGGTCTTGCTTCTATTGCCGTGCCTCCTAGTGATCCTTTAGAACAATATTTGCTAGACCATGAAAATGATATGTTTATGAATGAAAGAAGGGAAATAGATGAAGTATTCTTTAAACAGGAACCCATCCTGAAACACAATTTGCCTGTTGAAATCCTAGGGGATCCTCCTCCACCCAAGGGTGATCCCGTGTTTGAGCTTAAACCGTTGCCTGATACTCTTAAATATGCTTATCTTGATGAGAAAAAGATATATCCTGTTATTATTAGTGCTAACCTTTCAGAGCATGAAGAAGAGAGATTATTGAAAACTCTGAAGAAGCACCGAGCTGCTATTGGATATACTCTTGATGATCTTAAGGGCATTAGTCCCACTCTATGTCAACATAAAATAAATTTGGAAGAAGATGCCAAACCGGTTCGTGATCATCAACGAAGGCTGAATCCTAAGATGAAAGAAGTGGTAAGAAAAGAAATACTAAAGCTCCTTGAGGCAGGTATAATTTATCCCGTTGCTGATAGTCAGTGGGTAAGTCCTGTCCATTGTGTCCCTAAGAAGGGAGGTATTACCGTCGTTCCTAATGATAAAAATGAATTGATTCCGCAAAGAATTATTACAGGTTATAGGATTGTAATTGATTTTCGCAAATTAAATAAGGCTACTAAAAAGGATCATTACCCCCTACCTTTTACAATCAAATGCTAGAAAGATTATCCAAACATACACATTTCTTCTTTCTAGATGGTTATTCTGGTTTTTCTCAAATACCTATGTCAGCCAATGATTAATCAAAGACTACTTTTACTTGCCCTTTTGGTACTTTTGCTTATCGACGTATGCGTTTTGGTTTATGTAATGCACCTGCTACCTTTCAAAGATGCATGATGGCTATATTCTTTGACTTTTGTGAAAAGATTTGTGAGGTTTTCATGGACGATTTTTCCGTATATGGATCTTCTTTTGATGATTGCTTGAGCAACCTTGATTGAGTTTTGCAGAGATATGAAGAAACTAACCTTGTCTTGAATAGGGAAAAGTGCCACTTTATGGTTAATGAAGGTAGTCTTAGGGCATAAAGTTTCTGAAAGAGGTATTGAAGTTGATAAAGCCAAGGTTGATGCCATTGAAAAGATGCCTTGTCCCAAGGACATCAAAGGTATAAGAAGTTTCCTTGGTCACGCCGGATTTTATAGGATGTTCATTAAGGACTTCTCAAAAATTTCTCGGCCTCTGACTAATTTATTACAAAAGATATACCATTTGTCTTTGATGATGATTGTGTAGAAGCATTTGAAATACTTAAGAAAGCATTGATCTCTGCACCTATTGTTCAGCCACCTGATTGGAATTTACCCTTTGAAATTATGTGTGATGCCAGTGATTATGCTGTAGGTGCTGTTCTAGGGCAAAGAGTTGATAAGAAATTAAATGTTATTCAATATGCTAGTAAAACTCTAGAGAATGCTCAAAGAAATTATGCTACTACTGAAAAAGAATTCTTAGCAGTTGTATTTGCTTGTGATAAGTTCAGACCTTATATTGTTGATTCTAAAGTAACTATTCACACGGATCATGCTGCTATTAAATATCTTACGGATCTTGTGAAAAGTTTTTCTATGATTTGAGCCATTACTTTTGGGATGACCCACATCTTTATAAAGAAGGAGTGGATGGTGTTATTAGACGTTGTGTACCTGAGCATGAACAGGAACAGATCCTACGCAAGTGTCACTCCGAGGCTTATGGAGGGCACCACGCTGGAGATAGAACTGCACATAAGGTATTGCAATCTGGTTTTTATTGGCCTACTCTCTTCAAGGATGCCCGTAAGTTTGTCTTATCTTGTGATGAATGCCAAAGAATTGGTAACATTAGTAGACGTCAAGAAATTCCTATGAATTATTCACTTGTTATTGAACCATTTGATGTTTGGGGCTTTGATTATATGGGACCTTTTCCTGCCTCTAATGGATACACACATATTTTAGTTGTTGTTGATTACGTTACTAAGGTTGTAGAAGCTATTCCAACTAGTAGTGCTGATCATAACACTTCTATTAAAATGCTTAAAGAAGTTATTTTTGCGAGGTTTGGAGTCCCTAGATATTTAATGACTGATGGTGGTTCACATTTTATTCATGGTGCTTTCCGTAAAATGCTTGCTAAGTATGATGTTATTTATAGAATTGCATCTCCTTACCACCCACAGTCTAGTGGTCAAGTAGAATTGAGTAATAGAGAACTCAAATTAATTTTGCAAAAGACTGTTAATAGATCTAGAAAGAATTGGTCCAAGAAACTTGATGATGCATTATGGGCCTACAGAACTGCATATAAAAATCCTATGGGTATGTCTCCGTATTAAATGGTTTATGGAAAAGCATGTCACTTACCTCTCGAACTAGAACATAAGGTATATTGGGATATTAAAGAGCTCAACTATGATTTCAAGCTTGCCGGTGAGAAGAGGTTATTTGACATTAGCTCACTTGATGAATGGAGAACCCAAGCTTATGAGAATGCCAAGTTATTTAAAGAAAGAGTTAAAAAATGGCATGACAAAAGGATACAAAAGCGTGAGTTTAATGTAGGTGATTATGTATTGCTATACAACTCTCGTTTAAGATTTTTTGCAGGAAAACTTCTCTCTAAATGGGAAGGCCCTTACGTTATCGAGGAGGTCTATCGTTCCGGTGCCATAAAAATCAACAACTTCGAAGGCACAAATCTGAAGGTGGTGAACGGACAAAGAATCAAACATTATATCTCAGGTAATCCTATAAATGTTGAAACCAATATTATTGAAACCGTAAACCCAGAGGAATACATAAGGGACACTTTCTGGAATGTTTCATACTCCGAAAAGGAATAGGTATGTGGTACGGTAAGTAAACCGACTGCAAAACAGTTTTTATGGCAATATTTCTCCGTTTTGGAATATTTAGAAAATAGAAAATAAGAAGCAGTCCGGGAAGGACACGAGGGCTCCACGAGGGTGGAGGGCGCGCCCCCTACCTCGTGGGCATCTCGTGTGCTCTCCGGACTCCGTTTTCTTGCACGATACGTATTTTCGTCAGTAAAAATTCATTATATAATCTCCCGAAGGTTTTGACTCCTGTATCATGCAAATATTCTCTGTTCTTGTTTTGAGCTGTTGCTGCTGTAGATTAGGGCAAGATGTCTTCTCAAGAGTCAGTCGGGGAGAGCCGGGTGTCTCATCCGGCATCGGATCCAAGGACAAACAGCGACGCTGAGCACTTTGGGCCAACAACGGAGGAAGAGATGGAGGCTGATTTGATGAGGATAGATGCCATGGAGGATCAAGAAGTCACTTCTCGCTTCCGAGCTGGGTTCACGATGGGAGAACTACAGAGCTCAGCCATTCCAAACTCGGTTATCCCTTCCAATGTTAGATTTCTTTCTTATGAAAATATGAAGAAGAGTGTCGCTTGTTCTCCCGCAGCTATGCAACACCTTGGGTGCAAGGAGCTTTAGCTGTTACAGGAAAGCTTCGTAAGGAAATAATGGACCTCAAGCAGCAAGTCAATAAGCTCGAGGAGGGGAATCGTATCCAGAGGCATCATCACCAAGAATATTACACCATCCCCGAAGAAGGAGACATAATCACTTGTGTATGGGCACTCCCCTTGGCAACTGCCAAGCTTGGGGGAGATGCCCTGGTATCGTATCACCATCACACTCCTATATTTACCGTTTTCTTAGTTTGATCCTATTAGTAGTATCATGATCTAGTAGAATAAAGTTTATGGCATGATCTAGTTTTGAGTTTTGCTTTATGATCCCTCTATGTAATCGAATCCGTGAGCTATATAATAAAGATTAGTGTTCAGTCAAGGGCTTGATTATCTTGCTATGATCTTGAGTGAATAAAAGAAAAGAGAAAAGAATAAAAAGAAACAAAGAGATCATATTGATCTTATCGAGAGTAATGACTTCACATAGAAAGAGTATGATGATGAAAAATTGTTGAGAGTTGACAAGCATAGCTTTGGTCATCGTTGCAATTAATAGGAAGTAATAAAGAAAGAGAGGTTTCACATATAAATATACTATCTTGGACATCTTTTATGATTGGGAGCACTCATTAAAATATGACATGCTAAAGAGTTGATGTTGGACAAGGAAGACAACGTAATGGGTTATCACTACCAGAGATTAGGTCAATAACGACCAAGGATTGACAACCCTCGGTTGTTATTGGTACGATGAGTTCAGTTCCACCTCCAATTAGCCATGTATAAATAACTCCTCGCTAAGACGGTATACGTCCGGTGGTCGTTGTTTTGTTATGCTTAACGCGTCCTTATCTGCTAAAACGACGGACATAAAGGAAGATATGTACTCCGTACTAAGGGAAAGGGAAAAGTCGTCTAAAAAAGGGAAAAAGTCTACATATCCCCCACAGATCTCTCCCCGCCGCCTCTCTCTCCTCGTTCCATCATCGTCAGCGGCCGCCGGGCCCTTCAGCCGCCACCGCCTCTTCCTCCTACTCGTTCCTCACTCCTGATCTTCCATCTCCCTCCGGACCTCGAGCGCAGCAGCGGATTCGGTCCGAGCTGGAGGTGATGTCGACGAGGTTGCAGTTCCCGTCGGCATCCTCTGCAGCGGTTCCCGTGGGGTGGACCGTACTCTGCTCATATCGATGTCGGCGGCCGCGGCCATCCGTGCCATGGCATCGGCCTTCCCCTGCCTGGCGCGGTAGCTTGTTGGTTGGATCGCGCCATCGACGCAGCTGGCTCGGCGGAGACTGGGGACTCTGTATCATACTACCTCTTCGCCCAGTGTGCTCCCAGTCTCCGACCATTTTTTAGGTGCGGATCGCCCCAACATTTCTACACCACATGCATCTCTCTTGTTTACCATGTGCCGAGTCCTCGTACTAATTGAACCTAAGAATTCATCCTGGGGAGCAGCCACCATCTTTGTTTTGGTCTCCTAAGCTGACATGCTGGCACCCACCGCATGAGAAAACTTGAAGTTCAGAGTAAAATGTAAATGCAGAGTATGGTCGTTACGTGTGTCCATATCTTCCTGTAGATTACTTTGTGCTGCTTCAATTGTTCCATTTTCTTAGAATTCTGCAAACAGATTTTGCAAGGCTATGTACTTGATCGTCATTTTTTCCTTTTTGTTTTTATTTCTATGCAATAAGTTTTGTTATCTAAAAAAACAGGACACTAATACATAATGTTTCTAACCATCTCACAATTATTTCATGTATATAATCTGGTAGAACTTGGCATGCTGGGTTCTAGTAGATAAGTTTAATTAGATGGATCAACAATGCAACAACACTGGAAAATGCAGTTTTTATTCAATAGAATTGACAAGATTAATTTTTGTATTACATAGCACTTCCTGTGAATTACACGCATCAGTTGTATGCTTTATACCTTCATGTAGCATTTTCCCCGTTTCATGAACTGAATCAATTGTAACAGAAATGGCAACTTTGCCTAGAGGAACACTGGGAAATGGAAACATGCAACTGTATCCCCGTGCTCTTTCCAAAAGTTTTCTACATCACTTGGGTAGAATCCTCTGTAGTTCAATAATAACCCCCGACGAGGGTAAAGGTGTAACACCCCGGATGTAAATTTCCATATTTTTAACTCCAACTCTTGCCATTTTCGGCTATTTGTTATGATATTCCCTCCGTGGTCGGGTTTTGTTTTTCGTCTTGCATTTTGTTCATGTCAGGCATTTCATATCATGTCATCATGTGCATCTCATTTGCACACGTGTTCGTCTCATGCGTCCGGGCATTTTCCCCGTTGTCTGTTTTGTAATCCGACACTCCCACGTGCACCGGCGCACCCCTCTTGTTTCTTTTCGTGAGCGGGTGTTAAACGTTCTCGGAATGGACCGAGGTTTGCCAAGTGGCCTTGGTATACCACCGGTAGACCACCTGTCAAGTTTCGTTCCATTTTGAGGTCGTTTGATGCTCCAACGGTTAACTGGGTAACCGCAAAGTCCTTTTGTGTGTTGCGGCAAACCCCCCTCCAAACAGACCAATAACCCATCTAAGTCACTTCCATGCTCTCGGTCGTTCGATCACGATCGTGTGGGCGAAAACCGTGCCTCATTTGGACTCTCCTAGCTCCTTCTACCTATATAAACACCTCCCCTCCGAAATTTCGGGCAAAACCACCCCTAACCCTAGCAAAATCGCCCTCCGCCGCCACCGGACACGTCCACCGCCGCCGGACGAACTCGCCGCCGGCCCGCTCGGCCCGGGGCGGACCCCCCGGCCCGCGTCGCCTTCGCCCGCCGCCCCGCGGTCCGTCTCCTCCGGCGACCCCGCGCCTCGCCGCCCGCCGCTCCTCCGTCGCCATCCGGCCGTGCCGCCGCCCGGGCGAGCCCGCGCCGGCGCCGCCCGTGCCTGCGCCCCCTGCTCCGGTCGCCGGCCCCGCCGCCCGGACTCCTCCGCTCCGGCCGCCGAGTGCCCCTACCTCCCCCGAGCTCTCCGTCGCCGTCTGCCTCCTCTCCAAACTCCGGCCGGCCAGCTCCGTCTCCGGCGAGCCCGACGAACCCTAGATCGGGTCTAGGTTGACTTCTCCCTCCCTCCAAATTTCTCCAAGTCCCGTATATTTTACATTATGTGCTCCTGTTCATCGCATCATATATCCGTGCATACTGCTCCGTTTCGTGCGTGTAATATGTCGAAATGTTTGCCTCGAGATGCTCTTCATTTTGTTCCATTGTGCCATGCTCGTTTGAGTCCATCTTGATGCCCAAACCTCTTGTTCAAGAGTGCTATATGATGTTCACTGCTATCACTTATCAGAACTTGGTGTTTTGTTATTTTTGTTGCTTTTGATGTGTGCATCTTATGGGCATGAGCTCTACAGGTGTTTTGATATATGACATGCCATCTTTACAGAGGTGTATGCCATGTATTTTTGTGATCTATGTGGTGACTAGAACAAGCATGCAAACTAGGCTTCGTGATGTTTCTGTTTTCAGGGACTTAGGATTTTCACCAAGTCTGTTACTGCTGTTATTTTGTTGCTATGTATCCTTGTGGCTACAGTGAGATCCATGCTTGTTTTGGGCATGTTCACTAAGGATGTTTTGTAGATATAGTTGTGCTCTATCAATCCATGCCCCTGTTTGCAATTATGGAGTGCCATAGCATGTCTTAATCTTGCTCTAATTTTTCTATAAAATGTTCCTGGCAGATTGTTTACGTGATATTCAATTTTGCCAAGGTTGTTGTAGTTGATCCATACATGCTATGAACTTGCTATTGCCATGGTTAGCTTCATAAACATGCCATCCTGCTGTAGGTATGCTTGTTTTGTCATGCATTGCTTTGTGGTGAGTGAATCAAGCTCACCAAGTTGCCCTCATAAGTTCTGTTACTGCCATGCTCTGTTTTCTGCTAAGTCTGAAACCTGTTAACGAAAAGATGCCAATGTTGATGCCATTGAAAAGATGCCATGTCCCAAGGACATCAAAGGTATAAGAAGTTTCCTTGGTCACGCCGGATTTTATAGGAGGTTCATTAAGGACTTCTCAAAAATTTCTCGGCTCTGACTAATTTATTACAAAAAGATATACCATTTGTCTTTGATGATGATTGTGTAGAAGCATTTGAAATACTTAAGAAAGCATTGATCTCTGCACCTATTGTTCAGCCACCTTATTGGAATTTACCCTTTGAAATTATGTGTGATGCTAGTGATTATGCTGTAGGTGTTGTTCTAGGGCAAAGAGTTGATAAGAAATTAAATGTTATTCATTATGCTAGTAAAACTCTAGACAATGCTCAAAGAAATTATGCTACTACTGAAAAAGAATTCTTAACAGTTGTATTTGCTTGTGATAAGTTCAGACCTTATATTGTTGATTCTAAAGTAACTATTCACACGGATCATGCTGCTATTAAATATCTTATGGAAAAGAAAGATGCTAAACCTAGACTTATTAGATGGGTTCTCTTGCTACAAGAATTTAATTTGCATATTGTTGATAGAAAGGGAGTTGAGAACCCCGTTGCAGACAACTTGTCTAGGTTAGAAAATGTTCTTGATGACCCACTACGTATTGATGATAGCTTTCCTGATGAGCAATTAAATGTCATAAATGCCTCTCGTACTACTCCATGGTATGCTGATTATGCTATTTCTATTGTTGCTAAAGTTATACCACCTAGTTTCACATACCAGCAAAAGAAAAAGTTTTCTATGATTTGAGACATTACTTTTGGGATGACCCACATCTTTATAAAGGAGTGGATGGTGTTATTAGACGTTGTGTACCTGAGCATGAACAGGAACAGATGCTACGTAAGTGTCACTCAGAGGCTTATGGAGGGCACCACGCTGGAGATAGAACTGCACATAAGGTATTGCAATCTGGTTTTTATTGGCCTACTCTCTTCAAGGATGCCCGTAAGTTTGTCTTATCTTGTGATGAATGCCAAAGAATTAGTAACATTAGTAGACGTCAAGAAATGCCTATGAATTATTCACTTGTTATTGAACCATTTGATGTTTGGGGCTTTGATTATATGGGACCTTTTCCTGCCTCTAATGGATACACACATATTTTAGTTGCTGTTGATTACGTTACTAAGTGGGTAGAAGCTATTCCAACTAGTAGTGCTAATCATAACACTTCTATTAAAATGCTTAAAGAAGTTATTTTTGCGAGGTTTGGAGTCCCTAGATATTTAATGACTGATGGTGGTTCACATTTTATTCATGGTTCTTTCCGTAAAATGCTTGCTAAGTATGATGTTAATCATAGAATTGCATCTCCTTACCACCCACAGTCTTGTGGTCAACTAGAATTGAGTAATAGAGAACTCAAATTAATTTTGCAAAAGACTGTTAATAGATCTACAAAGAATTGGTCCAAGAAACTTGATGATGCATTATGGGCCTACAGAACTGCATATAAAAATCCTATGGGTATGTCTCCGTATAAAATGGTTTATGGAAAAACATATCACTTACCTCTCGAACTAGAACATAAGGCATATTGGGCTATTAAAGAGCTCAACTATGATTTCAAGCTTGCCGGTGAGAAGAGGTTATTTGACATTAGCTCACTTGATGAATGGAGAACCCAAGCTGTCCTCGGAGGTCACCCCAGTGTGGACCGGCCAGTCGTGTGTGCTGACGAAGTGGCAGAGGAGCGCCGCCGTGCTGCCAACGAAGCCGCGGGCGTCGCCTGGGCAGCGGCACGGCCCGTGGAGCGCGCCGCTGTGGTCGTGGGGCTCGTAGTAGGCCGGCCAGACGTCGCGGTCGAGGCTCCGGCGAGAGCCGAGGCGGCGGCCTTGGCGCTGCAGACGTGGCACGTCCCCGCCGCCACCCCGAGCATGTCGCGGCAGGGCGAGCAGATCAGGTGCCCAGCTTCGCACTGCAAAGCAAATCGAAATCAGCACGGCTTAGATTGCTATCGGTTGATTATATTGGATTGGGTAAATATTGCATGCGTGTACGTATCATGAAGGTCGGCGGCACGTCGAGTGGGAGGAAGCAGATGCCGCAGTCGAGGGGCTCCTCGACGTCCTCCTCCTCCTCTGCGTTCGCCATCGCCTCCTCGACATCGCGGATCCACGGCGGCACCCTCGCCTTTTTTACTTGGCCTGCTAGGGTATAAAGTCGAAGAAGGGTCTCCGATAGTATCCTGGTATATATACTTATACCATTCATCCTGTCACGCCCCCTCTCGATTTCCTTGCGGTCTTTATGGGGGGAGCGCTGGTCGGCCTCACCGGTTTGCCGTGGGCCGGGCGTTTACCGGGGGTGACGTCTTGCGACCTCCTCTATTTCCGGCCTACAGTTTTTACATTTTTTTGTTGACAATTACAGTTTTTACATGGTGAATTTGGACAGTTGGCATGTTTCTCCTTTATTTTCCATGTTACTGTTTTTGAGATAGCTCACCATTCATGCCAAATGATTATTTCCTTGTTCTTTTTCATTTATAAGGCATGCTCATATTCCTAGATCGTTAATTTGACAAATGAAATACGAGTTATATAATACGAAAAATATATCATTAGAAAGCTTATTTCAAATTCAAATTCAATGGTATACTTTCCGTGGCATATAACTCATGTTGCACTGGCCAAATTGACGGTCTTAGAATACTTATGGTTCTTATCAATCGAAAAAGAGTGAGTAATGTCGTGTTGTTAATGTCATGCCAAATTAAGGATTGAGTGTCAGCTCATTTTCAAGGCTATCGTTCACGCCACTAAAAGAACATATGCCACGTTACTTGGAGGTCGATATCCGAGGCTTCTAGTCTGTCTCACCCTTCAACACATTACATGTTTGTTTCCAACTTTAGGTGCTCCTAATTATCCCCGAGAAGGTGAAATAATTAATTTTCTCCTCACCATCCCCGCCTAGTCTCCTCGGGCACGCTTCGTGCGTCTAGTGTCCTCCCCTCCACTTTGGTATATGATAGATGTAACGCCCACGATGCGGCTATATCTCCCACGTGTCGAGGCACGACTTAGAGGCATAACCGCATAGTGGTTTTGTCGCAAGAAGGGTCATCTTCACACAATCCCATGTAATGAACAAGAATGGGATAAAGAGTTGGCTTACAATCGCCACTTCACACAATACATAAATATTACTCATACATCATCCAAAATACAATCATATAGACCGACTACGGTCAAAATCAGATGAAAATAAGATAACCCCAAATGCTAGATCCCGATCGTCCCAACTTGGCTCCACTACTGATCATCAGGGAAAGACACATAGTAACTACACGTTCCTCGTCGAACTCCCACTTGAGATCGACCCCATCCTCTGCACTGGCATCGTCGGCACCTGCAACTGTTTTGGTAGAATCTGTGAGTCACGGGGACTTAACAATCTCACACCCGTGAGATCAAGACTATTTAAGCTTAAAGGGAAGGATGGTGTAGTGATGGTGGAGCTGCAGCGGCAAAAGCATATATGGTGGCTAATTTGCGCAAACGAGAGCGAGAAGAGAAGCAACGGAACGGTCGTCATCTAGCAATGACCAAGAAGTGATCCTGAACACCTACTTACGTCATTCATAACTCAGGCCGTGTTCACTTCCCGGACTCCACCGAGAAGAGACCATCACGGCTACACACGCAGTTGATGTATTTTAATTGGGTCAAGTGACAAGTTCTCTACAACCGGACATTAACAAATTCCCATCTGCCTCATAACCGCGGGCACAGCTTTCGAAAGATAATACCCTGCAGGGGTGTCCCAACTTAGCCCATCATAAGCTCTCACGGTCAACGAAGGATAAACCTTCTCCCGGAAAGACCCGATCAGTCTCGGAATCCCGGTTTACAAGACATTTCGACAATGGTAAAACAAGACCAGCAAAGCCGCCCGAATGTGCCGACAAATCCCGATAGGAGCTGCACATATCTCGTTCTCAGGGCACACCGGATGAACACTACGTACAGCTAAAACCAATCCTCGAGTTTCCCCAAGGTGGCGCTGCAAGTGGCTCTAGTTTGGACCAGCACTCAGAGGAACACTGGCCCGGGGGTTTAAATAAAGATGACCCTCGGGCTCGCGAAAACCCGGGGGAAAAAGGCTTAGGCGGCAAATGGTAAAACCAAAGTTGGGCCTTGCTGGAGGAGTTTTATTCAAGGCGAACTGTCAAGGGGGTCCCATAAATCACCCAACCGCGTAAGGAACGCAAACTCAAGGAACATAATACCGGTATAACAGATACTAGGGCGGCAAGAGTGGAACAAAACACCAGGCATAAGGCCGAGCCTTCCACCCTTTACCAAAATATATAGATGCATTAATTAAATAAGAGATATTGTGATATCCCAACATATCCATGTTCCGACATGGAACAAACTTCAACTTCACCTGCAACTAGCAACGCTATAAGAGGGGCTGAGCAAAAGCGGTAACTTAGCCAAACAATGGTTTGCTAGGAAAGGATGGTTAGAGGCTGACATGGCAATATGGGAGGCATGATATAGCATGTGATAGGTAGCGTAGCATGGCAATAGAGCGAACAACTAGCAAAGCAAAGATAGAAGTGATTTCGAGGGGTGGTCATCTTGCCTGCAAGGTTCTCAGAGTTGTCGAGAGCTTGATCCTCGTAAGCGTACTCAACAGGTTCCTCGTTCACGAACTCGTCTCCCGGCTCTACCCAAGACAAGAACACAAACAAACGGAACCACAATCAACAACGACAAATGCACAAGCAACATGATGCAAAACATGTATGATATGCAAGATATGATATGCGATGCATATGCGTGCCCCGGAAGTAAAATGATGAACAAGGCAGTAACTTGGCAAACCAAGCATCCCACTGGAAATATGAGATGAGTTCGGTCGAAATCGATATAAAGATCACCGGAAACGGATGCACGGTTTGCAAATGGCAAGCAAAACAAGAATGACACGAATCTGCGATTAACAGCATGATAGCACTTGAAATGCAACAAACAACAATGCTACAGCACCCCAACATAGCAACAAAGCATATGACGATAATCAACAGGAGATGCTTGACAAAATATGAACACTGAGCTACGGCTAGATCACAACATATCAAGCTCAAACAAGCATGACAAAAGTGCAAAAGATAACAGGATCACAGACTTAGTGAAAAACTGGACATGGCAGAAAACAGCATCAGGTAGCAATGTTCAGAGCACGGAATCAACATGCTACAGTAACTTAACATAGCAAAACAAGGCATGGCAGTCTTCTACTAAATTCATACAACAAAAGTCCCTTACTGACCATAAGCCTCTTTGCAAGCATGTAAACATAGCAAGTTTCGTTATCAGGTTTCAGACTTAGCAGAAAACAGAGCATGGCAGAAATAATAATATGTAGGCCTCTTTGTGAGCTTGATGCACTCACTACAGAGCAATGCATGACAAAACAAGCACACCTACAGCAAGATGGCATGATTATGAAGCTATCCATGGCAAGAACAAAAGCATATCATGTATGGATCAACTACAATAAGCTTGGCAAAATTGCATATCATGTTAAGAATCTGCCAGAAATATTTTATAGCAAAAGTAGAGCAAGATTGAGTTATGCCATGGCACTCCATAATTGCAAACAAGGGCAATAATGGATCAATTACAACTATATCTACAAAACATCCTTACTGAACATCACCGAAATATGCATGGATCTCTCTGTAGTTTACATGGCAACAAAATAACAGCAGACAAAGACTTGGAGAAATTACAAAGTCCCTGAAATCAGAAACATGACGGAGCCTACATGGCATGCTTGTGCTAGTCACCACAGAGATCACAAAAATACATGGACTACACCACTGGAAAGATGGCATGGCATACTTCAAAACACATGTAGAGCTCATGCCCATAAGATGCACAGAATAAATGATACAAAATTGACAAATCTCCAAGTTCTGCTAAGAACCAGAGAATGACAGCAACTAGCCCTCTTCCAACAGAGATTTGGTCATCAAGATGACCTCTAATGAACATGGTACAATTAAACAAAATGAAGAGCATCACGAGGCGAACAAATTGACATATTACACGCACGAATCGGAGCTATGCACAAAGAGTTATGGCATCACGAACATGGCAAGATGCTGTAGGAAGAACATGACTTAGAGAAAATTAGGGGGGGGCCGAGAAGTCAACGCTACAGTGATCCTCCAGATCCCGATCGAGAAGAGCTCGAGCTCGGCTCGGCCTCGCCGGCGACGGCCGGAGGAGGGGAGGCCGGAGGGAGGCGGCGGTGGCGCGCCGGAGGCGGCGAGGGGCGCCGGCGGGCACGGCGTCGGCGGCGGGGCGGCGCGGCGCCGGTGCGGAGGCGGCGGGGCGAGGCGGGGCCGAGCCGGCGGCGGCGCGGGCAGGCGGCGGCGGGCGGAGGCGCAGGCGGCGAGCGGGCTCGCGGGGGCCGGCGTTGGGCCCGCGGGCTCCGGCGGCGGCGGCGACGGGCTTGCCACGTGGCAGCCGCGGGTTGGCCGCGGGGGCGGCGGCGACTTGTCCGGCCGGAGCGGACGCGTCCGGCGCGGCGCGTAGGGATTTTAGGGTTATGGGAGACTGCGAATGTAATTTCGGGATGCCCACATATTTATAGGTAGAGGGAGCTAGGAGGCTCCAAATGAGGTGCGGTTTTCGCCCACACGATCATGATCGAACGACCTAGAGCATGGAAGAGTGTTTGGTGGGTTTTGGGCTGATTTTTAGGGGTTTTTTTGCTGGACACTCAAATGGACTTTGCGGATGCCCGATTAACCGTTGGAGTACCAAACGACCTCCAAATGGAACGAAACTTGACCGGTGGTCTCCGGGTGGTATAATAAGGCCATTTGACATGCCTCGGTCCATTCCGAGAAAGTTTGACACCCGGACACGAAAGAAAAAAAGAGGGGTGCACCGGAGGAGATAGGAGCGCCGGATTGCAAAACGGACAACGGGAAAAATGCTCGGATGCATGAGACGAACCCATATGCAAAAGCAATGCACATGATGACATGATATGAAAATGCATGACATGAAAAAATGCAAAAACGAATAACAAAACCCGACCACGGAGGGAATATCATAACACAAAGCCGAAAATGGCAAGAGTCGGAGTTACAAATATGGCAAGTTACATGCGGGGTGTTACAATAGACCTCTGCCTCGATAAACATCAACTCTTCTTTCCCTTGTCATATGGCTCTCCCTTATCTATTCACTACAAAAATGTGCAATTATCAGTGACGAAAATCTTAGTGACAGGAAAAAAAGTCGGCAAAGATTTTTTTTCCATGACGGGAATTGTCACTTGTTGATTTCCTCCCGGGGCAGCCCCCTAGCCAATTTTTGGACATTGTGGCCTTATTTTAGGTGATGCTTTCGGCCGTCACATTTCATAAATACCTATTCGTCAAGAAAAAAATCAGGGAGAAGGAATCATCGTGTTTTACGATATGGAGCCGCCGCGACCTCCTATTCTTCTTTGGGAGGACATATCTCGAGTCCGTTCTGGGCTCCGGAGAGGAGGATTCGTCGCCATAGTCATCACCAACCCTTCTTCATCACCAATTTTATGATGCCCACCACCGGGTGTGAGTAATTCCTTCGTAGGCTTGATGGACGGTGATGGGTTGGATGAGATTTATCATGTAATCAAGTTAGTTTTGGTAGGGCTTGATCCCTAGTATCCACTATGTTCTGAGATTGATGTTGCTATGACTTTGCTATGCTTAATGCTTGTCACTAGGGCACGAGTGCCATGATTTCAGAGCTGAACCCTTTATGTTTTCATGATTATATTTGTGTTCTTGATCTTACCATGCAAGTTATATGCACCTGTTACGTGTTATGATCCACATACCCCAAGGTGACAATAATTGGGATTCTTTCCGGTGATTATCGTAATTTGAGGAGTTCATGAATACACTATGGGTTAATGCTTTGTTCCGGTTCTCTATTAAAAGGAGGCCTTAATATCCCTTAGTTTCCTTATGGACCCCGCTGCCACGTGAGGGTAGGACAAAACATCTCATGCGATCTCTTTTCCATAAGCACGTATGGCTATTTACGGAATACGTGCCTACATTACATTGATGAATTGGAGCTAGTTCTGTGTCGCCCTAGGTTATGACTGTTACATGATGAATGTCATCCAACGTAATCATCCATCACCAATCCAATGCCTACGAGCTTTTCTTATATTGATCTTTACTAAAGTTACTATTATTGTTGCTGCTGTCACAATTGCTACTAAATTGTTATTGCTACTGTTACTGCTACTATTGCTATTGCTACTATCGCTATCAAATTATGATACTACTGTGCTACTGATCACTCTGCTGCAGATATTTAGTTCTCCATGTGTGGTTGAATTGACAACTCAACTGCTAATACTTGCAAATATTATTTGTCTTCCCTTGTGTCGAATCAATAAATTTGGGTTGAATACTCTATCCTCAAAACTGTTGTGATACCTTATACTTGTGGGTTATCAAGACCTTTTTCTGGCGCCGTTGCCGGGGAGCATAGCTATATTTGTTGAGTCACTTGGAATTTATATTTGTTCATCACTACAAAGAATCTTAAGGATGATAGAACCAAGATCGTTCTCTCTAAGACAAGGGGAGGTAAGGAACTGCCATCTAGCTCTGCACTTGATTCACCTTCTGTTTTAAGTAAGCTTGCAACACCACCACCTGCTATTAATTTTGATATGTCGCAAGTAATTGATGTTGCCACTTCTATGATGCATGATGCTATGAATGATGCTATTGATGATGCTAGTACTTTGCTTGATGATGTTGTGCCACTAGGTGGATTTCTTGATGAACAACTTGCTAAAGCTAAAGAATTTGAAAGTGCCGAAACTGAGAATGCTAAAACTGAAAATTATGATTCACCTATTAGTCCTAGCTCTCCTAGATAAGAATTGCCTAAGATACCTGAAGGTTATGTTATGGATGGAGAAATAGCTAAGGACTCTCTTGCTTGTAATGATAGAGATGATCTCAAGAAATTATTGGTCAAGTTGAAAGAAAAATCTCTGAATGCTAGAATGAAATGTGATCCTAAGTTTGCTGCTTCACCTATCTTTGTTAGTGATAAGGATTATGAATTCTCTGTCAATCCAGAGTTAATTACTCTGGTGGAATCTGATCCTTTCCATGGCTATGAAATTGAAACCGTTGTGGCACATCTCACTAAACTAAATGATATAGCCACCCTTTTTTCTCATGAGGAAAAAATTCGCTATTACTATATCCTCAAGTTATTTCCTTTCCCACTAAAGGGTGATGCTAAGACATGGTTTAATACTCTTGCTTTTGGTTGTGTGCGTAGTCCCCAAGATATGTTTTACTACTTCTCTAAAAAATATTTTTCCTGCTCGTAAAAAACAAGTTGCCTTACAAGAAATATTTAGCTTTGTGCAAATTGAAGAAGAGAGTCTCCCACAAACTTGGGGGAGGCTTCTTCAATTACTTAATGCTTTGCCTGATCATCCTCTTAAGAAAAATGAAATACTTGATATCTTTTATAATGGACTAACATATGCTTCTAGGGATTACCTGGATAGTTGTGTTGGTTGTGTTTTCAGGGAACAAACTATTGAACAAGCTGAGGAATTATTGAATAATATATTGAAGAATGATAATGATTGGACACATCCTAAACCACCGCCTAAACCCACTCCGAAGAAGAGGGGGATTTTATTTCTTAGTATCAGAGATATGCAAGAAGCAAAGAAATGTATGAAGGAAAAAGGTATTAAAGCTGAAGATGTTAAGAATTTACCACCTATTGAAGAAATACATGGTCTTGACACACCACCATAGGTGGTAGAGGTAAATTATCTTATAAAGTTTGATGAAGGTGATATTACTTGTAATAAATCTCCTAGTCAATGCTTGTATGAATTTGACAATTATATCGTTAAGCAAGAACACTTTAATGCAAATGTTATGAGACAAATTGAAACGAAATGCCTACGTGATAGATCACTTGAGTGTCTTGTTGTTCAGAATTGCTAATGATGTTAAAGTGTAGTTAAACATGCTTCTATGGTTCAAACCCAGTTAGAACAAGTTGCAAAATCCCAAAGTAAATTGCCAAGTGAAATGAATAATATTATGAATGATCATGATGTTAGAGTAATGACTAGAGGAGGTAGAATGACTCAGGAGCCACTTTATCCTGAAGGTCATCCTAAAAGAATTGAACAATACTCTCAAAGAATTAATGTAGATGCAACCACTCCTTATAAAAGGAAAAAGAAGAAGAACAATGATAGGACTTTGCATACTTCTAGTGAAACTGAGGTAGAAAAACCTTCTGATAATAGTAATGATGTTTCTATTTCTGATGATGAAACACAATATGGTAACGAACATTCACCTAGTGATAGTGATAATGATGATGATGATGCTCATGTGGATGCTCAACCAGACAAGGATAAAGAACCAGATACTGATGTTGAAATAGAAACTGTTGTTGATCTTCATAACCCACCTCCTAGAAATACACTTTATGATAAAAGAGATTTTGTTGCTAGAAACCATGGTAAAAAAACAGAACCATGGGTTCAAAAATCCATGGCCTTTCCACCAAAACCATCTAAGAATAAGGATGAAGAAGAATTTGAACGCTTTGCTGAAATGCTTAGGCTGGTCTTTTTGCGTACCCGTTTGACTGATATTTTGAAGATGGCCCCTTATTCTAAATATATGAAAGATATTGTCACTAATAAAAGAAAAATACGTGAAGCTGAAATCTCCATCATTCTTTCTAATTATTCTTTCAAGGACGGAGTACCAAAAAATTAGGAGATCCAGGAATAGCAACTATATCATGCTCTGTTAAAACAAGTTATGTCAAAACTGCTTGTGATTTGGGAGATGATGTTAGTGTTATGCCTTTCTCTTTATATAGAAGACTTAATTTTAATAAACTCACACCTACTGAAACATCATTGCAAATGGCTGACAAATCAACTGCCATACCTATTGGTGTTTGTGAGGATGTGCCCGTTGTAGTTGCAAATGTTACTATCTTGACAGAGTTTGTTATACTTGATATGCCCGAGGATGACAACATGTCGATTATCCTTGGTACACCCTTTTTGGACACTGCAAGGGCTTTTATTGATTGCAACAAAAGCAAGGTCACTTTTCGTTTCAATGGTAATGTACATACGGTGCACTTTCTGAAGAAACAATTTCAAGTAAATGATATTCATGTAATTGAAAATACTCCTGCAATTACTATTGGAAGTCTGCAACTGCCTCTTCCTACTGCTAAAAAGAGATATGAAACACTTATTGTTGTGGAAATGCATATCCCCGTTGAGGTAGCTTAGTGTTATACGAAGATTCTTCGGTTTCATGCTACTCGGAAATAGTTTGTTAATAAGACTTGATCAACCTTATTAATGGATTCTTTTTGAGGGGATGTGGGTGATGAATTTAGTAAACACAACTCTGTGTAGCCGGCAACCCGCGCAACCCGCGCGTCCGCCTCTCCCTATGCTCGCCGCTGTCGCGCTCGGGCGTGCCCTCGCCACGGGCACGCACGTTCGTGCATGGCCGAGCCCCCTCACGCACGGCCCTCTCTCTGGCCCCCCCCCGACGTCGGTTGCCGCGCCCTACAGCCTATGACGCCCGCCGTCGACCACGGCGCCACGACCTCCGCCTGCGGCTTGCCGCCCGCCTTGCTGGCTTGCCCTGCTCCGGTGCCGCCCGTGCAGCCTGCGCTGTTGCTGCGTCTGCACTCCGTGGCCGCGTCCGTGCCGCCGCATCATACCGCACCGCTCCGCCGGGGTCGCGCCCGTCCGTCCTCGCCACCACCTTCACCGCTGCTGCCCAGCACCACCGTCGCCCCACACCGGCGCGGCTGTGCTGCTGCTCCCCTTCCCCTACGGCTGCTGCAGCTTGCTGCGGTGGCCGCCGGTGCCCGGCTGCGCCACGGATGGCCTGGGCGAGCGCCTTGGCAGGCTAGCACCCGCGCCCGTAACCCGACGCCCGATAGGCCCCCTGTGCCTATGACAGATGGGGCCCACGCCAAAAAATAAAACGAAAAAAGGATTAATTAAATTATAATTGTTAATTAATTAATCAATTAGTTAGTAAGTTAATTAGTTAACTTAAATAACCTGCTTAATAACCTAATCAACCAGATTAATTAATCAAATGTTCTTTAGTAAAACATGTATCAATGACATGCGGGTCCCATGGGCCCTTTTGACCAGTCAACGGTCCAGTCAAACACTGACTGGACATTTGACCAGGGCCCCACCTGTCAGCCCCTTAGACACACTCTGGGTAAACTTCCTGTGTACCCATAGCATCTAAATACAAATTTAATTTCGAATTAAATTAAATCCAGAAATTAGAAAATCATTTTAAATCTTTTAAAATTAATATAAAATAAACCGTAGCTCGGATAGAAGAACTTTGTACATGAAAGTTGCTCAGAACGACGAGACGAATCCGAATACGCAGTTCGTTCGTCCACCACACGTCTCTAGCATAGCGAACATGCAACTTTCCCCCTCCAGTTCATCTATCCGAAAACGCGATACTCCGGGAATACTTTCCCGGATGTTTCCCCCCTTCGCCAGTGTCACCTCCTACCGCGTAGGGCACACCTGGCACCGTTACTTGTCTTGTCATGCATCGATATGCATATGTTTGCATTATATTTATTGTTTCTTCCCCCTCTTCTCTCGTTAGACACCGAGACCGACGCCGTTGCTACCCAGTACGACTACGGTGTTGACGACCCCTCCTTCTCCGCTGAGCTTCCAGGCAAGCCCCCCCTTGATCACCAGATATCGCCTATTCCTTCTCTATACTGCTTGCATTAGAGTAGTGTAGCATGTTACTGCTTTCGGTTAATCCTATTCTGATGGATAGCCTGTCATTGTTGCTACAGTTGTTACCCTTACCTACTATCCTAAATACTTAGTATAGGATGCTAGTTTTCCATCAGTGGCCCTACATTCTTGTCCGTCTGCCATGCTATACTATTGGGCCATGATCACTAGGGAGGTGATCACGGGTATATACTATATATTTTATATATACGACACATGTGGTGACTAAAGTCGGGTCAGCTCGTTGAGTACCCGCAAGTGATTGTGATGAAGGGGCTGAAAGGACAGGTGGTTCCATCCCAGTAGAGGTGGGCCTGGGTTCCCGACGGCCCCTGACTGTTACTTTGTGGCGTAGCGACAGGGCAGGTTGAGACCACCTAGGAGAGAGGTGGGCCTGGCCCTGGTCCGCGTTCGTGGATACTTAACACGCTTAACGAGATCTTGGTATTTGAGCTGAGTCTGGCCATTGGCCTATACGCACTAACCAATTACGTGGGAACAGTTATGGGCACTTGGCGTCGTGGTATCAGCTGAAGCCTTCGTGATGTCAGCGACTGAGCGGCACGCGCCGGATTGGACTGGAACGCCTGCTAAGCTAGGTCTGCTTTCGGCCGCCCACGCAACGTGCATGTGTGCAATGGGCGATGGGCCCAGACCCCTGCTCCATAGGATTTAGACCGGTGTGCTGACCTCTCTGTTGTGCCTAGGTTGGGCTACGACGTGTTGATCTTCGGCATGACCCAGGAAAGTGTGTCCGGCCAAATGGGATCGAGCGTGTTGGGTTATGTGGTGCACCCCTGCAGGAAGTTTATATATTCGAATAGCCGTGTCCCTCGGTAAAAGGACGACCCGAAGTTGTACCTTGACCTTATGACAACTAGAACTGGATACTAAATAAAACACACCCTTCCAAGTGCCAGATATAACCCGGTGATCGCTCTCTAACAGGGCGACGAGGAGGCAATCGCCGGGTAGGATTATGCTATGCGATGCTACTTGGTGAACTTACCATCTACTCTCTTCTACATGCTGCAAGATGGAGGCTGCCAGAAGCGTAGTCTTCGACAGGACGTGCTATCCCCCTCTTATTCTGGCATTCTGTAGTTCAGTCCACCGATATTGCCCCTTTACACAGATACCCATGCATATGTAGTGTAGATCCTTGCTTGCGAGTACTTTGGATGAGTACTCACGATTGCTTTTCTCCCTCTTTCCCCCTTTCCATTCTACCTGGTTGTCGCAACCAGATTCTGGAGCCCAAGAGCCAGATGCCACCGTCTACGAAGACTCCTACTACACTGGAGGTGCCTACTACTACGTGCAAGCCGCTGACGACGACCAGGAGTAGTTTAGGAGGATCCCAGGCAGGAGGCCTGCGCCTCTTTCGATCTGTATCCCAGTTTGGGCTAGCCTTCTTAAGGCAAACTTGTTTAACTTATGTCTGTACTCAGATATTGTTTCTTCCGCTGACTCGTCTATGATCGAGCACTTGTATTCGAGCCTTCGAGGCCCCTGGCTTGTATTATGATGCTTGTATGACTTATTTTACTTTTAGAGTTGTGTTGTGATATCTTCCCGTGAGTCCCTGATCTTGATCGTACACGTTTGCATGTATGATTAGTGTACAATTGAATCGGGGGCGTCACAAGTTGGTATCAGAGGCGACTGCCTGTAGAAATCCCCCTTCCACACTCCTTGGCCGAAGTTGAGTCTAGACATTGAAAAACATTTACTAACATGGTTGTGCGGCTTATGGGCCCACGTCGCCATTGGGTGGTATTAGGATCTTTTATTCCTTGTCTATACTCTGGGACTCTTATCTCTCTTCTACTCGGGTTAAATGATTTTGCTAACTCTAACTCTAGGTTCTCGTAAATACTTTCTGCCGGAGAGCCCCCTTATTACAGATGATCGCCTGCTGCGCCAGAAGATTCCAAAGATACTCTCCGATGTTTTCCCGAGACCCTTGTGCCCTTCGCCCTTGCAATCCCTTCCATCGATAAATCTTTATGGATAAATACTTACACCTGTCCTTCTTACTTTCATTCCAAACTACTCTTGTTATTACAAGATGCATCGGATTATTCTTCGACTTTTAATAATCTCTTCAGCCACCGCCTTACAGATCTTTCCACATGAATACCCCTACGGATAAATTCCTCGCATTTATCGAGTATTCGCTCATTCCCAGTTGTTCAGGTGTTTCACAAAAGTCTTCAAATTACTACCCGATCTTCCGGTAGTCCTTCTGCAAATACTAGTCTGCTTGCAGTTTGGACAATTCCATTTGACTCACAATAACCATTAAAATCCTCGTGATTGACATTCTGATCGTGTTGATTCAACATGTGTGTAAATGCACACAATCATCAGTTATTCCCTGGAAATTTCCTTCCGGCTCAGACATCATTTTAAACGTGAGCTGGTTCTCAAGCAATCCAATTTCCGTCGATTGTACCCTAAGCCTACTCAACTTATCCATCCTTAATCAGAGTTTTTGCCTCTGAGCCCTTGATTTGGAAATTATGATTCTTTGCCTTTGAGCTTTGAGTTAGTCAGTTGTTTCTATAATCTAAGGCCCTTGCCTTGATTCCTCCTCTGGTTGTGGGCCGATGCTCACATCAGCTCCGTTATGAACCATCAAGTCCTTATTATCATTTGACAGTGTCCTTCGTATACAAAAACCTCGAGAAGTTCTTTTCGGGATACATAATACCATTGGTAAATCCCGTTCTATGATTTGGCCAACCATGCTCTACTTTCGAGCTGGTGATATTTACTATTGAAGCTTGTGGTATATGTTTCCACGATACCTTGACGGGTTGAACCTATGCCTTCCTTAATATGTGTGAACCCGAAAGTTTTCACGGGTCATACTCCTCTGGTAATTCACCAGGTAGGTTTTGACACTGAAATCATCTTTATCTAGAGTAGTGAATGAAAGGTTATGCATTGAAGAAGTGGGAGTCGACCTTCAACTTTGTGTTCATGCCCATGGACACGATGTAAATATTATCATTAAAGCTTCTCTTAAATTAATTATTCCCTTGGTATAAGTTCATCTTATATCTGGGATCTGGCCTTTTGCAATCGTGGTTCCGACCATGTTCTCCTTTAAATACCATTTCTCGTGCAAGTGTAAGCACTTGTCTTCTATAGAGCAATACCCCAGTCCAACCTCTACTTTGATCTATCGTCGAGTATTCCCCCCTGGTATCTCGAGGTTATCACGGAACATCATATCTTATGAGTTCTTCATCAAGTACTACATTCTCACCAATTTCAATTTTTCCTGGGTTCTGAGTGGTTAGTCACTCGAGTACACCGATAACTAAATTGAGTCCACATTGCAATTAGACAACTCTTAGTAATCTTCTTTACGTATGAGTTTGTGCACGATCATGTTATTCCTAGCCGGATCGGCTATATCATTATCGTGCTGATTTTAACTGTGCTACCTGGTCCTTATTCCCGGAGCATAACTTTCTACGCTGAGCTAAGCTTACGTCGATCTTCCTCGTCTTATCGTTCACCTCGAACAGCAAGCTTGATTTCGAGTTGGTGTCGTATCCATGGATCCAATAATCTATCCCTGCATCAGTCCTTAAACTTGATGCCATCGCCGGTCAATTACATCTTCATGAAATCTCTCGACAAATGTGTCGTGATCATCTTCAGCATTCGGAGTTCATCCAGGATACCAATTGAATTCATGAAGATAAATACCATCCTTGCCCTCGATGAGTTGTGTTATCATCGGCCACTTTATTGCCTTCCCTCCAACACAGAATTGTTTGTGTTTTGTGTTATACCATGAGTTCCTTGCTAGCCAGCATTGTTCTTCTTTACCTTGGAGTATTACCACCTTTTATGTCAAGAATGTCGTGGGAATTTCACCACCTCTTAAGAATTCTTGGTATAGTGATACTTCTCACCATCACCACTCTTTCTTGGTCCTCGTGTTGATTCCAACCGGGGTACCAACAAGTGAATGATGCTGTTTGGATTCTGCCCTTCTAGCAACCTTATTGCTTTGAAGTTAATGGTCGACATTCCATTCTTAGACCATCGGTTATCGAATCACCATTCTAACATCGGTGATGCTACCTGAGCCCATATTTCGGGTGCACCTTTCAACCAATATTTAACTGTGTATGTTTTCCTCGAGCATACATCATCATATCATTCGATCTGACTAATGTTATCTCCTTGTTCACATAATTGTGGAAACCCATCTTTTGAAGTCTCGATGAATTGTCGCTGAGTTCAGCAGCTACCTCCTTATCCCTTCACTGGTTTAGTGATGAGCTTTTGTTTTGGAACTCGCTTCCATAGTAAATTTCCCAAGAATCTTACAATGTCGTCTCGTAAATTCGTTTTGCACCTTTTCTTCTCAGGCATGCTGAGTCTGAGGTATCCAAACACCGATCAGATCTGAATCTCGATCATATATGATGGTTGGAACATTTTTCCAAGAGTTATAACACTGGTCTTTTATGACCCAGTAAGGTGATGGCATGCCCATCACACCTGGCGGGATGACCTGTCGTTATAGTTTCCTTATTAGCAAGGTTATCCATTCTTCCATGGGAAAATTGTAAGACTTATTCTACAAGTTTTCCTGCTGGATCCTTCCTGTATCCAAAGTCTCATCTTTGCTTGAAGACCATGTCAATGCTATCTCGAAGCATGTCTGTGGTACTCCGATTTTCAATAAGAGCATTTGAAGAACAATGCTAAATTTTCTTTGTCCATTATCCAAACACCGTTGTATGGGTGATGCCATGAAATTTCTCTCCCCTTACCTAAAGGGTTTTCTACTTCTATCCAATCATCGATATCATGCTCTGCTTACCCTTGGGAAGGATATACCCCTGAAATATGTGTTTAAACACATTTTCCTTTCCATTGTTCTGTTAATCTGATAAACACCTTTTCCTTTCCATTGTTTTCTTTAACCTTTCTGGTGATCATTATGATCTAAGTAGTATTAATTCCCTGCTTATGTGAACACCTCGGTGTACAACCCTGTCAGTAAGACCCCGTTACTTTTGTTGATGATATTTCGATAACGGCCGATGGACGAGAACTTTGCCTACTGGTCCGCCTCGTTTCAACGAGCAGGAAAATGGTTCTCTTCGTCCCTCGCCCTTGGTACCGACGTTGTTGCCGACATAATCGACAGGCTACCCTCTAACATGTCTTGCTATCATGACCGTGCAAGATGTCACCGTTCCTCTTACTTTTAATCGACATGGTGGGCCCATAACCCACAGTTCCACAGGATCGAAACCTGACTCTCCTGTACAACCCCTATTCCCAAGGTTGTTCCTCGCGCGTGCCCTCGTATATAATTCACGAGCCACCTCCCGAGAGATCATCAATTCTGGTATCAGACACAAAACTTATTCCCATTGCTCTGGACCCCTTTTACACTTTGTTTCAGGCATCGAACGATTGCCTACCCGCTTGAAACATCTCATGGTACCTTCTTACTTTGCTCTCGATATTTTCTTAATTTCCAGTTCAAGAGTTACTTTCCGCCACCTTCCCCGATGTTAGCTACTAGATAGTCAACCTTGCAGAGGTCGGTTCTCACAGAATACCCCCTTTATAGATTCCTAAGTACGATTGAGTTCCAGAAGAAAGGATACCGACTTCAGCATGATGACCTGAAGCAGAGAAATGAAGACATCAACATAATGGATCGACCTCTCTGATAATAGCAACCAAGACCGAGAAGACTCGTTAGAATTTCGCGACCAAATCCCTTCCCCCTTACTCCCCCTCTTAAATCTCGGGATGAGATTTCTTGTAGTGGAGGAGAATTGTGACGCCCGGGTAATTAAGCTACAGTAATCCCACTCTAATGGTGCCACGTTACCTCCGTTACTGTTGCTAATCTATCGTTAGATCAAAACCGGTCCAAAATTCAAATTCAAAATTTGGTAAATAATAAAAGTTTTCAAACACTAAAATAAAAATGTTCGGTTTGTACTAAATATTACATAGATAATTATGGTGTAGAAGACAAAGTTTTATAAAATGCATAAATATTTTAAACTGAATTAAAACAGAAGAGAAAATAAATAAAAGAAAGAAAATACAAAAGAGAAAAACAAAAGACCAAAAAATAGAAGAGAAACCCCCCTGGGCTTCGGCCCAGCTGACCACAGGCCCAACTGGGCCAACCCACCAGGCCCAGCCGACCACTCCCCCCCACTCCCTCTTATCCACTCCCCCCCGAAACCCTAAGCCCCACATCACACCCACTCCCCACTCCCTCTCGTTAGCCCCCACCTCTCGATCCCATCTGGATCGGGAGGGGTGCGAACCCGGCGCCCTATCGCCGCTGCTCGGAGCTCCTCCGCCCCATCCTCATCTCCTCTCCATCATCCCCTCGTCACGGGGCCGCACCCGCTTGTCGTCGTCGTGCACCACCATCTACGCCCGAAGGCCCCGCCGTCGCCTACCTCCGTCGTTGCCCGGGTCACCTACCGCCTTGCGTCTCCGACCTCGTCGCCCGCGTCCTCATCCTCCTCCATGCCGGCCGCCATCGCGCCTCGCCGACCCTGTACACCTGCAACGCTGGTGAGGCCGTCAGCCTCCGCCTTACCCTTCTAACCTTCTGTTGCCAGCAACCCGCGCGTCCGCCTCTCCCTATGCTCGCCGCTATCGCGCTCGGGCGCGCCCTCGCCACGGCCACGCACGTTCGTGCCTGGCCGAGCCCCCTCACGCACGGCCCTCGCCCTGGTTCCCCCCCCCCGACGTCGGTTGCCGCGCACTACGGCCTACGACGCCCGCCGTCGACCACGGCGCCCCGACCTCCGCCTGCGGCTTGCCGCCCGCCTTGTTGGCTTGCCCTGCTCCGGTGCCGCCCGCGCAGCCTTTGCTGTTGCTGCGTCTGCACTCCGTGGCCGCGTCCGTGCCGCCGCATCCTGCCGCGCCGCTCCGCCGGGGCCGCGCCCGTCCGACCTCGCCACCACCTTCACCGCTGCTGCCCCGCACCAACGTCGCCCCGCACCGGCGCGGCCGTGCTGCTGCTCCCCTTCCCCTACGGCTGCTGCAGCTTGCTGTGGTGGCCGCCGGTGCCCCGTTGCGCCACGGATGGCCTGGGCGAGCGCCTTGGCAGGCTGGCGCCCGCACGCCCGCGCCCGTAACCCGACGCCCGATAGGCCCCCTGTGCCTATGACAGATGGGGCCCACGCCCAAAAATAAAACAAAAAATGATTAATTAAATAATAATTGTTAATTAATTGATTAATTAGTTAGTAAGTTAATTAGTTAACTTAAATAACCTACTTAATAACCTAATCAACCAGATTAGTTAATCAAATGTTGTTTAGTAAAACATGTATCAATGACATGCGGGTCCCATGGGCCCTCTTGACCAGTCAATGGTCCAGTCAAACGCTGACTGGACATTTGACCAGGGCCCCACGTGTCAGCCCCTTAGACACACTCTGGGTACACTTCCTGCGTACCCATAGCATCTAAATACAAATTTAATTTCGAATTAAATTAAATCCAGAAATTAGAAAATCATTTTAAATGTTTTAAAATTAATATAAAATAAACCGTAGCTCGGATGGAAGAACTTTGTACATGAAAGTTGCTCAGAACGACGAGACGAATCCGAATACGCAGTTCGTTCGTCCACCACACGTCTCTAGCATAGCGAACATGCAACTTTCTCCCTCCGGTTCATCTGTCCGAAAACGCGAAACTCTAGGAATACTTTCCCGGATGTTTTCCCCCTTCGCCGGTATCACCTCCTACCGCGTAGGGCACACCTGGCACCGTTACTTGTCTTGTCATGCATCAATATGCATATGTTTGCATTATATTTATTGTTTCTTCCCCCTCTTCTCTCGATAGACACCGAGACCGACGCCGCTGCTACCCAGTACGACTACGGTGTTGACGACCCCTCCTTCTCGGCTGAGCTTCCAGGCAAGCCCCCCCCTTGATCACCAGATATCGCCTATTCCTTCTCTATACTGCTTGCATTAGACACAGGTTACTGCTTTTGGTTAATCTTATTCTGATGCATAGCCTGTCATTGTTGCTACAGTTGTTACCCTTACCTGCTATCCTAAATACTTAGTATAGGATGCTAGTTTTCCATCAGTGGCCCTACATTCTTGTCCGTCTGCCAGGCTATACTATTGGGCCGTGATCACTAGGGAGGTGATCATGGGTATATACTATATATTTTATATATATGACACATGTGGTGACTAAAGTTGGGTCAGCTCGTTGAGTACCAACAAGTGATTCTGACGAGGGGGCTGAAAGGACAGGTGGCTCCATCCCGGTAGAGGTGGGCGTGGGTTCCCGACGGCTCCCGACTGTTACTTTGTGGCGGAGCGACAGGGCAGGTTGAGACCACCTAGGAGAGAGGTGGGCCTGGCCCTGGTCGGCGTTCGCGGATACTTAACACGCTTAACGAGATCTTGGTATTTGATCTGAGTCTGGCCATTGGTCTATATGCACTAACCAACTACGCGGGAACAGTTATGGGCACTCGGTGTCGTGGTATCAGCCGAAGCCTTCGTGACGTCAGCGACTGAGCGGCGCGTGCCGGATTGGACTGGAACGCCTGCTAAGCTAGGTCTGCTTCCTGCCGCCCATGCAACGTGCAGGTGTGCAATGGGCGATGGGCCTAGACCCCTGCTCCATAGGATTTAGACCGGTGTGCTGACCTCTCTGTTGTGCCTAGGTGGGGCTACGACGTGTTGATCTTCGGAGGTCGGGCATGACTCAGGAAAGTGTGTCCGGCCAAATGGGATCGAGCGTGTTGGGTTATGTGGTGCACCCCTGCAGGAAGTTGATATATTCGAATAGCCGTGTCCCTCGGTAAAAGGACGACCCGGAGTTGTACCTTGACCTTATGACAACTAGAACTGGATACTAAATAAAACACACCCTTCCAAGTGCCAGATATAACCCGGTGATCGCTCTCTAACAGGGCGACAAGGAGGGGATCGCCGGGTAGGATTATGCTATGCGATGCTACTTGGCGAACTTACCATCTACTCTCTTCTACATGCTGCAAGATGGAGGCTGCCAGAAGCGTAGTCTTTGACAGGACTAGCTATCCCCCTCTTATTCTGGCATTCTGTAGTTCAGTCCAGCGATATTGCCCCTTTACGTAGATACCCATGCATATGTAGTGTAGATCCTTGCTTGTGAGTACTTTGGATGAGTACTGACGGTTGCTTTTCTCCCTATTTCCCCCTTTCCATTCTAGCTGGTTGTCGCAACCAGATGCTAGAGCCCAGGAGCCATACGCCACCGTCTACGACGACTCCTACTACACTGGAGGTGTCTACTACTACGTGCAAGCCGCTGACGACGACCAGGAGTAGTTTAGGAGGATCCCAGGGAGGAGGCCTGCGCCTCTTTCGATCTGTATCCCAGTTTGTGCTAGCCTTCTTAAGGCAAACTTGTTTAACTTATGTCTGTACTCAGATATTGTTGCTTCCACTGACTCGTCTATGATCGAGCACTTGTATTCGAGCCTTCAAGGCCCCTGGCTTGTATTATGATGCTTGTATGACTTATTTTACTTTTAGAGTTGTGTTGTGATATCTTCCCGTGAGTCCCTGATCTTGATCGTACACGTTTGCGTGTATCATTAGTGTACGATTGAATCGGGGGCGTCACACCAGGTCCCGCTATTGGTTATTGACTAGAGAAGCGTCTCGGTCATGTCTACATCATTCTCGAACCCGTAGGGTCCGCACGCTTAACGTTCATTGACGATATAGTATTATATGATTTATGTGAGTTGTTGACCGAATGTTGTTTGGAGTCTTGGATGACATCACGGACATGATGAGGAGTTTCAGAATGGTCCGGAGGTACAGATTGATATATAGGACGATGCTATTTGGTCACCGGAAAGGTTTCGGAATGTACTAGGTATTCATCGGATCACCGGAAGGGGTTCCGGGAGGCCCCAGGAGGTTATTGGGCCATATGGGCCAAACGAGGGGAGCACACAAGCCTACAAGGGGCTGGCGCGCCCCAGCTCTGGCCGCTGGCCTTGGAGAGAAAAGGAAGGAGGGGAGTGGGCCTCCCCTTGCCTTCACTACCATGGAAATGCTTATACACAGGAGCTCACAAGTAGCACTTTTAAAACGGAAGCGCTGTTGCTAAATAGCAGTAGCGCCGGGGCAGCACAAGCGCTGCTAATATGAGCATAGCAGTAGCGTCGAATCTTTAAAATGCGCTACTACTAAAACTGACAGACCGTTCCAGGTATGCTAGGGATACTAGTAGCGCTCATATGTAGAAAGCTCTACTACAATAGATCTTAGCAATAGCGCTTTTACCCTAACCAGCGCTACTGATAAATTCAGTCCCCTCCTAATAAGACCAAAGTTTAGTCCCACCTTGCTCCGTGAATAGAATTTTTACCACCTTAAACATTGTGCTTCTCAAACCATCACAACCACTTGGTCTTCATTGAACTCTATGTGTAGGACCTGTGGCCACAATAGGAATCTTCACCGGTTCTTAAACCGGAGAAGATTCCTATTGACAATTTAGATTCTACACAAAAAGATCATTGATGAACAATGTATTTTTGAATTTTTTTACGTTCTTAGCCTTATGAGTAGCGCGTTTTCACAAAGAGCGCTACTGCTATAGATTTTAGCGGTAGCGCTTTTTACGGACAAACGCTACCACTAAGGGCCCTTATCCAAACCGGCCCACGCGCGTCCTCTCACTCTCCCCCTTACACTCTCTCATCACCTCTATCGCCTCCGTCGCCATCGCCGTCCTCCTCCTCCGTCGCCATCGCCGTCCTCCTCCCCCCAAGGTCCCTCCCTCCTCCTCCCCTCCTCCTCCCCACCTCCTCCCTCCTCCTCCTCACACTCTCTCATCGCCTCTGTCACCTCCCTCGCCGTGGCCGCTGTCGTCCTTACTCCGTCCCTACTCCTCCGTCGTCGTCATCCTCCTGCCCCCAAGGTCCCTCCCTCCTCCCCCCTCTTCCTCCCTCCTCCTCCCCCTCCTGCTCTCTCCTCCTCCCCCTCAAATTTTAATATAATAAAATATGAAATTGAAAAGAATAAGTAAATGTAGGTATTTTGAATAGAATAGGAAATTTCAAGAAAATTTGAATAGAATAAAATATATGAAATTGAAAACAATAAGTAAATGTAGGTCTTTTGAATAGAATAGGATTTTTTTAGTAAATGTAGGTTTTTGTTTATATTTTGATTTAGGGTTTTCACTAAGTCCTAAGATGAGGATAATAAAGTTTTTGTTTATATTTTGTTTTTGCAGAAATCAAGGAACCCCTGCATCATCCCCGCCGTCGTCCCTGTCACCGACCACCTCCGACCTCGAGGTGAGACCAGCCAAATCCCCATGTCGATGATGATGTAGATGTTTTGATAGTTATAGTAGAGTAGTAGCTACATGAGTAGCTGTGATAATTTTCATGGAATATGATGGAGATTTAGACATGTGATATGTAGTGTTCTGTGTAGTAATAGTCCTTGCCCAAGTGTCCTATGTTTGCAGGGTACACCTCACAGTGTCCTATGTTTTGCCGGAGTGTTGATTCATTTTCGTTCCGGCAAATTTCAGGCGCTCGATATGTCCTATTTTAGCAAAGGTCATGCCGGATTTTTCTGTGAATTTAAGCATGACTTGTGCTAGAATATGTAGGAAATATTGAGTGCCCCGGATTTGCTAGTAAGAGAATCAAATGATCGATTTTCAATTAATGTTTCAACTATGAACATAGGAAAAGTCTGAAGATGGAAAGGATTTCGGTATGTGTGAATACTGCGAAGACGAGCGCGGCCCGTGCGACAGAAATTTCCTAGTTGATGGTAGGCGCTTCAGCATCAAGCTAAATGAGACCTTTGAAGTGGATATAGTAAGTCACAATGACAAGTCTTTTTTCGTAATTAAGCATGACTTCTTCTTCTTCTTTTGCTTCAACTTATAATTTTAATTTTTTAATATTCTACTAGTGTATCCCATGCCATGCAAGAATTTTTGTCTTGGATAAGATTGGTTTCAGTCCTATGAAAACTATGGAGGTAAAGAGAGTTAACTTGAAGACCGAGCATGGTTATATTTTCGAAGCAAAATTAGACAATGCAGACACCTACACCTATTTTGAATGCAAAACTTGGCAAGCACTATGCAAGACTTATGCATTTGAGCCTGATATGGTTATCACCTTTGATATTCGTCTAGAAGATGATATTGAAGGTAATATCGACATCTGGGTCGATGTGCAGACGCCTCCAGTTCTACCATTATGTGAGTTTCTCAACCATATTTATGTCTTCGATATTGTTTATTCAAAAATAGTTGACAACTAATTTCTATTGACAGCTTATTTCCATTCAAGCAAACATGTCCGACGCTTGGTAGACAGGACCGTCCAATGTCCCGGGGCTGAACTAAACTTCGATGAGATAAGTCATTATGTTTCATGGCTTGAGGATCTGGATGCTGTCAAGAGAAATTATTTTCCTGGACTTAAAAATCTTAGTACTCAAAACGTGCGACCAATAGTGTTCGTATTGAACTACAGTCATATCTATTTAGGAAAGATGGTAAGATTTTTACTATTTGTCCTCAGTGCATCTTTTGCATACATTATTTTTTAAGCTAAATTTCATTGCTAAGTATGTTACTACGATGTTCTTCAACAGGGACTCCCGATGATATTTGTGCCTCATTGGATCGAGACTAAAGGTCGCATGTCCATGGTTAGCTTACGGCCAAGACATCCTACATTGCACTTTAGTGCATTCATGATTTCTCGAAGCAAGCAAGTCTTAATAGTCAAAGACCGGAGCAAAATTGTGAATGATCGTAGAGAAGTACTAGGGGGAAGCAATCAGAAGCGCGGCCCACAATTAGGAGACAGGTTCATCTGCATGCTCCTGATAACCCACAAGTATAGGGGATCGCAACAATTTTCGAGGGTAGAGTATTCAACCCAAATTTATAGATTCGACACAAGGGGAGCCAAAGAATATTTGAAGGTATTATTAGCTGAGTTGTCAATTCAGAAACACCTGGAGATTAATTGTCTGCAGCAAAGTGATCAGTAGCAAACTAGTTTGATAGTTTTGATAATAATGACCACAGTAATGGTAACGGTAACAGTGATAGCAATAATTTTGTAGCAAGTGCAATCTTGATGATAGCAGTAGTAACTTAGCAAGAACAATATAAGATAAGTTCGTAGGCTTTGGATCGGTGACTTGTTGAATGATATTCATCATGTGACAGTTATAACCTAGGGCGATACGGCACTAGCTCCAGTTCATCGATATAATGTAGGCATGTATTCCGTACATAGTCATACGTGCTTATGGAAAGAACTTGCATGACATCTTTTGTCCTACCCTCCCGTGGCAGCGGGGTCCATATTGGAAACTAAGGGATATTAAGGCCTCCTTTTAATAGAGAACCGGAACAAAGCATTAACACATAGTGAATACATGAACTTCTGAAACTACGGTCATCATTGGGAGTGGGCCTGGTTGTTATCCCTCCGGGGTTGCCGGATCATAACACGTAGTAGGTGACTATTACTTGCAAGATCGGATCTAAAAATGGATATAATGATGAATTCATAAACGGTTCAGATCTGAGTTCATGGCGCCCGGGCCCAAAGTGACAAGCATTAAGCATAGCAAAGTCATAGCAACATCAATCTAAGAACATAGTGGATACTAGGGATCAAGCCCTAACAAAACTAACTCGATTACATGATGAATCTCATCCAACTCCTCACCGACCAGCGAGCCTACGAAGGAATTACTCACTCCCGTTGGGGAGCATCATGGAATTGGCGATGGAGAAGGGTTGGTGATGACGAAGAACGAAGATCCCCCTCTCCGGAGCCCAAAACGGACTCCGGATCTGGCCTCCCGATGAAGAACAGGAGGTGGCGGCGGCTCCGTCTCGTGGAACGCGATAATTATTTCTCCCTGATTTTTTTCTAGAAATATGTGATTTTATATCGTCGGAACAGGGTCTGTGGGGCCACCAGGTGGGGACAACCCACCTGGGCGCGCCAGGAGAGGGGCGTGCGCCCTGGTGGGTTGTGCCTACCCAGGGGTCCCTCTCCGGTAGGTCTTGGCTCCAGAAATCCTCTTTTATTCCATAAAAATTTATCGCAAAGTGTCGTTTCATTCCGAGAACTTTTATTTCTGCACAAAAACAACACCATGGTAGTTCTGCTGAAAACAGCGTCAGTTCGGGGTTAGTTTCATTAAAATCATGCAAATTAGAGTCCAAAACAAGAGGAAAAGCGTGAGGAAAAGTAGATACGATGGAGACGTATCAACTCCCCCAAGCTTAAACCTTTGCTTGTCCTCAAGCAATTCAGTTGATAAACTGAAAGTTAGAAAGAAAAACTTTTATGAACTCTTTTGCTCTTGTTTGCATAAATAGGCTTAAACAACACCCAGGTTTTCAGCCAGCATCATAACTAACCATGTTGACAACAACACTTAAAGATTATATTAACTCATATCAATGACATAATCAGCTAGCGAGCAATAATAAGGTATCTCAAACGGCAACACGTTGTCAAAACAACCATGATATAATATGACAATAGTGGTATCTCGCTAGCCCTTTCTGAGACCACAAAACATAAAAGCAGAGCACCTCCTAAGTTCAAGCAGCGACTAAACATTGTAATTCATGGTAGAAAAGATCCAGTCATGATGCACCCAACATTAGCAATACACAATGCATAAATCATGACAGTTGCGCGCTCTCAGTTCCATGCGCTTGTTTTAGAAGGTGATGACACAACATAAAAGTAAATAGAAAGTCCCTTCACAGAGGGAAGTAGTGATTTGCAGAGGTGCCAGAGCTCAAGTTTTAAAACAGAGATAAATGATATTTTGAGACATGCACCCTTCTTATTCACTTCACGACCATCAGTTATCAACATCTTCCATGCTAAGCACGCTAGTGGCGGTTCCCAAGCGATAAAAGTAAAGGTTTTGACTCCATTGGGAGTTTTTGTTTGATTATTTAAGAGATGAACTCTTTTTCATGTTTGCAGTTTGGGACTGGGCATCCCTATTGCCGCCCAATTTCTCGTGCGATGGCGAGTGAATAAACACTCGACCTGAGAATAACCCGCTTAGCATGGAAGATATCGACCACCTCCTGTCGTTCCATGAACGATCCAGGCACACAAAAAGGAAATTTTTTAGAAGTTTTTAGAGGTGGCACATGCAAATTTACTTAGGACGGCAGGGTAATACCGTATATAGGTAGGTATGGTGGACTCATCTGGAATAACTTTGGGTTCAAGGTTTTTGATGTACAAGCAGAGTTCCCACTTAGTACAGGCGAAGGCTAGCAATTAGATTGAGAAGCGGCCAGCTAGAGAGCAACAACGATCATAACCATGCATTATGCATAAGTAACATTGGACACTAGCATGGGTAGGATATGAACACCATGAACATAAATATCATAGAGGCTATGTTGGTTTTGATTCAACTACATGCATGAACATGTGCCAAGTCAAGCCACTCGAACATTCAGAGGAGGATACCATATCATCATACTACATCACAATCATTTTAACGCTATGTTGATATCCAAGATAAATGATTATCCACTCCTAGCTACTTATGCATGGCATGAGAAACTATAATCTCTAATTGTCATTGCAAACATGTTTAATCATAACAGGCCGAATCATGGATACTAGGTTAAACATATTTACACAAACATAACAAGTCGAGTTCTTACCAGTTTCTCTTTGCCACGGCCAGTTCATTGAATATCGTCGTTATTGCATTTCACTTGCACGACCGAATGATGTGAAAATAATGATAGTGCAAGAGTGCCGTGGACTAAGCTGGAATCTGCAAACATTTTATTCAACATGAGAAGACAAAGTAAAATGTGCTCTTATTAGTTCACCATTGATTCATATGAGAGCCACTCAATATTTTCATTGTGGTCTTCTCCTCGGTAGGACTCGAATAAAAATAAAAGAAATTCAGAGAAACACACTGAAATATTTTTGGAGTTTTTGGTCTTCTTGAACAAGCAAATAAAAGGAAAAAGCAAAAACGAGAAAAACTATTTACACGGGAAAGCTCCCAACAAGCAAAAGAAGAACAACAAAATCTTTTTGGGTTTTCTTTTTAGTTCTACTACTAAGCATGCATAGAAAGTAAACTACTACAACTAATTTTTTTGGTTTTTTCTAAAGTTTTTCAAACACACAAGAAGAAAGCAAGAAAATAAATCTAAGCATGGATGATACACTGAAAAGTGTGAATACCAACAAATAGAATGATATAAGTGAACATGAATATAATGTCGATGAGAAACACGTACTCCCCCAAGCTTAGGCTTTTGGCCTAGCTTGGTAGTCGATCAGTAGCCTGGATGGTGTTGGGGAACACAGTAATTTCAAAAAATTTCCTACGATCACACAAGATCTATCTAGGTGATGCATAGCAACGAGCGGGAGAGTGTGTCCACGTACCCTTGTAGACCAAAAGCGGAAGCGTTAAGTAACGCGGTTGATGTAGTATAACGTCTTCGCGATCCAACCGATCAAGTACCAAATGCACAGCACCTCCGCGATCTGCACACGTTCAGCTCGGTGACGTCCCTCGAACTATAGATCCAGCTGAGGCCGAGGGAGAGTTCCATCAGCACGACGGCATGGTGACGGTGATGATGAAGTTCCGGCGCAGGGCTTCGCCTAAGCACTACAACGATATGACCGAGGTGGAAAACTGTGGATGGGGGCACCGCACACGGATAAAGATCAACTTTGATGTGTTCTAGGGTCCCCCCTCCCCACATATATAAAGGAGGGAGGGGGTGGCCGGCTGGCCCTAGGGGGCGCGCCCCAAGAGGGGAATCCTAGTAGGAATCCACCAAGAGGGAGAGAGGGGAAGGAAGGAGAGGGAGAGAGGGAGAAGGAAAGGTGGGCGCCGCTCCCCTTCCCTTGTCCTATTCGGACTCGAAGGGGGGCGGGGCGGCCTGCCCTGGCTCCCATCCTCTCTCCCCACTAAGGCCCATGGTGGCCCATTAATTCCCCCGGGGGGTTCCGGTAACCCTCCGGCACTCCGGTTTTACCCGGAACACTTCCCGTGTCCGAATAACATGGTCTAATATATCAATCTTTATGTCTCGATCATTTCGAGACTCCTCATCATGTCCGTGATCTCATCCGGGACTCCAAAAAACCTTCGGTACATCAAATCACATAACTCATAATTCAAATCATCAACGAACGTTAAGCGTGCTGACCCTACGGGTTCGAGAACTATGTAGACATGACTGAGACACATCTCCGGTCAATACCAATAGTGGAACCTGGATCGTCATATTGGCTCCCACACATTCTGGGAAGATCTTTATCGGTCGAACCGCATAACAACATATGTTGTTCCCTTTCTCATCGGTATGTTACTTGCCCGAGATTCGATCATCGGTATCATCGTACCTAGTTCAATCTCGTTACCGGCAAGTCTCTTTACTCATTTCGTAATGCATCATCCCGCAACTAACTCATTAGTCACATTGCTTGCAAGGCTTATAGTGATGTGCATTACCGAGAGGGCCTAGAGATACCTCTCCGACAATCGGAGTGACAAATCCTAATCTCGATCTATGCCAACTCAACAAACACTATCGGAGACACCTGTAGAGCATCTTTATAATCACCCAGTTACGTTGTGACGTTTGATAGCACACTAAGTGTTCCTCCGGTATTTGGGAGTTGCATAATCTCATAGTCGTAGGAACATGTATTAGTCATGAAGAAAGCAATAGCAACAAACTAAACGATCATAGTGCTAAGCTAAGGAATGGGTCATGTCAATCACATCATTCTCTAATGATGTGATCCCGTTCATCAAATGACAACTCATGTCTATGGCTAGGAAACTTAACCATCTTTGATTAACGAGCTAGTCTAGTAGAGGCATACTAGTGACACTCTATTTGTCTATGTATCCACACATGTACTAAGTTTCCGGTTAATACAATTCTAGCATGAATAATAAACATTTATCATGATATAAGGAAATATGAATAACAACTTTATTATTGCCTCTAGGGCATATTTCCTTCAGTCTCCCACTTGCACTAGAGTCAATAATTTAGATTACATAGTAATGATTCTAACACCCATGGAGTCTTGGTGCTGATCATGTTTTCCTCGTGAGAGAGGCTTAGTCAACGGATCTGCAACATTCAGATCCGTATGTATTTTGCAAATCTCTATTGTCGGGGGAAATCGACACCTATGGGATCACTGGGATCCCTTCTACGGTTGGCGGGCGCGGGGTTGTGCAAAGACCGGGTCTAACAGGAACCACACGGATCGTTTACCCAGGTTCGGGCTGCGAAGATGCGTAATACACTAGTCCTGCTTTGGTGGATGTATTTGAGTGTTCTTATGTTCTTGAGCTAGCTACTGGGTGTGACTTGCCCAAAAGATCCGAATCCTCCTCCTGGACGCCTCGGGCCTCCTTTTATAGACAAAAGGGGTTGCCATAGTGGCACATAGGAGGTGGAAAGGTGTATAGTAGATGAGTCTATCCTCTGGCACCGTCGGACAAACGCATTTAATGCGCTGCCGACGTGCCCCTCTCGCTTTATCGGGGACGGCAAGGAAGCACGTCCCAGCTGTCGCCGCCTCGCCTGGCTTCGACACGCGTCCGAGCTGACGAGGCGTCGTTGTGCCACATTGGCTGGCTGCTGGGCCGGCGCGGTGGTGGAGCCTTCATGAAGGTCTGCATGCCACCACGCAGGTGCTTGCTGGGTCGGTGTAGAGGCTGCTCGTCGCCACGCAGGTGCCTGCCCAGCTGGTTGGGCTAGCAGCTGCACGGGGACGGCGGTGGAGTCTTGGCAGGCGCGGGCCTGGCTGTGGCCCCGCTGATGCCCTAGGCAAGGATCTTGCCGGGGCCCCGGCAAGGGTCTTGCCGTGGCATCGTGGTCGTCCCCGACAAGGATCTCGCCGGGGGTCTTGTGGATTTCCTCGGCCAGGATCCTACCATGGGTCGTTGTCTTCTGGTCCTCATCTGATCTGGTGTGTTTATGATCTTGACAAAGATCTGCATGCCACCACGGAGGTGCCTCCCGAGCCTTGGTTCCAATGTAGTTGTTGGCGGCGTTTGGAACCCTTGGGCTCAAGGGTGGCCCGCTCTGCTGGTGTTGGGCAAGCTGCCCCGGCAAGGCTCTTGCCGGGGGTGCGGAGGCCGCCCCGGCAAGGGTTTTGCCAAGGGAGTCCACCTCGCCCCTTTGCTCTTTTGTGTTTCTGGTCTTGGCGTTGCCTTGTTTGTCTTGTGCTTCGGTTTCCCTCCGGCTTCCCTCCTCTGCCCTGTTAAGTGTGGCCGCGGGCGCGGCTCTGACTGCCCGTGCACAAGTAAAGGGGTCAAAAGGAGAGCCCCTACTTTTGTACACCGACAGGAGCCCCCGGGCCTGGGCCACACATAAGCGCGACACATTGTTGGGCTAGGCCCAAAACGGTGCGTGGGTAGGTGGGGCGGATTTCTACCGTAGGAACTTCTCGTCAGCTATGCTTCCCCACGACCCGCGTTGAAGGCGCGGCATGGAGGGTCGTGCATGACATGGGGGTCATGCGTGGGGCGATTCCCGCACGCATGCGTCACATCGTTGTAAAGAGGCGGCTCGCGCCTTCCCCATAAAAAGAGGGAGACACAGAGGCGCGGCTCATTTACTGGGTGGACTCGGGTCGTGGTCTTTAAGCGTCTGTGCCCCATGATCACGGGGTGGGGAACGGTCGCCTCACCCGTCCCCTCGATTCTGCTTGCTCGCCACGTGTCCCCCATGCAGGTGGCAGGCGGTGGAGGCGGGAAACCGGGCCGTCGCTGATTGGGGTAGCGGGTCGGTCTCGATTCCCTGCGCCCCCGATGGCCGGATTGGTCGAGTGGGGCGGCCGAGCCCCGACCCCGCCCCCTTATAAGAAGGGGGAGGGGATGGCATCCCACATCCTTCCATCATCCGCCTCCATTCACTTCGGCTCCTTTCTTCCATCTGCCATGGCGAGAGGAGCGCCGACCCTTCAACGATGGCGGCGAGGGTCGTTGCTCGATAGTGCGTCCCTCGTTCCCAAGAGCTCGCGGTGGCGGAGCCGGCCATGAGAGGAAGGGGGAGGGGGCGAGGCCGAGGTCGCCGTGGCGCTCAGGGAAGAGGGAGACGGGGCGGCGCACCGGCCTTGCCTCCGCCAGCGATGGCTCCCCCGATGGAGGGCCACGTCGGGGACCAGCCCCGTGAGTTCTTCATCAGGCTGCGCCGGCCACCGCGTTGTCGTCTTCGTCTTCCTACCCCATTTGCTTGGGAGATGGAGCTCGATCCCCCTAGACCCTCAGGTTGCACATGAGGGGCTGCGGGAATGGCGGCACGCGGGTCGACATCGACTTCCCCGCTCCTCACGTCATGTACCTCCGTCGCGGATGGAAGACGTTTGCTCGCGTCCACAGCCTGACGGCGCGGCTCGTTCTCTACTTCAAGTTAATGGAGGACGGCCTGCTCTCCGTCAAGGTCTTTGGAGATCTTGGAACTCGCCTAAAGTGCTGCGTGGAGAGCTCCTCCGACGATGAAGATTCTTCCTCGAGCGGGAGTGACAAGGAGGACAGCGACAGCAACGACGAGGGCGTCGAGCGGGGCGACACCGACCTCGACAGACCGCGTCGTCCCTTCCTTAGCCACACGCCCTGCCGAGGGCCTTCCTCGTCAAGCTCTCCATCGGCGCGTTCCCCGCCGCCTCCTTGGGCGGCTGGCGTAGGAGGGTCGGAGAAGGCGAAGAAGGCGGGCCGTCAAGTTAGAGTACGCGGGCACCGATGCCTTCATCGCATATTGTCGGCCCGCTGCCTCATCTTCCAGCTCCTCTCCCGGTACCGGGATGTTCTCTTGGTGCCTTCTGCTCCTCGTACCACGCCTAGGCGCTCTTTTTTCCCTCCTGCTATCTTGTTCCACCTTCTGAGGAGAGGGACAAGAAAGGGATTACGGGCATCTTATCTCTTTTTAGTTTGTAAGCCTCCGGGCACTTGTTAGATTTAAAACTTGTAATCACCTTGCTCGTGTTTTTCATCCCGTATGAACTGTACCTGTATGGGACGTTTTTAATGAAAAGGGTGCTTGCTGGGTTCTTTGTGCGTGAGCGAGGCCCATGCCAAGGAATGAATCCTTGTTATTTTTAAGATAAACATTGTCGCCCGGCAACAGGCCTTGTCGTCCCCTTACTTAAATCGACCATTCTCACGCTCTTGGCGAAGGCAGGGGTGAAGCAGAGTTAGGCCCTTCGTTTATTTCCTCGCCACCGCGACTACGACCCGGTTCCGACCTAGGGACTTGGGTACAAGAAAAAAGGGGGAGCACAGTGGTCTAGGAGCAAAACGAGGTTTCATATGTCCCAACTTCATACGGAAATGCACAATAGAGGATAAAAGACTTATCTGAATCTGCAGCCCCCGGCAGCGTTGGCTTGCCGTGGTTGGATTCTTGTACTACAGCCCCTGACAACCTTGGCTTTCCAAGGACAGAGCGATGGCTCGTTCTCTTTCTTCCAAACAGCTCAGCAGAAACGTCCATGTACCCTGCGAACCAAAGAGGACGGAAAGGAACAGAGAAACGCACACTCAACCTCTATGCTAGGGGTTAGTCGCTGCTAAGCACTATCAACCCTAACCGAGGGAGAGACTTAACCTAGCATGCATGCTAAAACTTAGGGCGCCAGCGCTTCATTTATTTATGCTCAGGGTCTGCGCCTGGCTTTGTACAGAGGGTTACATGCCTTGCCAGCAAGGCTTGTACAAAAGGTGGTTTGCCGGGGGGCGGCAACCGCGCCTTATGGGTAGAACTTGCGAAGATGCTCAATGTTCCAGGAATTGCTCACTGGAATAGCATCTTTGATCTCCAGGCGGACTGCATCGGGCCTGGTGATTCGTATTACCCAATAAGGGCCTTCCCACTTTGGTGTCAACTTTTTGGAATCTTGGCTGATTCAACGCGCCGAAGAACAAGGTCGCCTTCCTCAAGGCTTTAGGCATGAACCTTGCGGCTATGGTAGCGGCGCAAGGCTTGCTGGTAGCGCGCTGCTCCCACAGCCGCCTGAAGACGATCTTCCTCGAGGAGCATTGCGTCATCTTGCCACAATCGCTCTTGCTCAAGCTCGTCATAAGCGAGCACTCGAGGTGACCCGCGTGTGTGTTCCGTGGGGAGAACTGCTTCTGCCCCGTATACCAGGGCAAAGGGTGTCTGGCCGGTGGCTCGATTTTGGAGTTGTTCTGATCGACCAAAGAACCGCCGGTAACTCATCAATCCAGCGCCTTCCGCTCTGGTGCAGCCTGTCAAAAGTCTTGGTCCTCAGGCCTTGCAGTACTTCAGCATTTGCCCTCTCCGCCTGGCCGTTGCTCCGTGGTGTGCCACGGAAGTGAAACAGACCTTGCTGCCGAGGTCCTGGATGTATTGCATGAAGGTGTGGCTTGTGAACTGCGTGCCATTGTCGGTGATGACTCTGTGTGGCACACCAAAATGGCAGACTAGCCCCTTGAAGAACTTGACGGCTGACTGTGCTGTCACCTTCCTCACTGCTTCCACCTCCGGCCACTTTGTGAACTTGTCGATTGCAACGTATAAGTACTCAAAGCCCCCGACAACGTGGGGGAAAGGGCCCAGTATGTCGAGCCCCAAGATCGAAAACGGCCATGAGAGAGGAATTGTTTGAAGGGCCTGAGCTGGTTGATGAAGCTTCTTCGAATGGAACTGACACGCTTCACACTTGGTTACTAGTGTTGTTGCATCCTGGAGGGCGGTGGGCCAGAAGAAACCTTGCCGGAACGCCTTGCCGGCAAGGGCCCTCGACCCTATGTGGGAGCCACATATGCCTCCGTGTATCTCCGCCAACAGCTCCAGTCCTTCCTCCCGGGGAATGCACTTCAATTTCACACCGTTCGGTCTTTTCCTGTACAGGACGTCATCCACGAACTGATATATAGCAGACTGACGGGCTACTTTCTCCGCTACTTCCTGCTCCTCAGGAAGCTCCCCTGCTTGGAGCAATCAGACGGTATGCTGTGCCCATGCCGGAGCCTGGGGCTCGACGGCAAGGACTAAAGGCATTTCTTCCGCGATGGGAGCGGCCGTCTCTACGGCGAGGGCTTGACGCCCTGCCGGAGTCATTTGCCCCTTGGCAAGCTCGGCATCCACGGCAACATCCTTGTCGGCGGCCCAGGGGGCTCGGCGGGAAAGTACTTGTCGGGGCCTGATTTCCTCCGCTTGTTCTGCTCTGTTGATGGTTCAACAGATGGTTGAGTTAACCGAAGCACGAAAGTACCTGGTTCCACAGGTAGCTTGAATGCAGCGCGCTTCGACGGGTAATTGGCGATGTCGTTCTCCACTCGGGGAACATGCTCTGCTTGTATACCATCAAAGCGCTCTTGCAGCTTCCTCACCTCATCTACGTAGGCCTCCATCAATGGGCTCTGATAATCTTTATTGACTTGCCTGACGACAAGCTGTGAATCACCCCTAACGATGAGCTTCTTAATCCCGAGGTCAGCCGCGATCCTGAGACCGGCAAGCAACCCCTCGTATTCAGCAGTGTTGTTTGTGTACATCTCCCTGGGAAAGTGCATCTGGATTACATACTTGAGGTGCTCTCCGGTGGGTGCGATGAGCAGCACACCAGCACCGGCGCCTTGCAGCGAAAAAGCCCCGTCAAAGTACATGATCTAGTTGCGACTTGTTTCCTTGCCGGGGAGAGTGGTCTCCTGGATCTCTTCGTCGGGCATAGAGGTCCATTCTGCAATGAACTCCACCAAGACTCTGTGGATTGTCTAAGTACTTTCAAACTTCAAACCAAAGCTCGACAGCTCCAAGGCCCACTCCACAATCCTCCCGGTTGCGTCTGGGTTATGCAGTATAGGTTGCAACGGGAGGCGGGTGATGACGGTGATTTCGTGGTCTTGGAAGTAATGACGCAACTTCCTCGAGGCCATAAGGAGGCCAAAGAGCAATTTCTGCACACCAGAGTACCTTGACCTAGCCCCCTGCAAGAGGGAGCTGACGAAGTAAACCGGGTGCTGCATCATTTTCTTCTTCTGCACCACTTCATTCGGTTGCGTGGGCCCCGTCCTGATGACGTCAGGCTCTGCCGGGGGCCTTGCCTTGCCGGCACCAGGCCCTGCTGGGGGGGGCTAGCTCGCCACCCGCCAGTCCTGTCGTTGCAGCTGCCTCTTCATCGACCTCCCTCTGTGCCACCAGCGCGGCGCTGACCACTTGATTCGTTGCCGCTAGGTACAGCAGCAATGGCTCTGGGGGCTTAGGTGCAACTAGTATCGGTGTAGAGGAGAGGTATTTCTTCAAATCCTGTAGCGCTGCTTCGGCCTCTGGGGTCCATTCCATTGGTCCCGCCTTTTTCAAGATTTGAAAAACGGAAGAGCGTGCTCGGCAGACTTGGAGATGAATCTGCTCATGGCGGCAACGCAGCCAGTGAGCCGACGCACATCCTTGATCCGCTTGGGCGCCTCAATTTGCTCGATGGCCTTGATCTTGTCCGGGTTTGCCTCGATCCCACGGTGTGACATGATACGTCCATTTTGCATCATGCTTTTATATCGATATTTATTGCATTATGGGCTGTTATTACACATTATGTCACAATACTTATGCCTATTCTCTCTTGTTTTACAAGGTTTACATATGGAGGGAGAATGCCGGCAGCTGGAATTCTAGGCTGGAAAAGGAGCAAATATTAGAGACCTATTCTGCACAACTCCAAAAGTCCTGAAACTCCACGAAAGTTATTTTTGGAAATAATAAAAAATATTGAGCGGAAGAAGTACGTCAGAGGGGGCCCCACCTGGCCACGAGGGTGGGGGGCGCCCTACCCCTCGGGGCGCGCCCCCTGCCTCGTCGGCCCCCTGTTGGCTCTCCGGTGGCCATCTTCTGCTATATAAAGTCTTTCGTCAAGGGAAAATTCATAAGGAACCTTTCGGGACGAGACTCCGCCGCCACGAGGCGGAACCTTGGCAGAACCAATCTAGGGCTCCGGCAGAGCTGTTCTGCCGGGGACACTTCCTCCGGGAGGGGGAAATCATCACCATCGTCATCACCAACGCTCCTCTCATCGGGATAGGGCAATCTCCATCAACATCTTCACCAGCACCATCTCCTCTCAAAACCCTAATTCATCTCTTGTATCCAATTCTTGTCTCCAAGTCCGGGATTGGTACTAGTAGGTTGCTAGTAGTGTTGATTACTCCTTGTAGTTGATGCTAGTTGGTTTATTTGGTGGAAGATCATATGTTCAGATCCTATACGCATATTAATACCCCTCTGATTATGAACATGAATATGCTTTGTGAGTAGTTACGTTTGTTCCTGAGGACATGGGAGAAGTCTTGCTATTAGTAGTCATGTGAATTTGGTATTCTTTCGATATTTTGATGAGATGTATGTGGTCTAGCCTGTAGTGGTGTTATGTGAACGTCGACTACATAACACTTCACCTTCATTTGGGGCTAGAGGAAGGCATTGGGAAGTAATAAGTAGATGATGGGTTGCTAGAGTGACAGAAGCTTAAACCCTAGTTTATGCGTTGCTTCGTAAGGGGCTGATTTGGATCCATATGTTTCAGGCTATGGTTAGGTTTACCTTAATACTTTTGTTGTAGTTGCGGATGCTTGCAATAGAGGTTAATCATAACTGGGATGCTTGTTCAAGTAAGAACAGCACCCAAGCACCGGTCCACCCACATATTAAATTATCAAAGTACCGAACGTGAATCATATGAACGCGATGAAAACTAGCTTGAGGATAATTCCCATGTGTCCTCAGGGAGCGCTTTTCTCTATATAAGAGTTTGTCCAGGCTTGTCCTTTGCTACAAAAATGATTGGGCCACCTTGCTGCACTTTATTTACTTTTGTTACTTGTCGCTCGTTACAAATTATCCTATCACAAAACTATTTGTTACCACTTATTTCAGTACTTGCAGAGAATACCTTGCTGAAAACCGCTTATCATTTCCTTCTGCTCCTCGTTGGGTCCGACACTCTTACTTATCGAAAGGACTACGATAGATCCCCTATACTTGTGGGTCATCAAGACTCTTTTCTGGCGTCGTTGCCAGTAGTGAAGCGCCTATGGTAGGTGGAATTTGGTAAGGAAAAATCTATATAGTGTGCTGAAATTTACTGTCACTTGTTACTATGGAAAGTAATCCTCTGAGGGGCTTGTTTGGGGTATCTTCACCCTGACCAGTAGAGCAAAGAGTTTCTCCTCAACCTACTGAACCTACTGAAAATGAAAATGTTCCCTTTGAAGTTCCTTCGGGTATGTTAGAAAAACTGCTAGCTAATCCTTTTGCAGGAGATGGAACAAAGCATCCTGATGAGACCTAATCTATGTGGATGAAGTTTGTGGATTATTTAAGCTTGCAGGTATACCCGATGATTTTGTTAAGAAGCAGGTCTCCCCTTTATCTTTGGAGGGAGATGCATCGACATGGTATAGGCTATGTGATGATACGGGGTCATGGAACTACAAACAATTGAAATTGGAATTTCATCAGAAGTTTTATCCTATGCATCTTGTTCATCGTGATCACAATTATATATATAATTTTTGGCCTCGCGAAGGAGAAAGCATCGCTCAAGCTTGGGGGAGGCTTAAATCAATGTTATATTCATGCCCCAATCATGAGCTCTCAAGAGAAATAATTCTTCAAAGTTTTTATGCTCGACTTTCTCGTAATAATCAATCCATGGTCGATACTTCTTGTGCTGGCTCTTTTATGATGAAGACTATTGAATTCAAATGGAATTTATTGGATAGAATTAAACGCAACTCTGAAGATTGGGATCTCGACGAAGGTAAGGAGTCAGGTATGACACCTAAGTTTGATTGTGTTAAATCTTTTATGGATACCGATGTTTTCCGTAAATTTAGCACTAAATATGGACTTGACTCTGAGATAGTAGCTTCATTCTATGAATCGTTTGCTACTTATGTTGATCTCCCTAAGGAGAAGTGGTTTAAATATCATCCTCCCATAGAAGTAAAACTAGCTGCACCTATTAAAGTTGAAGAAAAGACTATCACTTATAATGATCCTATTGTTCCTACTTCTTATGTTGAGAAACCACCTTTCCCTGTTAGGATAAAGGATCATGCTAAAGCTTCAACTATGGTTCGTAAAAGCAATATTAGAACTTATACACCGCCTGAGCAAGTTAAAGTTGAACCTAATATTGCTATTGTGAAAGATCTCTTGGCTGACAATATTGATGGGCATATTATTTATTTCTGCGATGAAACTGCTAGAATTGCCAAACCTTGTGCTAAAGATAAACATAGACCTGTGGTAGGCATGCCTGTTATTTCTGTTAAAATAGGAGATCATTGTTATCATGGCTTATGTGATATGGGTGCTAGTGCTAGTGTAATACCTATTGCCTTATACAATGAAATTAAGAACAATATTGCACCTACTGAGTTAGAAGATATTGATGTCACAATTAAGCTTGCCAATAGAGATACTATATCACCAATGGGAATTGTTAGAGATGTTGAAGTCTTGTGTGGGAAAACTAAATATCCTGCCGATTTTCTTGTTCTTGGTTCCCCACAAGATAGCTTTTGTCCCATTATATTTGGTAGACCCTTCTTGAACACTGTTAATGCTAGGATAGACTGCGAAAAGGATGTTGTTACTATTGGTTTGGGTGATATGTCTCATGTATTTAATTTCTCTAAATTTAGTAGACAACATCGTGAAGAGGAATTGCCTAGTAAGGATGAAATAATTGGTCTTGCTTCTATTGCCGTGCCTCCTAGTGATCCTTTAGAACAATATTTGCTAGACCATGAAAATGATATGTTTATGAATGAAAGAAGGGAAATAGATGAAGTATTCTTTAAACAGGAACCCATCCTGAAACACAATTTTCCTGTTGAAATCCTAGGGTATCCTCCTCCATCCAAGGGTGATCCCGTGTTTGAGCTTAAACCGTTGCCTGATACTCTTAAATATGCTTATCTTGATGAGAAAAAGATATATCCTGTTATTATTAGTGCTAACCTTTCAGAGCATGAAGAAGAGAGATTATTGAAAACTCTGAAGAAGCACCGAGCTGCTATTGGATATACTCTTGATGATCTTAAGGTCATTAGTCCCACTCTATGTCAACATAAAATAAATTTGGAAAAGATGCCAAACCGGTTCGTGATCATCAACGAAGGCTGAATCCTAAGATGAGAGAAGTGGTAAGAAAAGAAATACTAAAGCTCCTTGAGGCAGGTATAATTTATCCCGTTGCTGATAGTCAGTGGGTAAGTCATGTCCATTGTGTCCATAAGAAGGGAGGTATTACCGTCGTTCCTAATCATAAAGATGAATTGATTCCGCAAAGAATTATTACAGGTTATAGGATGGTAATTGATTTCCGCAAATTAAATAAGGCTACTAAAAAGGATCATTACCCCCTACCTTTTATCGATCAAATGCTAGAAAGATTATCCAAGCATACACATTTTTGCTTTCTAGATGGTTATTCTGGTTTCTCTCAAATACCTTTGTCAGCCAATGATCAATCAAAGACTACTTTTACTTTCCCTTTTGGTTTACTTTCCCCTTTGGTACTTTTGCTTATAGACGTATGCCTTTTGGTTTATCTAATGCACCTGCTACCTTTCAAAGATGCATGATGGCTGTATTCTCTGACTTTTGTGAAAAGATTTGTGAGGTTTTCATGGACGATTTTTTCGTCTATGGATCTTCTTTTGATGATTGCTTGAGCAACCTTGATCGAGTTTTGCAGAGATGTGAAGAAACTAACCTTGTCTTGAATTGGGAAAAGTGCCACTTTATGGTTAATGAAGGTATTGTCTTGGGGCATAATGTTTCTGAAAGAGGTATTGAAGTTGATAAAGCCATTGAAAAGATGCCATGTCCCAAGGACATCAAAGGTATAGGAAGTTTCCTTGGTCACACCGGATTTTATAGGAGGTTCATTAAGGACTTCTCAAAAATTTCTCGGCCTCTGACTAATTTATTACAAAAAGATATAACATTTGTCTTTGATGATGATTGTGTAGAAGCATTTGAAATACTTAAGAAAGCATTGATCTCTGCACCTATTGTTCAGCCACCTGATTGGAATTTACCCTTTGAAATTATGTGCGATGCTAGTGATTATGTTGTAGGTGCTGTTCTGGGGCAAAGAGTTGATAAGAAATTAAATGTGATTCATTATGCTAGTAAAACTCTAGACAATGCTCAAAGAAATTATGCTACTACTGAAAAAGAATTCTTAGCAGTTGTATTTGCATGTGATAAGTTCCGACCTTATATTGTTGATTCTAAAGTAACTATTCACACAGATCATGCTGCTATTAAATATCTTATGGAAAAGAAAGATGCTAAACCTAGACTTATTAGATGGGTTCTCTTGCTACAAGAATTTGATTTGCATATTGTTGATAGAAAGGGAGCTGAGAACTCCGTTGCAGACAACTTGTCTAGGTTAGAAAATGTTTTTGATGACCCACTACCTATTGATGATAGCTTTCCTGATGAGCAATTAAATTTCATAAATGCCTCTCGTACTACTCCATGGTATGCTGATTATGCTAATTATATTGTTGCTAAATTTATACCACCTAGTTTCACATACCAACAAAAGAAAAAGTTTTTCTATGATTTGAGACATTACTTTTGGGATGACCCACATCTTTATAAAGAAGGAGTGGATGGTGTTATTAGACGTTGTGTACCTAAGCATGAACAGGAACAGATCCTATGCAAGTGTCACTCCGAGGCTTATGGAGGGCACCACGCTGGAGATAGAACTGCACATAAGGTATTGCAATCTGGTTTTTATTGGCCAACTCTCTTCAAGGATGCCCGTAAGTTTGTCTTATCTTGTGATGAATGCCAAAGAATTGGTAACATTAGTAGACGTCAAGAAATGCCTATGAATTATTCACTTGTTGTTGAACCATTTGATGTTTGGGGCTTTGATTATATGGGACCTTTTCCTGCCTCTAATGGATACACACATATTTTAGTTGCTGTTGATTACGTTACTAAGTGGGTAGAAGCTATTCCAACTAGTAGTGCTGATCATAACACTTCTATTAAAATGCTTAAAGAAGTTATTTTTCCGAGGTTTGGAGTCCCTAGATATTTAATGACTGATGGTGGTTCACATTTTATTCATGGTGCTTTCCGTAAAATGCTTGCTAAGTATGATGTTAATCATAGAATTGCATCTCCTTACCACCTACAGTCTAGTGGTCAAGTAGAATTGAGTAATAGAGAACTCAAATTAATTTTGAAAAAGACTGTTAATAAATCTAGAAAGAATTGGTCCAAGAAACTTGATGATGGATTATGGGCCTACAGAACTGCATATAAAAATCCTATGGGTATGTCTCCATATAAAATGGTTTATGGAAAAGCATGTCACTTACCTCTCGAACTAGAACATAAGGAATATTGGGCTATTAAAGAGCTCAACTATGATTTCAAGCTTGCCGGTGAGAAGAGGTTATTTGACATTAGCTCACTTGATGAATGGAGAACCCAAGCTTATGAGAATGCCAAGTTATTTAAAGAAAAAGTTAAAAGATGGCATGACAAAAGGATACAAAAGCATGAGTTTAATGTAGGTGATTATGTATTGCTATACAACTCTCATTTAAGATTTTTTGCAAGAAAACTTCTCTCTAAATGGGAAGGCCCTTACGTTATCGAGGAGGTCTATCGTTCCGGTGCCATAAAAATCTACAACTTTGTAGCACAAATCCGAAGGTGGTGAACGGTCAAAGAATCAAACATTATATCTCAGGTAATCCTATAAATGTTGAAACCAATATTATTGAAACCGTAACCCCGGAGGAATACATAAGGGACACTTTCCGGAACGTTTCAGACTCCGAAAAGTAATAGGTATGTGGTATGGTAAGTAAACCGACTCGAAAACAGTTTTATGGCAATATTTCTCCGTTTTGGAATATTTAGAAAAATAGAAAAATAAGAAGCATTCCGGGAAGGACACGAGGGCTCCACGAGGGTGGAGGGCGCGCCCCCTACCTCGTGGGCACCTCGTGTGCTCTCCGGACTCCGTTTTCTTGCACGATACGTATTTTGGTCGGTAAAAATTCATTATATAATCTCCCGAAGGTTTTGACTACTGTATCACGCAAATATTCTCTGTTCTTGTTTCGAGCTGTTGCTGCTGCAGATTAGCGCAAGATGTCTTCTCAAGAGTCAGTCGGGGAGAGCCGGGTGTCTCATCCGGCATCGGAACCAAGGACAAACAGCGACGCTGACCACTTTGGGCCAGCAACGGAGGAAGAGATGGAGGCTGATTTGATGAGGATAGATGCCATGGGGGATCAAGAAGTCACTTCTCGCTTCCGAGCTGGGTTCACGATGGAAGAACTACAGAGCTCAGCCATTCCAAACTCGGTTATCCCTTCCAATGTTAGATTTCTTTCTTGTGAAAATATGAAGATGAGTGTCGCTTGTTCTCCCGCAGCTATGCAACACCCTTGGGTGCAAGGAGCTTTAGCTGTTACAGGAAAGCTTCGTAAGGAAATAATTGACCTCAAGCAGCAAGTCAATAAGCTCGAGGAGGAGAATCGTATCCTGAGAGGCATCATCACCAAGAATATGACACCATCACCGAAGAAGGAGACATAATCGCTTGGGTATGGGCACTCCCCTTGGCAACTGCCAAGCTTGGGGGAGATGCCCCGGTATCGTATCACCATCACACTCCTATCTTTACCCTTTTTCTTAGTTTGATCCTATTAGTAGTATCTTGATCTAGTAGAATAAAGTTTATGGCATGATCTAGTTTTGAGTTTTGCTTTATGATCCCTCTATGTAATCGAGTCCGTGAGCTATATAATAAAGATTAGTGTTGAGTCAAGGGCTTGATTATCTTGATATGATCTTTTGATTGAATAAAAGAAAAGAGAAAAGAATAAAAAGAAACAAAGAGATCATATTGATCTTATCGAGAGTAATGACTTCACATAGAAAGAGTATGATGATTAAAAATTGTTGAGAGTTGACAAGCATAGCTTTGGTCATCGTTGCAATTTATATGATGTAATAAAGAAAGAGAGGTTTCACATATAAATATACTATCTTGGACATCTTTTATGATTGGGATCACTCATTAAAATATGACATGCTAAAGAGTTGATGTTGGACAAGAAAGACAACGTAATGGGTTATGTTTTCTTGTATCTAAGATAAAGTATACTATCATGGATCATCCAACATGTTGAGCTTGCCTTTCCCCCTCATGCTAGCCAAATTCTTAGCACCAAGTAGAGATACTACTTGTGCTTCCAAAAACCCTTAAACCAGTTTTGCCATGAGAGTCCACCTTATCTACCTATGGATTGAGTAAGATCCTTCAAGTAAGTTCTCGTCGGTGCAAGCAATAAAAATTGCTCCCTAAATATGTATGATTGATTGGTGTGGAGGAAATAAGCTTTATACGATCTTGTGATGTGGAAGAAATAAAAGCGACGGACTGCATAATAAAGGTTCATATCACAAAGGGCAATATAAAGTGACATTCTTTCACATTATGATTTTGTGCATCCAACCCTGAAAGCGCATGGCAACCTCTGCTTCCCTCTGCGAAGGGCCTATCTTTTATTGTTATCTTTTACCTTATGCAAGAGTCATGGTGATCTTCACCTTTCCTTTTTACATTTTATCCTTTGGCAAGCACAGGGTGTTGGAAAGATCCTGATACATATATCTAATTGGATATGGGTTAGCATGAATTATTATTGTTGACATTACCCTTGAGGTAAAAGGTTGGGAGGCGAAACTATAAGCCCCTATCTTTCTCTGTGTCCGATTAAAACTCCGTAACCACAAGTATTGCGTGAGTGTTAGCAATTATGAAAGACTAAATGATAGTTGAGTATGTGGACTTGCTAGAAAGCTCTGACATAGACTCTTTCTGATGTTATGATAAATTGCAATTGCTTCAATGACTGAGATTATAGTTTGTTGGTTCTCAATAAAGTTTCTGATTCATACTTGGCATTGTGAATAGATTATTACTTGAGCATAAGAAATCATATGACAATATCCATATATGTTGCTGTTATGAGAATAATCATGATGCCCTCATGTCCGTATTTTATTTTATCGACACCTATACCTCTAAACATGTGGACATATTTATCGTTATCGGCTTCCGCTTGAGGACAAGCGAGGTCTAAGCTTGGGGGAGTTGATACGTCAATTTTGCATCATGCTTTTATATCGATATTTATTGCATTATGGGCTGTTATTACACGTTATGTCACAATACTTATGCCTATTCTCTCTTGTTTTACAAGGTTTACATAAGGAGGGAGAATGCCGGCAGCTAGAATTCTGGGTTGGAAAAGGAGCAAATATTAGAGACGTATTCTGCACAACTCCAAAAGTCCTGAAACTCCACGAAAGTTATTTTTGGAAATAATAAAAAATATTGAGCGGAAGAAGTACGTCAGAGGGGGCCCCACCTGGCCACGAGGGTGGGGGGCGCGCCCTACCCCCCAGGGCACGCCCCCTACCTCGTGGGCCCCCTGTTGGCTCTCCGGTGGCCATCTTCTGCTATATGAAGTCTCTCGTCAAGGGAAAACTCATAAGCAACCTTTCGGGACGAGACTCCGCCGCCACGAGGCGGAACCTTGGCGGAACCAATCTAGGGCTCCGGCAGAGCTGTTCTGCCGGGGACACTTCCCTCCGGGAGGGAGAAATCATCGCCATCGTCATCACCAATGCTCCTCTCATCGGGAGAGGGCAATATCTATCAACATCTTCACCAGAACCATCTCCTCTCAAAACCCTAGTTCATCTCTTGTATCCAATTCTTGTCTCCAAGTCCGGGATTGGTACTAGTAGGTTGCTAGTAGTGTTGATTATTCCTTGTAGTTGATGCTAGTTGGTTTATTTGGTGGAAGATCATATGTTCAGATCCTATATGCATATTAATACCCCTCTGATTATGAACTTGAATATGCTTTGTGAGTAGTTACGTTTGTTCCCGAGGACATGGGAGAAGTCTTGCTATTAGTAGTCATGTGAATTTGGTAATCGTTCGATATTTTGATGAGATGTATGTTGTCTAGCCTGTAGTGGTGTTATGTGAACGTCGACTACATAACACTTCGCCATTATTTGGGCCTAGAGGAAGTCATTGGAAAGTAATAAGTAGATGATGGGTTGCTAGAGTGACAGAAGCTTAAACCCTAGTTTATGCATTGCTTCGTAAGGGGCTGATTTGGATCCATATGTTTCAGGCTATGGTTAGGTTTACCTTAATACTTTTGTTGTAGTTGCGGATGCTTGCAATAGAGGTTAATCATAACTGGGATGCTTGTTCAAGTAAGAACAGCACCCAAGCACCGGTCCACCCACATATCAAATTATCAAAGTACCGAACGCGAATCATATGAACGTGATGAAAACTAGCTTGACGATAATTCCCATGTGTCCTCGGGAGCGCTTTTCTCTATATAAGAGTTTGTCCAGGCTTGTCCTTTGCTACAAAAAGGATTGGGCCACCTTGCTGCACTTTATTTACTTTTGTTACTTGTCGCTCGTTACAAATTATCCTATCACAAAACTATCTGTTACCACTTATTTCAGTACTTGCAGAGAATACCTTGCTGAAAACCGCTTATCATTTCCTTCTGCTCCTCGTTGGATTCGACACTCTTACTTATCGAAAGGACTACGATAGATCCCCTACACTTTTGGGTCATTATGACACAAAGAACCTGAGAAGCTTGCCGGACGGAACGCTGAAGACACACTTCTAAGGGTTCAACTTGAGGTTGATCTTGCACAGGTTCACAAACGTCTCTTCTAAGTCTTGTACCAGAGTTGCCTTGTCCTTGGTTTTGACCACTATGTCATCCATATAAGCTTCCATATTTCTATATAGTTGGGGCTCAAAACCAATTTGGACTGCCCTTGCAAACGTTGAGCCAACACTCTTCAACCCGAAAGGCATCCGTAAAAAGCAATACGTACCACATGGGGTGATGAATGATGTCTTCTCTTTGTCTTCTCTTGTCATGAAGATCTGGTGGTAGCTCGAGTAGGCGTCAAGGAATGACAACAGATCACACCCGACCATGGAGTCAACAATCTGGTCGATGCACGAAAACGGGAAGGGGTCCTTAGGACAAGCCTTATTGATATCTGTGTAATCAGTACACAGCCTCCACTTCCCATTTGCCTTGCGCACCACCACAAGATTGGCCAACCACGTCGGATGGAGCACTCCTCTCACCAAGCCTGCCGCTTCCAACTTCCTGATCTCCTCTGTGACGAACTCTTGTCGTTCCAAAGCTGGCTTCCTGACCTTCTACTTGATGGGTCGCGCATGGGGACAGACAACAAGATGGTGCTCAATCACTTCCCTGGGAACGCTGGGGATGTCGGATGCTTGCCATGCAAACATATCGACATTCGCCCGCAGGAAAGTGACGAGCGCGCTTTCCTATTTGCTGTCGAGGGTGGAGCTTATGGTGAAATCCCCTCCTGTGTCATCCTCCTTGACGGACAACTTCTTGGTCTCTGGCGGTGCAGCTCTGGATTTCTTGCTCTTGCCGGTGGAGCTCTCTGGCACGTCCTCGATGGTAGCACAACACTCCGAAGAGGTGCGCTTGCCGGAGTGGGTGGGAGAGGTCTTGCCCATCTTCTTCTCCCCCCCCCGGGGCTTCAGCGGCAGTTGCTGCAACTGCTTCCCGGTAGAGTAGGTCGGCGCAGATCAGCGCATCCTTCTTGTCGCAGGGAATGGTGATGATGCTCAACTGCCCAGGCATCTTCAGCGTGTTGTAGGCGTAATGTGATGCCGCCATGAACTTGGCTACTGCCAGGCGGCCGAGGATCCCGTTGTAGGGCAAGGGGATCTCGGCTACATCGAAGACAATCCTCTCCGTCCTGTAGTTCAACTCGCCTCCAAACGTCACATGCAGTGTGACCTTACCCTTCGGCTGACTCCTTCCCGGGTTGACCCCTTGAAACATGCCCGTCTCCTCGAGGTCTCCATCAGGAATTTGCAGCCTCTTGATCACAATGGGCGAGATCAAGTTCAGACCGGCCCCGCCGTCCACTAGCATCTTTGTCACCTTGAGGTTGCGTATCGTTGGTGAAACCAACAACGACAAACACCCGACCGTAGTTGTGCGATCAGGGTGGTCCTCAGTGTCAAAGATGATAGGCGTGCTGGACCACTTCAGTGGCTTCTGAGCGCCGAACGATGGCTCCGCTGCTGTGATCTCACGCGCCCACTACTTGAACTGGCGGTGATAGGTATGCAGCGAGGCACCACCGTCGACGCACATGGCCTCCGTAGCTTTCTAGAACTCATGCTCGCCGGACTCGTCGTCCTCGTCATGATCATCGTCTTCCCGCTTCTTGTCGTGGCCCCGAGCGGGCCTCTCTTGCTGGTTATGCTTGCCACGGCGGCCTCCTTGGCCGCCATGCTTCTTGCCGGACCCTTCGACACCATCCCGACCCTTCTCCTTCTCCCGCCTCTCATACTCGGCTTTTTGCTTTTTAGCAAGCAGCTCAACTTGTCGGCAGTTCTGGAGGTCGTGGCCCTTGGTGCAGTGGGTCTTGCAATACTGCTTGTCGGAGCCTCCTTGCTTGTTGGCAGCCGCCAAGGCTCGGCAAGCGGCTCACCCGGCAATCTCCTTGCCGGGGTCATCTGCCTTGGCCTTCTTGGCAGCGCTGCTGTCGTCGGATCCCTCGACGGAAAGCACAGCCTTGCCCTTGCGTTTCCTATTGCGGAGCCGACCCTTCTTCGTCGGGGCGGCGGTGTCTTTGCCGGTAGAGTCGGTTTCCGCGCCGGTGTCCTCGCTGGGGTACTTCCTCCCCTCTTCAGCTCGAGCGCATCTATCGGCCAGAACGTAAAGTTCGGCCACATCCTTGACCTTGTTCATTGCCAGCTCTTCACGCATCTTGCGGTTACGCACATTCTGATGGAATGCGCTGATCACGGTGGCGGGATGAACATCTGGGATGTTGTATTGCACTCGACTGAACCTCTGTATGTACTTGCGCAGGTTTTCACCATCCTTCTGGGGAATGATATGCAAATCACTCGCCTGGCCATGAGCTTGGTGGCCTCCAGTGAAGGCGCCAACGAACTCATGACACAGATCCGACCAAGAAGAAATGGAATCCGCCAGCAAGTGCATCAACCAAGACATGACATTGGGTTTCAGGGCCAACGGGAAGTAATTGGCAAGCACCTTGTCGTCACGAGCTCCAGCGGCTTGCATCGCGATGGTGTAGATGCTGAGGAACTCTGACGGATGGGTCTTGCCATTGTACTTCTCGCCGACGTCGGGCTTGAACATGCGGTGGGACGGCCATTGGAACTGCTGCAGCTCATGGGTAAAGGCTGGGCAACCCACCTCGTAAGGTAGGCCGCCCGAGCCTCCCGGTGCTGGATGGTCCATAGTGGGCCCTGCTCGCTTATCTGACTGGTGGCGTGTATCGCGCCGGCGCTCGATGGTGGTTCGAGCGTCTTCATGGGATCGCTCCCGAAGAACTTGGCGCTGGTCGCGGTGGGTCCGTGGGTCGGACGACGCTATGGAAATGTTATCACTAGCGTCGTACGACAGATCGACACCCGCGGTGGTTGGCGTGGAGGAGGATAGTGCACCGTGGCTGCAGCACCTCCGGTCCTTCCACCGCTGGCATGCGTTGGCTCGACGGAACGTCGGCCCGAGGGCCCCGCTGGTCGCGGTTCATCTTGGTTGGCGACACCGACGAGTCTCCGGATGGTGCCTCTCCACTCGTTGGGCTCTTCTGCGGCAGGAGGGAAGTCGAGGAGCAGCTACGCGCGCGCCAAAGCTTCTGCTGGCGTGGGTGGCGGCGAAAGCTGCGTGGACTGTGACGCGCTCCGACGTCTAACCACGTTAGAAGGAGCTCTATCACGGCCTGGCGGCTCCGCGCCATTTTCGCCAGCGCTTCGGCGGGCATGCTGGCCTCCTTCGTCCCACGAATGATGCACATGACTCTTTCCAGGGTGGCGTCCGGGGTCACCAGCGTGGCGACGCTGCTCGTCGCGCACGCCCTGGGAAGAGCGCGTTGTGGGCGCCGTCGTAGGCGTCTTGGAGGTTGCTGCGCCACCCGTAGGTGGCACGACACCACCCCTGGAGGGGCCCGTGCCGCCTGCGGGGCGTCCAGCTCCGTCCTTGGGTTCGGCGACGTGCCGCCCATCGTCTTGCGCACGAACGACGCCGCTCGCCAGGCTCTGACTGCCGGAGCGATGTTGGTGCTCGCGGGCCGCGCCACGGGTTCTGTCCGTGACCGGCCCGCTGCTCACCCGCACCTGTACGGGCCGTCCAGCTCCGGATGAACCGATCACCGTGATCGTCTTCTTCTTTGGAGCAATGGCGATGACGAACTGCTAGGCTAACCGCTAGAACGGATTTTCACAACTGCGCCCCCTACCTGGCGCGCCAAAGATGTAGGGGGAACAACACCTATGGTATCACTGGGATCCCTTTTACGGTTGGCGGGCGCGGGGTTGTGCAAAGAGCGGGTATGACAGGAAGCACACGGATCGTTTACCCAGGTTTGGGCCGCGAAGATGCATAATACCCTAGTCCTGCTTTGGTGGATGTATTTGAGTGTTCTTGTGTTCTTGAGGTAGCTACGGGGTGTGACTTGCCCAAAAGATCCGAATCCTCCTCCTGGACGCCTCGGCCCTCCTTTTATAGACAAAAGGGGTTGCCACAGTGGCACACAGGAGGTGGAAAGGTGTACAGTAGATGAGTCTATCCTCTGGCACCGTCGGACAAACGCATTTAATGTGCTGCTGACGTGACCCTCTAGCTTTATCGGGGACGGCAAGGAAGCACGTCCCAGCTGTCGCCGCCTCACCTGGCTTCGACACGCATCCGAGCTGACGAGGCATCACTGCGCCACGTTGGTTGGCTGCTGGGTTGGCACCATGGTGGAGCCTTCATGAAGGTCTGCATGCCACCACGCAGGTGCTTGCTGGGTCGGTGTAGAGGCCGCTCGTCGCCACGTAGGTGCCTGCCCAGCTGGTTGGGCTAGCAGCTGCACGGGGACGGCGGTGGAGTCTTGGCAGGCGCGGGCATGGCTGTGGCCCGGCTGATGCCCTTGGCAAGGATCTTGCCGGGGCCCCAGCAAGGGTCTTGCCGTGGCGTCGTGGTCGTCCCCGGCAAGGATCTCGCCGGGGGTCTTGTGGATTTCCTCGGCTGGGATTGTAACGCCCACGATGCGGCTATATCTCCCACGTGTCGAGGCACGACTTAGAGGCATAACCGCATAGTGGTTTTGTCGCAAGAAGGGTCATCTTCACACAATCCCATGTAATGAACAAGAATGGGATAAAGAGTTGGCTTACAATCGCCACTTCACACAATACATAAATATCATTCATACATCATCCAAAATACAATCATATAGACCGACTACGGCCAAAATCCAGATGAAAATAAGACAACCCCAAATGCTAGATCCCCGATCGTCCCAACTGGGCTCCACTACTGATCATCAGGAAAAGACACATAGTAACGACCACGTTCCTCGTCGAACTCCCACTTGAGATCGACGCCATCATCTGCACTGGCATCGTCGACACCTGCAACTGGTGTTGGAAGTATATGTGAGTCACGGGGACTCATCAATCTCACACTCGCGAGATCAAGACTATTTAAGCTTATAGGACGAGGTGCAAGAGGTGGAGCTGCAGCGGCAAAAACATATATGGTGGCTAACTTGCGCAAAAGAGAGCGAGAAGAGAAGCAATGGAACGGACGTCATCTAGCAATGACCAAGAAGAGGTCCTGAACACCTACTTACGTCAAACATAACACAGACCGTGTTCACTTCCCGGACTCCGCCGAGAAGAGACCATCACGGTTACACACGCACTTGGTGTATTTTAATTTGGTCAAGTGACAAGTTATCTATAACCGGACATTAACAAATTCCCATCTGCCTCATAACCGCGGGCACGGCTTTCGAAAGATAAATACCCTGCAGGGGTGTCCCAACTTAGCCCATCATAAGCTCTCACGGTCAACGAAGGATAAACCTTCTCCCGGAAAGACCAGATCAATCTCGGAATCCCGGTTTACAAGACAACTCGACAATGGTAAAACAAGACCAGCAAAGCCGCCCGAATGTGCCGACAAATCTCGATAGGAGCTGCACATATCTCGTTCTCAGGGCACACCGGATGAACACTACGTATAGCTAAAACCAATCCTCGAGTTTCCCCAAGGTGGCGCTGCAAGTGGCTCTAGTTTGGACCAGCACTCAGAGGAACACTGGCCCGGGGGTTTAAAATAAAGATGACCCTCGGGCTCTAGAAAACCCGGGGGAAAAAGGTATAGGTCGCAAATGGTAAAACCAAGGTTGGGCCTTGCTGGAGGAGTTTTATTCAAGGCGAACTGTCAAGGGGGTCCCATAAATCACCCGACCGCGTAAGGAACGCAAACTCAAGGAACATAATCCCGGTATAACAGTAACTAGGGCGGCAAGAGTGGAACAAAACACCAGGCATAAGGCCGAGCCTTCCACCCTTTACCAAAATATATAGATGCATTAATTAAATAAGAGATATTGTGATATCCCAACATATCCATGTTCCGACATGGAACAAACTTCAACTTCACCTGCAACTAGCAACGCTATAAGAGGGGCGGAGCAAAAGCGGTAACATAGCCAAACAACGGTTTGCTAGGAAAGGATGGTTAGGGCTGACAAGGCTAAAATAGGAGACATGATATAGAAAGTGATAGGTAGCGGAGCATGGCAATAGAGCGAACAACTAGCATAGCAAAGATAGAAGTGATTTCGAGGGGTGGTCATCTTGCCTGCAAGATTCTCAGAGTTGTCGAAAGCTTGATCCTCGTAAGCGTACTCGACAGGTTCCTCGTTCACGAACTCGTCTCCCGGCTCTACCCAAGACAAGAACACAAACAAACGGAACCACAATCAACAACGAGAAATGCACAAGCAACATGATGCAAGACATGTATGATATGCAAGATATGATATGCGATGCGTATGCGTGCTCCGGAAGGAAAATGATGAACAAGGCAGTAACTTGGCAAACCAAGCATGCCACTGGAAAGATGAGATGATTTCGGTCGAAATCGATATGAAGATCACCGGAATCGGATGCACGGTTTGCAAATGGTAAGCAAAACAAGAATGACACTAATCTGCGATTAACAGCATGATAACACTTGAAATGCAACAAACAACAATGCTACAGCACCCCAACATAGCAACAAAGCATATGACAATAATCAACAGGAGATGCTTGACAAAATATGAACACTGAGCTACGGCTAGATCAGAACATATCAAGCTCAAACAAGCATGGCAAAAGTGCAAAAGATAACAGGATCACAGACTTGGTGAAAAACTGGACATGGCAGAAAACAGCATCAGGTAGCAATGTTCAGAGCACGGAATCAACATGCTACAGTAACTTAACATAGCAAAACAAGGCATGGCAGTCTTCTACTAAATTCATACAACAAAAGTCCCTTACTGACCATAAGCCTCTTTGCAAGCATGTAAACATAGCAAGTTTCGTTATCAGGTTTCAGACTTGGCAGAAAACAGAGCATGGCAGAAATAATAATATGTAGGCCTCTTTGTGAGCTTGATGCACTCACTACAGAGCAATTCATGACAAACCAAGCACACCTACAGCAAGATGGCATGATTATGAAGCTATCCATGGCAAGAACAAAATCATATCATGTATGGATCAACTACAATAAGCTTGGCAAAATTGCATATCATGTTAAGAATCTGCCAGAAATATTTTATAGCAAAAGTAGAGCAAGATTGAGTTATGCCATGGCACTCCATAATTGCAAACAAGGGCAATAATGGATCAATTACAACTATATCTACAAAACATCCTTACTGAACATCACCGAAATATGCATGGATCTCTCTGTAGCATCAAGTTTACATGGCAACAAAATAACAGCAGACAAAGACTTGGAGAAAACACCAAGTCCCTGAAATCAGAAATATTACGGGACCTACTTTGCATGCTTGTGCTAGTCACCACAAAGATCACAAAAATACATGGACTACACCACTGGAAATATGGCATGGCATACTTGAAAACACATGTAGAGCTGATGCTCAAAAGATGCACAGAATAAATGATACAAAAATGTCAAATCTCCAAGTTCTGATAAGAACCAGAGATTAACAGCAACTAGCCCTCTTCCAACAAATATTTGGGCATCAAGATGACCTCTAATGAACATGGTGCAATTGAACAAAATGAAGAGCATCACGAGAGAAACAATTTGACATATTATACGCACGAATCGGAGCTACATGCACAAAGTTATCGCATCTCGAACATAGGCACTTGCTGAGAAAATTCTGAGACAAAAAAACGGTCGCGAGGGAGAGGTCAACGCACGTACAGTGTTTGAGCGGATCCAGATCAGGACGAAGCCGGTGGAGCTCGCCGGAGCTGCAGGGAAGGCGCGGCGGCCGGGGAAGAAGAGGAAGGAGGCGGCGCCTCGGGGCCGGAGGACGAGAGGCGCGGGCGCGGCGGCGGTCGGCGGCGCCGGCCGGAGCTGCGGGGGCGGATGGCGGCGGCGCCGGCGGAGCCCCGTGCCGGCAGTGGCGACGGGCGGCGGCCGGGTCGGGCGTGCGGATCCGGGAGGCGGCGGCGGATCGGGCCGGGCGGGCCCCGCCTGGGCCCGGCGTGCCGGCGGCGTGGGGAGAGGGAGGAGGCGACGTGGCGTGCTCCGGTAGGCTGCGGGCGGCGGCGGCGAAGTGTCCAGAGGCGGCGGACGTGTCCGGCGGCGGCGGGGAAAAAACTAGGGTTTCGTCTGCGAACGTAAATTCGGGGTGCTCACATATAAATAGATAGAGGGAGCTAGGAGGCTCCAAATGAGGTGCGGTTTTCGCCCACACGATCGTGATCGAACGACCTAGAGCATGCAAGAGAGTTTGGTGGGTTTTGGGCTGGTTTTGAAGGGGGTTTTTGCTGGACACTCAAATTAACTTTGCGGATGCCCGGTTAACCGTTGGAGTACCAAACGACCTCCGAATGGAACGAAACTTGACCGGTAGTCTCCGGGTGGTATATTAAGACCACTTGACAAGCCTCGGTCCATTCTGAGAAAGTTTGACACACGCACATGAAAGAAAACAAGAGGGGTGCACCGGAGGAGATAGGAGCGCCGGATTGGAAAACGGACAACGGGGAAAATGCTCGGATGCATGAGACGAACACGTATGCAAATGCAATGCACATGATGACATGATATGAAAATGCATGACATGACAAAATGCAAAACGAAAGACAAAACCCGACAACGGAGGGAAAAAACATATCACATAGCCGAAAATGGCAAGAGTCGGAGTTACAAATATGGCAAGTTACATGCGGGGTGTTACAACATTCCACCACTACGAGAGGATCTCGTCCCGAGATCTAGGACTGAAAGAACTCCGGATATTCGAAACGGAGATGGTCCTCGCGTTCCCAGGTGGCTTCCCGGTCGGAATGGTGCGACCACTTCACTTTCAGGAATTTGATAGACTTGTTGCGAGTCTTGCGCTCAGTTTCTTCAAGAATAGCAACGGGGTGCTCATGATAAGACAAATCTTCTTGGAGGTCAATCTCTTGGAAGTCGATAGTGCGCTCAGGCGTCTTGAAGCACTTGCGGAGCTGTGACACGTGGAACACATCGTGCACGTTCGCGAAGTTGGAAGGAAGCTCAAGTTGATAGGCGAGGTCGCCTCTTTTGCCAATGATCTTGAAAGGACCCACGTATCTAGGTGCAAGCTTCCCTTTGATACCGAAGCGACGAGTGCCTTTCATTGGAGAGACGCGGAGGTAGACATGGTCTCCGATCTCGAAAGCCAAATCACGATGCTTACTATCATAGTAACTCTTCTGGTGCGATTGCGCGGCTTTGAGATTATCACGGATGACTTTACACATTTCTTCAGCTTCAGTGATTAAGTCATTGCCAAGAAGTTGGCGTTCACCAGTCTCTGACCAATTAAGAGGGGTACGGCACTTTCTGCCATATAGAATCTCGAATGGGGCTTTGCCCGAACTCGCTTGGAAGCTATTGTTGTAGGAGAATTCAGCATAAGGAAGACAATTCCCATTTCATGCCAAAGGAAATGACACAAGCCCTGAGCATATCTTCAAGAATTTGATTGACTCGCTCGACTTGGCCACTAGTTTGAGGATGGAAAGCTGTGCTGAAGCGAATGTTTGTGCCCATGGCCTTCTGGAAGGAGTCCCAGAACTTAGAGGTGAAGATGCTTCCACGATCAGAAGAAATCAATTGTGGAATGCCGTGCAAAGAGACAATTCTGGAGGTGTAGAGCTCTGCCAGCTGAGCTGCTGTGATGGATTCTTTGATAGGAAGGAAATGAGCCACTTTAGAGAGCTTGTCAATGACAACGAAGATAGCGTCATTTCCGCGCCTGGACTTGGGAAATCCAGTCACGAAGTCCATTTCGATATGATCAAACTTCCATTCCGGAATAGCAAGAGGTTGGAGGAGACCAGCTGGTCGTTGGTGTTCTGCTTTCACTCTTCGGCAGACATCACATTCATTCACGAATTGAGCAATTTCTCGCTTCATTCGAGTCCACCAATACGACTGCTTGAGGTCATGATACATCTTCGTACTTCCAGGATGAATGGAAAGGAGAGAATTGTGCGCCTCATTCATAATGACTTTCCGTAGATCACCTTTAGGAACCACAATCCGGTCCTCGAAGAACAAAGTGTCTCTGTCATCAATGCGATAGCACTTGTATTTGGAAAGACCCTTGTCGATACCACGTTTCACCTTCTTCACCATGGCATCAAGGAGTTGTGCCTCACGAGTTTGATCTTCCAAAGTAGGAGATACTATGAGGTTGGCAAGAACGCCTTGAGGAACAACTTGGAGGTTCAGCTTGCGGAAAGCTTCACAAAGATCCGGTTGGAAAGGCTTGAGAATTAAGCTGTTGCAATAAGCTTTCCTGCTTAAAGCATCTGCAATGACATTTGCTTTGCCTGGAGTATATTCAATACTCGGATTGTACTCTTGAATCATTTCGACCCATCGAGTCTGCCTGAGGTTGAGGTTGGGCTGAGTGAAGATATACTTGAGACTCTTGTGATCAGTGAAAATGTCCACTTGTCTCCCCAACAAGAGATGTCTCCACGTAATCAATGCATGGACAACTGCCGCCAACTCAAGATCGTGAGTGGGGTAGTTCTTCTCGTTGGGCTTCAACTGCCGAGAGGTATAGGCCACAACTTTCTTCTCTTGGATTAACACAGCACCGAGACCTTGGAGAGAAGCATCACAGAAACTTCATACGGCTTGGATTCATCAGGAGGAGTCAAGACATGAGCTGTGACTAGTTTCTCTTTTAGAGTGTTGAAAGCAACGTCACACTCAGGAGACCAGACATACTTCACATGCTTCTGTAGGAGGTTGGAAAGAGGTTTTGCAATCTTGGAGAAATTCTCAACGAATCTTCGGCAATAGCTTGCAAGACCCAGAAAACTTCGAAGCTGCTTGACATTTTGAGGAGGTTCCCAATCCAGAACTGCGGACACCTTCTCGGGGTTAACAGCGATGCCCTTGGCAGAGATGATGTGACCAAGGAAAAGAACTTCATCGAGCCAAAACTCACATTTGGAGAACTTCGCATAGAATTGATACTCTCTGAGCTTGTCGAGCACCAATCACAAATGTTTGGCATGATCCTGCTTATTCTTGGAGAAGACCAAGATATCATCGAGATACACCAGAACGAATTCATTGGTATAGGGGTTGAAGATGAAATTCATCATCTGAGAGAATACCGGAGGAGCATTGACAAGGCCGAAAGACACGACAGTATATTCATAAGAACCAAAGCTTGTTCTGAATGCTGTCTTGGGAATATCTTCTTCACGAATGCAAATCTGATGATAACCCATACGAAGGTCAAGCTTCGAGAATACTTTAGCCCCTTTGAGTTGCTCAAATAGCTCATTGATGTTGGGAAGTGGGTACTTGTTCTTGATTGTCTTCTTGTTCAATGGACGGTAGTCGACACAAAGTCGGTCCGTGCCATCCTTCTTCTTGACAAAAAGAACACCACAACCCCATGGAGAAGAACTTGGTCTGATCAAACCCAGACGTTCTTGTTCATCGAGCTGCTTCTTCAATTCCTTCAGCTCGTTAGGTCCAAGCTTGTATGGACGCTTGCAAACGGGTACAGTACCAGGCTCTAGATCGATAACGAACTCAACTGGCCGGTGCGGAGGCATACCCGGAAGCTCTTCTGGAAAGACATCTTGATACTCGCAAACGACTGGAATTTGAGAGATGGCATCCAATTCGCCCTTCTCATTGAGAGAGAAAAACCGAATGGTTTCACCACGAGCGGCAAAAACAATCACATCCTCAGACGAGTCTGTCAATTGAATTTCTCTGGCAGCACAATCAAGTTGAGCCTTGTGCTTAGAAAGCCAGTCCATCTCGAGAATAAGATCAATATCCGAGTCACCAAGAACAATTGGAGAAGACTGAAATTTATAGTCGCCTATCTTGATGGAAACATCCGGGACACAATTATTAGAAGTCATTTGCTTGCCCGGAGACACAATCTTCAACGGGATAGGGATCTTTTCCGTCACAAATTCATGCTTGGCAACAAAAGGTCTTGAAATGAAAGAAAGAGATGCACCAGTATCAAAAAGAACTTTTGCAGGAATACAGGAATATCGTTAACATGAAGATTACCCATTATCACATCAGTAGATTCCTCCGCTTGAGCTGCATTCAACATGTTCACCTTTGCAAACTTTGGATTATGCTTGACCACTGCATTGCTGGAAGATCTGACGGGAGGAGGAGGAGGAAGACGCCTCTGGTTGAATCACTTGTTAGCATAGTGACCTTTCTGCTGACATTTGTTGCAAGTCACCTCAGAGAGTGGACGGTGATAAGGAGCATTGCACTTTGGAGCTTGATTCTGAGACTTGTTCTGATAGCCAGAGTTGGAAGAATTGGAAGAACCATGGCCACCTTTGTTCTTCTGCTGGTAAGGCTGACGAAACAGAGGAGGAGGAGGCAACCAAAACTTCTGTTGCTTAGCTGTCACAAGTGAGGAAGAAGAAGACTGAACTGCGTCTCTGACTCTCTTCTTCGAAGCCTCAAACTTGAGCTGAGCAGCCTCTTGCTTCAGTGCCATATTGTAGAATTGATCAAAGTGAGTAGGCTCAACAAGAACGAGAGCTAACTGCAGATCCTCTTTAAGGCCACCTCTGAAGTGATAGATCATGCTCTTCTCATCAGGAACGTCTTGTTTAGCGAAGCGAGCAAGTTTCTGAAACTAAATGTTGTATTGATACACAGACATGTTTCCTTGCTTGAGATTGCGGAACTCCTCACGCTTGCTCTCAACAACACTTTGTGGAATGTGGTGCGCTTTGAAGTCCCGACAGAAGTCAGTCCAAGTGATCACACGACCTCCTCTGGAATCTTTGTATTGCTGAAACCAATCACCAGCTTGGTCCTTGAGCTGGAAAGAAGCGAACTTGACAAAGTCCTCAGGCCTGACATTGCTACATTCAAAATGCTTGTTGATGTCCACGAGCCAATCATCGGCATCCGTGGCCTCGGCACAGTAGCTGAAAGACTTGGGCTGATTTGCGAGAAACTGGTTGAGAGTGGCAAAGTGAAACTGATTGTTGCCTTGACCTTGATTGCCTTGATTGCCTTGCCCTTGAGTACGTTCTCGCAAGAGCTGCAGAATCATCTGAGCATTGGCGTTGGTGGCTGCCATGATTGCTTGCCATGCCTCCGGAGGTGGAGGTGGTGGCGGAGGGTTCGCTTGACTCCCTTCATTGCGATCCGGATTCTGACGCGTTGGCGGAGCCATCCTGAAGAGGGTGACATCCGTTAGCATCTCGATAGACAAAAGATAAGTAGAATCAACGGATAGAAATTGCAACATATAGTCTTCACAATAAACATCCGAACGAAGATGAACGAATGAATTCCGTGGTAAATCATCACACTTCCATAAGTTGAGAAGCCACTTGAAAAAGATATGGAACGAATAAATGAATTCGAAGAAACTCGAATGCCACAATACAAAATAAAACAAAGTATTGGCTTGCAAAATAAGCCGGAACAAACATATGATAGAAGTTTTGTCCGAAGTTTTCGTGGTGGGGCCCACACGGGCTCAATCGTACAGCACCATCATGTACAAGGCTGTGCACATGACATACGAAGCGTCCCCGAGTCGGCAAAGCCATGGACTCTTTAAGACACAACGAGACCACTGTAAAATCAACCGTATACAGGCGGACCACTAGACGTCGAACCCCAATCTCATATCATGCATCTGTCGGAAAGATATCCTAAGGCTACTAGAATTCCCACTTATAAACTCCCGAAACTTTCTGGTTATGCAATCTGGTGTAGGGGATAGAGGGGACACAAAATATATATCATCCAAACTAGCAATCCCTAGATCCAGCTGTATCCATCCGTCAACACATAACCAAGAAATCTTCGGAAATCGTTTACCTCAACCTTCGAAAAACATCCGTTATACAAGTTATGGCAATACTCCCGAACTCCCGCCCCAGTACTGGGTGGCGTCGAGGTGATCTCACCAACAACTGCATAAAAGAGATTTCGATGTCGGCGAAACTCAGGTATTCCAGAACTGCAACGATAAAATTGTGACGACAACACCTCGGAGCTCAACTCCCCGGGACACTGCCACAACCCCTAAATGACAGGAGGCACCAAGAACCATGTTCTCGTCACAAATCGATCAGAACGATTCCAAGATACCCGCGTGATCCTAAAAATTTTTTTTAGTGAAATTTGAGGAGAGAGTAGTCAAAACTTCTACGTCAGGAGACCTCACCAGAGCGACGAAGGGACTGGGGAGTAAAAAGAATCCTACTCTCCGATATATATAATCCTAAGACTCAAAACATTTTTGTTCTAGACTCAACAACGCCAGCGATTCGATCAAGCAGGGGGCTCCTAAGTCGGGGATGGCTCTGATTACCAACTTGTAACGCCCACGATGCGGCTATATCTCCCACGTGTCGAGGCACGACTTAGAGGCATAACCGCATAGTGGTTTTGTCGCAAGAAGGGTCATCTTCACACAATCCCATGTAATGAACAAGAATGGGATAAAGAGTTGGCTTACAATCGCCACTTCACACAATACATAAATATCATTCATACATCATCCAAAATACAATCATATAGACCGACTACGGCCAAAATCCAGATGAAAATAAGACAACCCCAAATGCTAGATCCCCGATCGTCCCAACTGGGCTCCACTACTGATCATCAGGAAAAGACACATAGTAACGACCACGTTCCTCGTCGAACTCCCACTTGAGATCGACGCCATCATCTGCACTGGCATCGTCGACACCTGCAACTGGTGTTGGAAGTATATGTGAGTCACGGGGACTCATCAATCTCACACTCGCGAGATCAAGACTATTTAAGCTTATAGGACGAGGTGCAAGAGGTGGAGCTGCAGCGGCAAAAACATATATGGTGGCTAACTTGCGCAAAAGAGAGCGAGAACAGAAGCAATGGAACAGACGTCATCTAGCAATGACCAAGAAGAGGTCCTGAACACCTACTTACGTCAAACATAACACAGACCGTGTTCACTTCCCGGGCTCCGCCGAGAAGAGACCATCACGGTTACACACGCACTTGGTGTATTTTAATTTGGTCAAGTGACAAGTTATCTATAACCGGACATTAACAAATTCCCATCTGCCTCATAACCGCGGGCACGGCTTTCGAAAGATAAATACCCTGCAGGGGTGTCCCAACTTAGCCCATCATAAGCTCTCACGGTCAACGAAGGATAAACCTTCTCCCGGAAAGACCCGATCAATCTCGGAATCCCGGTTTACAAGACAACTCGACAATGGTAAAACAAGACTAGCAAAGCCGCCCGAATGTGCCGACAAATCCCGATAGGAGCTGCACATATCTCGTTCTCAGGGCACACCGGATGAACACTACGTACAGCTAAAACCAATCCTCGAGTTTCCCCAAGGTGGCGCTGCAAGTGGCTCTAGTTTGGACCAGCACTCAGAGGAACACTGGCCCGGGGGTTTAAAATAAAGATGACCCTCGGGCTCTAGAAAACCCGGGGGAAAAAGGTATAGGTCGCAAATGGTAAAACCAAGGTTGGGCCTTGCTGGAGGAGTTTTATTCAAGGCGAACTGTCAAGGGGGTCCCATAAATCACCCGACCGCGTAAGGAACGCAAACTCAAGGAACATAATCCCGGTATAACAGTAACTAGGGCGGCAAGAGTGGAACAAAACACCAGGCATAAGGCCGAGCCTTCCACCCTTTACCAAAATATATAGATGCATTAATTAAATAAGAGATATTGTGATATCCCAACATATCCATGTTCCGACATGGAACAAACTTCAACTTCACCTGCAACTAGCAACGCTATAAGAGGGGCGGAGCAAAAGCGGTAACATAGCCAAACAACGGTTTGCTAGGAAAGGATGGTTAGGGCTGACAAGGCTAAAATAGGAGACATGATATAGAAAGTGATAGGTAGCGGAGCATGGCAATAGAGCGAACAACTAGCATAGCAAAGATAGAAGTGATTTCGAGGGGTGGTCATCTTGCCTGCAAGATTCTCAGAGTTGTCGAAAGCTTGATCCTCGTAAGCGTACTCGACAGGTTCCTCGTTCACGAACTCGTCTCCCGGCTCTACCCAAGACAAGAACACAAACAAACGGAACCACAATCAACAACGAGAAATGCACAAGCAACATGATGCAAGACATGTATGATATGCAAGATATGATATGCGATGCGTATGCGTGCTCCGGAAGGAAAATGATGAACATGGCAGTAACTTGGCAAACCAAGCATGCCAATGGAAAGATGAGATGATTTTGGTCGAAATCGATATAAAGATCACCGGAATCGGATGCACGGTTTGCAAATGGCAAGCAAAACAAGAATGACACTAATCTACGATAAACAGTAAGATAGCACTTAAAATACAACAAGTAACAATGCTGCAGCATCCCAACATAGCAAAAAAGCACATGCCAGTAATCTACAGGAGATGCTTGACAAAAGACGAACACTGAGCTATGGCTAATTCACAACATATCAAGCTCAAACAAGCATGGCAAAAGTGCAAAAGATTACAGGTTCACAGACTTAGTGAAAAACTGGACATGGCAGAAAACAGCATCAGGTAGCAATGTTCAGAGCATGAAATCAACATGCTACAGAAACTTAGCATAGCAAAACAAGGCATGGTAGTGTTCTACTAAATGCACATGACAAATGTACCTTACTGACCATAAGCCAAAAAGGACAAGAAGATATGATGGCAAGCATGTAAACATAGCAAGTTTCGTTATCAGGTTTCAGACTTAGCAGAAAACAGAGCATGGCAGAAATATTAATATGTAGGCCTCTTTGTGAGCTTGATGCACTCACTACAGAGCAATGCATGACAAAAAAAGCATACTTAAAGCAAGATGGCATGTTTATGAAGCTATCCATGGCAAGAACAATTGCATAGCATGTATGGATCAACTACAATAAGCTTGGCAAAAATGCATATCATGTTTAGAATCTGCCAGAAATATTTTATAGCAAAAGTAGAGCAAGATTGAGACATGCTATGGCACTATAAAATTGCAAACAATTGCAGGAATGGATCAATTACAACTATGTCTAAAAAACATCGTTACTGAGTATCTCCAAAACATGCATGGATCTCTCTGTAGCATCAAATTTACAAGGCAACAAAGTTACAGCAGACGAGGACTTGAAAACACTGTCCCTGAAATCAGAAATATTACGGGACCTACTTTGCATGCTTGTGCTAGTCACCACAAAGATCACAAAAATACATGGACTACACCACTGGAAAGATGGCATGGCATACTTGAAAATACTTGTAGAGCTCATGCTCAAAAGATGCACAGAATAAATGATACAAAAATGTCAAATCTCCAAGTTCTGATAAGAACCAGAGATTAACAGCAATTAGCCCTCTTCCAACGTGGAATTGGGCATCAAGATTACCTCTAATGAACATGGTGCGATTGAACAAAATGAAGAGCATCACGAGACGAACAATTTGACATATTATACGCGCGAATCGGAGCTACATGCACAAAGTTATCGCATCTCGAACATAGGCACTTGCTGAGAAAATTCTGAGACGGAAAAAAACGGTCGCGAGGGAGAGGTCAACGCACGTACAGTGTTTGAGCGGATCCAGATCGGGACGAAGCCGGTGGAGCTCGCCGGAGCTGCGGGGAAGGCGCGGCGGCCGGGGAAGAAGAGGAAGGAGGCGGCGCCTCGGGGCCGGAGGAGGAGAGGCGCGGGCGCGGCGGCAGTCGGCGGCGCCGGCCGGAGCTGCAGGGGCGGATGGCGGCGGCGCCGGCGGAGCCCCGTGCCGGCAGTGGCGACGGGCGGCGGCCGGGTCGGGCGTGCGGATCCGGGAGGCGGCGGCGGATCGGGCCGGGCGGGCCCCGCCTGGGCCCGGCGGGCCGGCGGCGTGGGGAGAGGGAGGAGGCGACGTGGCGTGCTCCGGTAGGCTGCGGGCGGCGGCGGCGAAGTGTCCAGAGGCGGCGGACGTGTCCGGCGGTGGTGGGGAAAAAACTAGGGTTTCGTCTGCGAACGTAAATTCGGGGTGCTCACATATAAATAGATAGAGAAAGCTAGGAGGCTCCAAATGAGGTGCGGTTTTCGCCCACACGATCGTGATCGAATGACCTAGAGCAGGGAAGAGAGTTTGGTGGGTTTTGGGCTGGTTTTGGAGGGGTTTTTTGCTGGACGCTCAAATGGACTTTGCGGATGCCCGGTTAACCGTTGGAGTACCAAACGACCTCCGAATGGAACGAAACTTGACCGGTAGTCTCCGGGTGGTATATTAAGAGCACTTGACAAGCCTCGGTTCATTCCGAGAAAGTTTGACACACGCACATGAAAGAAAACAAGAGGGGTGCACCGGAGGAGATAGGAGCTCCGGATTGGAAAACGGACAACGGGAAAATGCTCGGATGCATGAGACGAACACGTATGCAAATGCAATGCACATGATGACATGATATGAAAATGCATGACATGACAAAATACAAAACGAAAGACAAAACCCGACAACGGAGGGAAAAAACATATCACATAGCCGAAAATGGCAAGAGTCGGAGTTACAAATATGGCAAGTTACATGCGGGGTGTTACAGGGATCCCGCCAAGGGTCGTTGTCTTCTGGTCCTCATCTGATCTTGTGTGTTTATGATCTTGACAAAGATCTGCATGCCACCACGGAGGTGCCTCCCGAGCCTTGGTTCCAATGTAGTTGTTGGCGGCGTTTGGAACCCTTGGGCTCAAGGGTGGCCCGCTCTGCTGGTGTTGGTCAAGCCGCCCTGGCAAGGCTCTTGCCGGCGCCGCGGAGGGGTTTTGCCAGGGGAGTCAACCTCGCCCCTTTGCTCTTTTGTGTTTCTGGTCTTGGCATTGCCTTGTTTGTCTTGTGCTTCGGTTTCCCTCCTGCTTCCCTCCTCTGCCCTGTTAAGTTTGGCCGCGGGCGCGGCTCTGACTGCCCGTGCACAAGTAAAGGGGTCAAAAGGAGAGCCCCTACTTTTGTACACCAACATCTATGTCTCCCTCCTTGACTTGATCGCGAATGGAATTGAAGCGTCTCTTGATGTGCTTGGTTCTCATGTGAAATCTGGATTCCTTTGCCAAGGCAATTGCACCAGTATTGTCACAAAAGATTTTCATTGGACCCGATGCACTAGGTATGACACCTAGATCGGATATGAACTCCTTCATCCAGACTCCTTCATTTTCTACTTCCGAAGCAGCTATGTACTCCGCTTCACACGGAGATCCCACCACGACGCTTTGCTTAGAACTGCACCAACTGACAGCCCCACCGTTCAATATAAACATGTATCTGGTTTGCGACTTAGAGTCATCCGGATCAGTGTCAAAGCTTGCATCGACGTAACAATTTACGACGAGCTCTTTGTCACCTCCATAAATGAGAAATATATCCTTAGTCCTTTTCAGGTATTTCAGGATCACTACATAAAAAAGACAAATCCGTGACATTTTGGGCCGAACGAATTTTTTTTCTGTCATACATATGACACTTCTATGACGATAATTGTGACAAAACCCGGTATCATCATAGATGTGGTGGGCTCCTACTTCTATGACAAAAATCATGACAGAAAATGGGCTTTTCCTCCTGGGCGGGCCGGAGACGCAGCTGCATGACATTCTTTGTGCCGTCCATGACGGAAAAAAACCGTGGTAGAAGCGAGGGCGAGGAAAATTTCGGGGAGTTCCCGGTTACGGTGGGAGGTCGGGGGCCGAGCGATGCGTGTTTCTCTCGTACACGTACGCGCATGTGTGCGAGGCGTTGGCTCTAACTGAACCCGAGCGAGGCGTTGGCCTCTAACTGAACCCGAGCGATTGCACTGCAGGCTGCGCGTTACTGAACCCGAGCGATCGATCGATGGCTGTTAACTGAACCCGATCGAGCGATTCCTTCGCTACTGCTGCTAACTGAAGCCGATCGATGCTGCCTCTGGATGAACAGTGAGCGTTGCTGGGGGGGTTTGGATGAACAGTTCCCGGTGGGGGTGGATGAACAGGACCCCGTGGTGTTGCCTCTGGATGAACAGGACCCCGATCGATCGAGCCGGTTGGGGCTGGATGAACAGGACCCCGTAGAGGGCTGGATGAACAGGACCACCCCGTGGAGGGCAGAATGAACAGTAGACGGTGGAGGGCTGGATGAACAGTAGCCCGTGGAGGGGTGGTTGAACAGGAGCCCGTGGAGAGGGCTAGTTGAACAGTAGCCGGTGGAGTAGCGCGTGGTGGAGGCTGGATGAACATGAGCCCGTGGATGAACAGTCGCAGGTGGAGGCTGGAGGAGGTCGACGGTGGATGAACAGTAGCCCATGGAGGCTGGAGGGGGTCGACAGTGGAGATGAACAGTGTCCCGTGGAGTCCCGTTTTGCGGTACGCCACACCCCTCCCGATGAACAGGACCCCCGTTTTGACCGTAGCACTCCAACACAAGTCCGTTTCCTCCGTTTTGCGGTACGCCACACCCCTCCCGATCAACAGGACCCCCGTTTCGACCGTAGGAGGTCCGTTTCCTCCGTTTTGCTGTACGCCAGACGCCTCCCGATGAACAAGATCCCGTTTCAAACGTGGACGGTCGAACACAAGGCCGTTTCCTCCGTTCCTCGTTTCCATCGGCTGTTCCATCCAAGCCCTCCCGATGAACACGACGACGCATTCCGTTCCGACCCAGCCAGTTGGCTCCCCATGAACACAACGACGACGCTGTTTCTCTGTTCCGACCCAGCCATGTACACGAGCCCTGGCCGTACGTATGCGCGAGTAGGCGTTCGAGACCCTGCCCCTATGTACGTACGTGGCCGTATTTTCTTTCTTGCACACTGGCCGTTGTACGTACGTGTACATGCTACGTGCGCGCCTCTACTACGACACGTGCACGCCTCTACATCGACCAGTATGTACGTACACGTTCGCGACCAGAATGACAATGTTACGTATGCTTCGACCAGGTGGGTCCCGCCTGTCAGGCACTTCCTTGCCTGCGAAGATGTAGCTGGTGGGTCCCAGCAGTCAGGGGGGCGAATCATTTTTTTTTGCCCGGACGCACTTCCTTGCGTGCGAAGATGTAGCTGGTGGGTCCCCGCAGTCAGGGGGAAACGTTTTTTTCGCGAAATATGGTGGCCCGTCCAGTGGGTCCCCGCTGTCAGGTGGAGGAATCATTATTTTCCGCGTAATAAGGAGGCACTTCCTTGCTGCGGCCGTGGACCCAGCGGTCAGCCTCTCCACGTACAGTCCACATGCGATGGAAGTCGTTCCTTGACCGCGTTGACCACGCCGCGCAAGAGCACCAGGGCGGTGGACGACGGCGAGGCCTAGGAAGGGGACGACGGGGAGCCAGGGAAGACGCGGCAGTGGAAGCCCGCGCGGAGAGGAGTACGAGGGTTCACTGGTTTGGCTGCGGTGTGAGGCTGCCGTCGCCGCAGGGCCTGGCCAGCGGTGGGAATAGTAGGGGGCGGTGAGGCCTCCGCGGCAGCACAGCCGGCCACGGGAGGCAGCAGCATGCGGCACGACCGGCGCTGCTTTGGGCGGCTGGTGCAAGAAGACTAGAGGTTGAAGAAGCACTACGGCCGTTGGATGGACATCGTACGGTCACTGGAGCTAGAATCGTTCATATTGACTAAAGTTGACAAAGGCCCCAGTCCCAGTCAGCTTAGTAGGCCCACAAGTCAGCCTCCCACCATGGTGGGTCCCAGCTAGCAGGGGGAGTATTCATTTTTTTGTGCGTAATAAGGAGGCACTTCCGGTGGGTCCGAGCTGACAGCGGGGGGAATGTTTTTTCGGGAAATACGCTGGCCCGTCCGGTGGGTCCCAGCAGTCAGGGGGGAAATGTTTTTTTCACGAAATAAGGTGGCCCGTCCGGTGGGTCCCTGCTGTCAGGTGGAGGAATAATTATTTTGCACGTAATAAGGAGGCACTTCCTTGCGGCCGCCTGGACCCAGCTGTCAGCCTCTCCACGTACAGTACTCTTCCGATGGAAGTCGGTTGTTGACCACGTTGACCACGCTGCGTCGAGAGCACGGGGGCGGTGGTCTGGACGACGGCGAGGCCTAGGAAGGGGACGACGCGTAGCCGGGGAAGACGCAGCAGTGGAAGCCCGCGCGGAGAGGAGTATGAGGGTTCACTGGTTCGGCTGCGGTGTGAGGCTGCTGTCGCCACAGAATAACAGGAGATGTGGGTGAGTAGAGGGATGGCCTGGCCAGCGGTGGGAGTAGTACGGGGCGGTGAGGCCTCCGCGGCATCACAGCCGGCCACGGGAGGCAGGAGCACGCGACACGACCGGCGCTGCTTTGGGCGGCTGGAGCAAGAAGACCAGAGGTTGAAGAAGCACTACGGCCGTTGGATGGACATCGTACGATCACTGCAGCTAGAATCATTTATATTGACTAAGTTGACAAAGCCCTTGGTACGCGTCAACTTAGTAGGCCCACAGCTTGGATTTGGCAGAGAACATATAGCCCATTTGTGATTTGTAAGAATGTACAACCCATTTTTTAATTCTAATGGAATTTACTACAGCCCATTTACAGTTTGTTAAAAGTACAGCCCAACTTCTAGCTTGGACAATTATGAATAATTTGAAACAACCGCTCAAAACAGAATTCAAAAAAAATTCCCACATTTTGATGGGATCCGAAATATTTTTATCCGAAATTTCTAGTCAGGTTAAATACAATTTCAAAATAAAGTTGTATTACGTTAAAATCCAATGAAATATTGCGCTCGCAACAAGTAATGAAATTAAAATTTTCAAATTCCAAAAATAATATATTTTTCAAACTAATTACGTGTTTGGTGCATAGTAACTGTCCAGTTATTATAATTACATCCCATTTATTATTTCTTAAAGTCCATTTTCTTGTTAAGCCTAATGCATACCTCCTAGGAAAGTTTGCAGCCCAGCGGGGCGGAGAATAACAAGTTGAACCGGATATTGTGTACAACTGTCGGCCCAGTTGCATTGCTGATGTTGAAAAAAGGCCTGTGTAGTATAGTATAACCTAACATGGTTACTCAGCCCACATTCAGCGACGCCGGAAAGGCCCAAACAAGGCTTCTGTACAACTTTTTGAAGTCACTGAGCTCAATTAATAACTTAAGAAAAAAGTTAGATTACAGTGGAACCTAATTAAAAGCTGTCACGAGAAAATAAATAATTCAACGGGTCCCACTTGTGTGTGTGCGTGTGTGTGTGCGTGCGTGTGTGTGTGTGTGAGAGAGAGAGAGAGAGATAGAGAGAGAGACCCATCGGTCGATGCTCGTAAATACATCTTTCAGCCATATGCATTGCTGATGCTCAGTGAAACTTATATAGTTGACACAATCATATAGAACATCATAGCACACTGAACTTGCATACAAAAATTTCACGCAGGCGACACAATTAGGATGGAAGCAGTGGATTGCTACGGGAAGGGCTATGTTGAAACCAACGAAGTCGTACATAATGGTTCATCGTCTTTATCAATGACGGGGTAATATCTTGAATGTTGTGTAAAGAAAACAGACAGACAAGACAATAAGTTCTGCTAGCACATTAAGTTGACGTACAGCCCTTTCTAAAAAAAGTTCAGGTACAAAATTAGAACAGGTCACAATCAAATGTACTGACATATCAGTGCTTCACACCCATAGCTCGGATTTAACTAGTATCTGACAAGATTCAGTTGTTACCTCAAATTAGAGCACATCCAGGCAGCTAGCCCTGCCTCTTCTCCCAAAGAAGCAGTGGCCTCCGCCGCGCGATGGAGTAGGCCCTGTGCCATCCATCGTTCGAGCAACACGGGGAAAGTCTGACGTTGACTCCTGTAATGGACGTCGTCGACGGACCCTGGCACCAGCGGCGGCGGCAGGACTTCGATTGATGGATTGACCACTTCTTCGACATGCACGAACACTCGATACAGGTACATCCCTAACGTGGTCCGCGGCGGCCTTGACGAATAGTACAACCCCGGTTCCTGCACCGGTATTTCAACACCAATCACCTTCGGTATGGTGGACGGCTTCTTCATCCATGCCATAACCGTCAGAGCCCAGCTGTCTGGAGGAACAAACATACTTACGAGCTCACCTCCAAGGTCGTTGATAAGCTCGTTCATGGACTCGCTGTTCCAAGCACGTCGAGGCATGCCGTGGAAGGTAAGCTTTGTTAAGAACTCAAGCTCAGAGGGCACCGAGACCCATCCTGGGTGCCACCGATCAAAGCTCACCAGCGCGCCATCGCAGAACAAACGCCGGGAAGATTCGAACACATGACTGCAGTCGAAAGTTGTCCGGAACCTGACGAAGAAATCAGCCGGTGGCGGACAGACTTCGACGAGCAAGTCACTTAATTGGATGTCGTGCGCAATGCCAAGAGCTTTGACAAGGTCGTCCGGCGGGACGGGAGGCCGGTCGCCGTTGATGGTTACCATCAGCACTTTGCTGGCAAACTGGTCGTCAAGCGCCACCATGCCACTGTTGAGCGATAGCACGCAGCGACCGAAGGCAAGACGGACCTCAGGATCTCTGGCTCGGAGATCTGCATTGACCGGCGACATGATAGTGCGCTTGAGTACAGGGAGTACAGGAGGGGGATTTGGGGGAACTCGAGTAGGAATCGTGATTCCAGAGGTGGGGGAGGGGCGGAAGACTGGGGATGAAAAGGTAGCATGAATTTCGAGCACGCGCCAATATGCTCTCGGCGTGCAAGCGCACGAAAATACCGGTGGCGCCCACATGTCGGCCTAAGAGTCCTTATTCTTTCTTTTTTGGAGAGGCCGGCCTTTTTTTTCAGGATCTTTTGAGAGCCCGGCCTGAGAGTCATAATTGACATGTTTGGCATTGCGTTATTACTCGGCCCATATTCAACGACACCTCACTGGCCCAAACAAGTGTAAATCATCGAAAAGACACTGAGCTGAAATTATATAACTTGAAAAAAGGAGATATACTCTGAACACTGGAGAATGGTGATGCCCTCATTTAGCCCACCAGTAGTTCGAAACAATAAACAGTTCGAAACAACGATATATACAACAATTCAAACACTGACTAGTGACTACTACTGACATAAACAGCAAGACATGATAGTTCATAAGAAGTCTTGCTACACCACCAAAACGCACCCATCTGCAGCGCTCAGACTCTCGTGATCCAGACGAGAATGACATTCTAAATAGAAGCAACTATTACATAGTAAGAGTGACATAGACGAGGATGACCAAATGACAAGGAATATGCATAACAAAAGAAAGAACTACCCATCCAGAACCAGCAGCAAAGACAACAAAGTCATTCGAAGAGATGATCCAACACCATCATAATTTGCAGCCCCGCTTCAGCGACCAGTGATCCGGAGACACCAGTATTCCACCCTTTCGATGCAACAGCCCAATTACCTATCAACCTGAAGGCTTGAACCACATCACTGCCTGTCGTAATTGAGACATCCAAGGATCAAAGTTAATCCAGATGCCTTTGTCATTCTCACCTTCTTTTGGCTGCAGGCTGTATCGTTGACAATCAGGGGAGTTTGCTCCCGAACTCCTAGGGCTCGCCGTGTAGACACAATTTTCCATAGCAAACAGAGCCTCTCTACCATCAAGGTCCTTGCCAACGGTGATCTCCTGGTTAATCGGATAATTGAGTCCGAGAAATAGAGAGTGTGAACCAAGGCTATTTACCCGCCTCCAACTAAAAAATCCTAAAGGCCCCAACAAGCTGGTATCCTGCTCATAGACGTAATAGCCACTGTCCAGATACTCACGTATTACACGGTGCTTGTATACAGTGGGGTTTTTGCAATATAACTTTTCCGGCTCATGTGTCCGAATGATCATCAGTCTTTTGTCGTCGTCTGATCGAGCAAGGAACCAGCTGTGCTTCCCTGTTTTTGGCAAAGGTGGTGTGATTACAAAGGGCAGTAACTGTAGGGACACTGCATCATATCAAAAAGGACAGGCATTGTTAATGTAAGGTCAGCATTGTTCAGAGTATGAGTAGGATAATGCAAGAAACAGCATTGATATGTCCCTGTTGGAATTGGGAGGAAAATACAGGGAAATGTATACTGGGTTCGAAAATATAGAAGTGCCATGCATGGTTATACTCATGTTATCTCGCAATCGATTCTTCACAGGAAACTACCATGTCATGCATGTTATGTACTCCCTCCGTTCCCAAATATTTGTCTTTCTAGGCATTTCAAATAGACACAACATACGGATGTATGTAGACATATTTTAGAGTGTAGATTCACTCATTTTGCTCCGTATGTAGTCACTTGTTAAAATCTCTAGAAAGACAAATATTTGGGAACGGAGGGAGTAATCATGTTTTGTCCTCACAAACAAATTCTTCAAGGTAATGAATAGACCATGCATTGTTATATACTCGCGTTCTGTGGGGAAAAATTTTGTGAGGATATTATTCTAGCCATTGATTGCTGAAGGGCGAATATAGGTATGTACACATGGTAAGCATTGCAGGATTTCACTACTTCCAAATATAGAGTTCTCCATATGCACATTTACTTCCCTAATGTATGGTTAGATGAAACCAACAGTGTGGTGCATGTTTCTACATCATGAAAATGAGGAAACTAACATGGCGATTGATACACACTCATATTTAGTAGTAGTATATAGATTACTGTAAAATAAGGATAATATCCATATATTCCTAACCGTTTGATTATTCAGCATACAAATTGGCTGTAATGACATGGTCACAATCGCATGAATTAACCCATTCCAAATGTAGCTGATTTATGGCGTCTCTAATACATTGCCATAGTTCTACTCAAGTTCTGCTCAAACAGGGATATGCCAATCATCACAAAAAGTTCAAACAGTGTCATGGCGTCATCATTAACATGAGATGGAAACAACATACACACGCCGTCCCAGCAATACGTGGTGCCATCTGCTTTGTCGATCACGTAGATGATGCCATTGTGTTCAATAGCATCACAGAAGTGTGTATCAGCTTTGACGATGATCCACTGCAAGCCGAGTTGTCTCCAGCTAAAGAAGGCGCCTGCGTAAAGATATGCGAGTCCTCGGTCGAACAAGGCAATTAGCTTGAAGTCTGCGTAATTCGCATGTCGTGGGGGCACTTGGCAGATTACAATCTTCTGCAAAACAAGGCCCGTCCAACTGACGTAGTAATCTAGATGACTTGGACCGCGATGGTAATACTCTATATAATCCAACGGAGGAAGGATAATCTCATGGGAGGTCTGGAAGTTCACGAGCACCAACTTTTTACCGTCTTCTCTGAAGGCAGCCATCCAGTGGGAGTTCATGCCGACCCAGTACATACCTGCCAAGAAGTTTCGGGCGATGGTGATCGGATCGATGTCGAGGGAAATGATGTATGGCGACCCACTACATACCTGCAAAGAAGTTTCGGCTAATGGAGATCGGATTGAAGTCGAGGGGCATCATGCACGCCTCCGTATCATGGTGAGCCAATCTCGCAAGACCAGATAGCAGCAAGCAGGGTGTCTTGAAAAGCTTAGGCCTCGCTTCGACGATGGCCGTGTGCATGTCCCTCGAGCATGCAGCCAGCCGCAGGGCGCTCAACATATCCATACACGAACAACAGAGGTCGAGGATGTCACTGGGGAGATTGCTCCAATCACGGCTCATATGGATGCTGCGCGGTTCGCGTTCGGCCATGGTGGAGTTTGGAAGGGGGCTTGATTTACGGGGGAGAAGGATGTCGCTGCTGGAGCGGCTAGCGAGGGAATAGTGGTACTGGGGGAGGCGAGTGAGGCGACGGTACACGGGGGCACAGTGAGATAGAGACGGAGACGAAGACGGAGAAGGAGATGGAGTGGTGCTATGGGAGCGGAGAGGGAGACGAGGCGAGGCGCCAATGTGCTGTACAACGGCGGTGACAGACTGCACAGTGCACAGGGTGAGGCTGACTTTGGTAACCCGAACACGCCACCTGGACTAGTGTCAGGCACAGGGTGTTGTCACTTCACTGTGAGGACTGGATGAATAGTATTTTGACCATCAAGTGTACCATAGTTGTACTACTACTACTACTACTACTACTACTACTACTAGTAGTAGTAGGAACATGAGTACTCCAGTATTGTATAGCGGAAATAGGTCTCCCGTGCTAGCATGCCTGTTCACTTCATCATTCAGGTATCATCCATATTGCGAGCAGAACCAAATTCTCGTGCATGCCCAATCAACGCCCTGCCGCGATGCATGCAGTGGTCGTTCTGGTGCATCAAGGACGGCATGTAGATCGTTCCACACTTGAGAAGAGGAAAAATGGAAAGGTAGAACGCGGCAGCAGAGGAAGAGAATGCTGGCTAACGAGGCTGGGAGGGGATCGAGCAGGAAGTTAATGCTCCACGCCTAAAGGTTTTGGGAAAACCTGATTTTCATAAGGTGACTTATACTCACCTAAACGGAGGGAGTATTCCTTAACCAGAGAATGTTGTGTCTCCCACTCACGCGCTCAAAAAAAAAACTACGACACATTTTTTTATTTGTTTGCATAGGTCCCACCTATCAGGAAGGATGGGCACGCACACGAACAGGTACGACTCATCAATCTACCCGCATAGCCTTTTCGTTTAGTCTACCTAGTCGTCTAATCAACTGCCTGCACGCCACTTCTCCCATTTACTTCTCCATCGGGAACCGATTCTCCTCGGCTTCTTCACCTCCCCTTCGTCTTCATTTGCATCCAAACCCCACTGCGTTCACATTGTTTTAACCTCTTTATATAATCATCTACTACTTTAGTTAGACTAGCCATCTAATCCTAATTCTCCAAACCATAGCCCTCCGTTCCAGCGGTTCCAAATGGCGAAAGAGATCGAGATGCAGGTTTTTAGCGTCCAACATGTCCTCGTCGAAGGCTCGATGCGCATAGTTGCCACCATCACCGTCCACCCAAGGGTTGTTCGGCAGTGGATCAACAATGTATCCAACTCCCTCAAAAAGGTAGAGACGAGGGTCATCGGTCTCGACGCAGAGTACACGGAGCGTGCCCCTGGGAAGATCCAGCGCGCCACCGTCCTTCAGCTGTGCCTCAAAGATGATGTTTTGGTGTACCACATCATACACTCGCCCTCCATACCAGGTGAGCTTCACGATTTCTTGTCTCGGGAGGACGTATACTTCTGTGGGGCAGCCATCGAAGGGGACAAACAGAAGCTGGAGCCGTACAACCTTGATTTGAAAAGCATCACTGACCTACAAACCAAAATCAAAATTCCTGTAGAAGATTGTGATAAACAGACACCATCCCTATTCGACGTTGCAAATTTTGTGCTCGGTACAAATCTTAGAAGGGTGACGAGACGGTGGCATTAAGGTCGTCTGGATGGGAGAATTATCCCTTGACGTACGAGCGGATAAAATATGCTGCCCTCGATGCCCATGTGAGTTTCGAGATAGCTGCAAGGTCCAAAGAGCTTGTTGCGAAGCCGTCTCCCACAGAGAATGAGAACAAGAAGAAGAAGATGAAGAAGAAGAAGAAGAAGAAGAAAAGGCTGCACCAGCAGGAGGGCATTATGGATGGATGAACTATTTCCTCTCTTGTAAAAAAAATATTCCCTCTCAGTGTATACTGATATAGATGGACTATTTCGATGGTGTGCATGTCTTTGGAACAGAGTAGTAGCGTGGGTCCGCTTGACTATAAGGAACTATTTATCCGCATATATAGCTTTCTCTGCTACTCCTTCCAGTGATCGGTATGAAGTGCATGTGTCCGTAGACATGACAGCTTGTCCATGGAAGTTCAACTACGGCGACCATCACGTTTCATCTCGCGATTCCCACGACGCCTCTCCAACCCACGGCACAACGCCCCCCGACGTGCGCCTCATCCCTCTCGGCCGCACCGCCCCTCTGCCTTTGTGTGCATGACATGTGGGCCACCTAAAATGCGGCGAGCATCAAGTTTCTACCACAGCAACCCGCGATTCCCATGACGCCGCTCGAACCCATGAAACCACACGTCCCCCAACCTGCGACTCACCCCTCTTGGCCCCACTGCCCCTCTGCCTATGGGAGCATTACATGTGGAACAGTCACCTATCGGGTCCACATGTTATTGACTCAAAGGTAGGTGTAGTAAGGAGCTGAAGCTCAGTCCTGACGGCCCTGAGAGGGAAATGTAACTCCTGCGCCAGGGCTTGTGGTGCTCCCGCAGCACGAACTCGTGCCAAACTCGAGATTTGTTTCTTTACTATACATGCACGCAATGATTTAATGGACATTGTAATCTCAACATGTGATGGGGAGCTCTAAATTTGAATTTGAAACTTATAAAATGAAAAGATTCAAAACAAATACACTGGGAGAGAGGGAGTATATCGTAGGATGTGTCCCATACAAAATAAGTCCCCTGGTTTGTCACCGCGAAGATGCGGTTAGAAAGGACCACAGCGTCTTCCTACTCGTACGGCAACAAATCGGCCGCAGACAGCATGGTCCGCCTTTGACCGCCATGTGCAAGGTTCGTGCTATCTTATTCAATCTCACCGTGGTTCCATCGTACCAATTCATGCGGTGGCCCGTTGCATGGCTGATCCCAATGTTGGACAAAGGTTCTACGGGAACGGTGTCACCGTTGTAAATGTTGTGCAATTTGATGTTGGTACCCTCCCGTACATATGCAAGCCAATCTCCACTCGCACCGAGCCTAACCTGTGAAATGGACACGGAAGTAGTCTTTAGAATGCATTTACTACGTGATCAAACTCATCTTACCTGCTCCTCGGAGGAAATCCGAGTGCCCCTCAACGTCGGCATCTCAAGGGGCGTCAACTTGCAACTACAGCCACGCCGTGCTGGAGAGACCCCCAAGGAAACATCCTCGTGCGTTCCACGGAACATCAAGATGCATTTGTATGAGTAGTTTATCTTGATAGAGAAAAGGATGAACGAGGGAAGGCCTCTAGAGATAGAGATGGACACTACTACTACCAATGTGCTGGCCCGTGCGTTGCAATGGATCCAAAGTAGTAGAATAATACTTGTTCACGTGCTTGAAATATAAACACTCTAGTTTTGATATACATGTGTCAGCAGACATGACAGCTTGTCCATGGAAGTTGAACCATGGCGACCATCACGTTTCTTGTTTCTACCACTGCCACACCCACACACGATTCCCACGACGCCGCTCCAACCCATGGCATGACGTCCCCCGACGTGGACATGGATCCTCTGACGTGGCTATCACTGCCTTGCCCTGCCTTTCCTTCGCTGACAGGTGGGACCCACGCTTATGGGTCCCACATGTCAGTGACAGAATGGTAGGATTGTCCGCGTCAGGTGGGACCCACGCTTATGGGTCCCACATGTCATCCCCCCGACGTGCCCCTCATCCCTCTTGGCCCCACCGCTCCTCTGCCTTTGTGTGCATGACATGCGGGCCAGCTGAACTGCGGCGACCATCAACTTTCTACCATAGACACACCCGATTGGACGCGGTTTGCCTGCTCCGCTGCTGTGCTCTGATCCGTACTCCCACAACATCGAATTTTCATCCAGCGGCTATGACACATTTCATCCCGGTCATCAATCCACTACTAGGAAAAGGCCTACTAATGGCGCACCTAATCTGGCCATTAATGGCGCATTAGTGGTGCGCCATTAGTAGCACGCCATTAGTATATTTTACTAATGGCGCACCACTGGTGCGCCATTAGTATCTGGTATACTAATGGCGCACCCCAGATGCGCCATTAGTATATACAACAGTGCGCCATTAGTATGCCTCCCAGGGGGCCATGTATACCCAGGTGCTTTGGCATACTAATGGCGCACTACAACAGGATGCGCCATTAGTAACTTTGGCATACTAATGGCGCACTGTTTAGTGATGCGCCATTAGTATCCTTTGGCATACTAATGGCGCACTATGATGTGATGCGCCATTAGTATGAATATTAGTTTTTTTTTATTTTTTTATTTTCTGTTTTTTGCACAGGTTACAAAATGTATAATTGGACAAAATATAGACAGCACACATCAACAACAGATTCATCGAATACAATAGAAGATTAGTCTCTGAATACAATTCATCATTTTAGTCTCCGAATACAATTCATCATATTAGTCTCCGAATTGAAAAGACCGAACAAAGATAGAACATTATATTACAAGTCTCGAGACCGCGAGTTTGTCTTCACATTACAAGTCGATATCGATCATCTAAACTACCATCACATAGAATAGAGCTGCGGTCATCACGATGAGCATCATCACGATGAAACTCGTCTTCATCCGGTTCCTCCAACGCTCCCTCCCCTCTCCCGCTAGATAGCGGGCGTATCTAGATTCGGCCTCGGCCCTAGTGGCGTACCCTTTGTAATTGTTACCGCTGAATCAGTGAACCTGTCTCCGACACTCCTCCCAGTCGTCGTAGACTCCGGGAACCTTACCCTTGTACACGACATACCACGGCATCGCTATGCAGTAGCCAAACGAAATGTTAGTACCAATTCACAGACAATACATAAGCAATATATAAGTATGCAACAGAACGATCGGAAGAGAAAAGCAAGACATTAATAGCATCGATTACATCTAAGTTGAAGGACTCTCGAAACCAAAGAGACATACTACAAGTTCATTAAAGTTTAATTACAACATGAGCCAATCGATGTTTCAGAACTAGACACAGCATCACTGCTTTCGACTCGACTCAAGGGACCGGAGCATGGATGAAGCCGCCGTCTATTGTGGGAGTCATGAAACAACGGGCGTTGTCAGCCTGCATTTGTAGGATTGTGTCGATGTCACTGTTGGACGGTTGATTTCTGAGGTAGAACTGCCCCGAGGTACGAAGGACATCTTGATGGATGATTTCCGCAAACTCCGACTGGATGCGAAAGAATTCTTGTCTGATGTCCGCGTCCTGGATTGCCGACACGCTCGCGGCCCAATCTTTGAGTCTACTCGGTAGCAGTAGTTGATGATGGTCCCGTACGATCGCCCGCATGTGATGGATGGCGTAGTAGGCACCCTTCTGACCGCCAGGCGGCTGCTTGACGCAGCAGAACGTCGTATTGTGGGAGAACACGTGCTTGCCGTACTTACGAATAGGCCTGGTGAAGGTGCCTCCAGATTTGACATAGCCGGGGAGAACATCATCAAGAACCTTCTTGACATTTGTGTAGTCTACGTTCGACTGACGGTCCGGGTCGAAATATGTGGCCATGGAATATTTGGGGCTTAGGAGGATGAGCGTGCAATGTGTGTCACTGCAGAAATCACGGAATGTTAAAAGAAAAATGATCGAAATCTAAGAATTCATATGTTACGGGGCGGTTGAGGGGAGGACTTACTCGGGAAAGTAAGGCACGAGGAAGTTATCCTTATCTTGGTTTGCCAGAATGACGGCTTCGAGGTAAGAACTCGCGACTTGCCGGTCCCCAGCGCTGCCCAAGATCTTGGCACACATGTAGAAGGGGTCGACTATCACGATGTCCGGGGTCTTGTCGCGAATGATCCGCATCTCCATACTCAGCGAAAATAGCCGAACGAAGGTGTAGTGCAGCGGATGAAGGTTCAACATAGCGTGGATGTCATCAAACCGCAGGATGATCGTACCCCCGATGGAGTTATCCACAGAGCCCTTGCCCTCTGGCACCTTGGCCGCGAAAACCGGGTATGACACATCCTTCTCTCGGAGACGCCGCTTCTCCAAAGAAAGAACACTGTCATGCAGACTCCGCATAGCACCGGTTGCAGCATCGAGCATATTTCTCGGTAGCATCGGCCTACCCGCCACATGCACCCTCCTCGAGATATCCGCAGTTGAAGGTGGCCCGTCCTGAGCACGGATCGTACTCGGTGCCGGCTGGCCCGCACCTTTGTTAGTCTTTCTTTTGCGTGCCTTCTTCTTGATCTCCTGTAATGGGACCGAGTTCTGCTCACAGACCGCCTTCTTGAGTGTGTTGGGGATGATCATATTTGGCACCTCGCCTATCTGAGGCTCGGTGAAGTCGGCAGCTGGAGGCGTCTCCTGAGAGCTGAACTGCAGACGACGCCTGTTGCAACTTGGCTTCTCTGCGGTACCAGCTATATCGCACACGTCTTTTGTTGGGTTGGGTTCTTGAGAAGGAGGCCCCATGAAGTCGCCACCGTCCCCATGATCGGCAAAGTACTGATCGACGTTGGCAAATGTATCGTCGTCGTCGTCGTTCTGATCCTGTGCCATATGCATGTTTGGATCCAGTGGCATAGGGATGTCCGGCACCGTTGCGGCGGTCTTGCCATGGGGCCGACTTGGCGCCGGCACGACTCGCGGTGTTGTCTTTGGGGTGGTGTCCCCCGCCCCCAAATGAATCTGGCTCTTCGGCCAAAGCAGGGGCCAGCTCAGGCAGGCGCTGAGGTTCATCACGTCATCATCGTCGGCCCCGATGGGTCGAATCGGAGGTAACACCTCGTCGCAGCCTGGCAGCACCCGAACCAGTTGAACCCTAAACAAGTTGGGTGGCATCTGGTTACCGTGGAACAAGGGGTTGCCCGGTTGAACGATTTTGCCCTTGGCGACATCGACCAACTCGTTGTTCACGAAGTGCAGGAGAGTGCACGGAACGTCGGCGGCGCCCTGCGAAAACATGTAGGGCGTTAGGGATGCCCAGTCAAAGGCAAGGAGATGAAGTCCTCGGCCGAGAGAGGCTTAATTAGTTACCGTGATGATGGCGTCGAGCTCGGCTAATGTCGAGGCACCACCAACGGCGGGCGTGCAGTTGACGGAGGGGCCGCTTGCTGCAGAGGTGCCGGCCGGCGTACACCCGGGTGCATTAAGCTCCCGTGCCGGCGTCGGAGACACCAATGCCGCCTCCGACGGAGACACCAATGGCCCCGCCATCGCGTTCTGCGAGTTGCTGGCCGTGAAGCTAGGAATCGGGGGCGGCCCCTGTTGGCCGCCCGTAATCCACGCACTAATCCCCTGGATCAAGGTAGGCACAATGGCGGTGATCGTCGCTCCGAGTTGTTGTTGCACTTGCTCTTGGACAATCTCCGGAATCCGCGCCACCTGTGCCCTGAGTTCTTGAACCTCGCGCGCCTGGCTTTCCGAGCTGGTCTTTTTCTCCTTTCGCCCAGCAGTGTCATAGTATGACGACCATTTTGTCGACAAGCCTTTGCCGGCCACACGACCAGCTGACGTCGGCTTACTGAGCTTATCCTTGTTCTTCATTACATTCAACGCCCTATTTAGAGTGGTGTCCCAAGGGTTGCTCTTAGTCGACCCCGCGCTACTGCTTTCAGTCGCCTGCGGAAGGAATGTGAACCATTTAGAAATTTGGCTTCATTAATTAGAATGCAACCATATGGAGCTAATTACGAGGGGGTGTATTCCTTACCAGAACAAGCTCAAGCGCCCTGGTCTTCGGATCCGTGGTAAGCTCCTTTGTTTTCGGGTCCTTCTTGTACCGGGCCCTGACAAAGTTCCTGGTCTGCTTGTCACCGTATTTATCGAAGAGGGGCGGTAGGCCTTGCTCGGCACGGTCCGCCTCCTCCTTGTCCCATATAGGCTCCACCACTCTGTAACCGCCGGGACCGAGTGTGTGTTCCCCTAAGTTCAGCTCCCGCATTTCTTTCCCCCACTTACTTGATTCGGATTTTGCGGTGCTCGAGCAATTGATCTTGAAGTCGTTGTAGTCATCTTCGGTGATCGAAGGATTTTTCTCTTGATCTTCTCATAACTCTCACCTTTCTCGATCATTCTCTTCACATTGCTTTTCCAAGTAGACAGGGCCTTGCTCATCTTCGTGAGGGCAGCATTGTTCACTTTATTCCCTTTGAGGCTTGTGTTTTCAAATTCAGCGGGGAACTTGTATCGTTCGTGCAGCTTCGTGAAGAGGAGGTTGCGCAAATTCCCTCGGTCAGGATGCCTCAGGTTCTCGGTGTTGATCGAGACGGTGCTCCGGAGAATGCACCCGAGCTGAAGCGAGTACCCCTTGACTATTCGTTCGGGCGCCGTTGGATTCCCATCGGAGTCCACTTCAGTAACTTCCTCCTTGAGGGTGCGGAGCACGGTCGGGCGCCGGTCCTTCCGTTGCCTCTTCGGTTGGCTGCCATCTGTGCGTGCGCCGCCATCATCAGTGGTGGCATCCTCGGCGGGACCATCAGTGGTGGCATCAGTGGGGTCATCCTCGGCGGTACCATCAGTGGTCTCAGGATCGGTGGGGAAGGCGGCGTCCTCATACAAGTGCAGTTGTTCCTCCATCTCCTGGGACAGCTTCCAGAATGGCTTGACGCTCGAACCCCCGGCCTCATCGTTGTTGGCCATGTTTCTCTCTAAATAGGAACAAAGTTTGGTCAAAAAGTTGGTTATTGTCAAGGAACAAGATCATGGTCTCATCATTTAGGGTTTGTCGACACCGAGGCATCCTAAAAGCTAAGCTTTTATCATTGAGGGTTTTTCGACGCCGAGGCACCCTAAAAGCCTAAGCTTTCATCATTTCGGTTTTTATCGACACCGAGGCACCCTAAAAGCCATGCATTATTCACAAGTACGCCGGGGCACTTGATCCTACTTAATTACCTACTAAGATACCCCGGCCCATGCATTAGTCACAAGTACCCCATATGTCCTATTTTTAGCAAAGTCATGCTAAAATTCACGGAAAATTTCAGCATGACCTTTGCTGAAAATAGGACATATGGAGTACCCGAATTTGCCGGAACGGAAGTTAATCAACATTCCGGAAAACTCAAGGGCCTCTCGGGTGGACAAGGCAAAAAAGGCCTCCATCACAACATGGAAAATACATTGGCATGTGAAGAGGTGAAACAATATATGCATCTCCAAGCAGTATCATTCAACATTTTGGACAAAACACTACAAGCAACATGAGACACTGAAAACAATTGCTACCAATGAATCTACACTTCTATAACAAAATAAATCAGAAACTTAGTCTGTCATCATTAGGCAGCCACCATTAGTTATTCCGTTATGTTAAAGCAAATAAAACAGATAATTGACTTGTGCAATCTGCAGGTAGCAGTAGCAGGGACGCGCAGGTTACTGCTGGTGGCATCCGAGATGTTTCATGAACGTCGGGTGTGTGCCAATGTATGCAAAGAATTGAAGATTGAAAAAGTTTCGAGCTACGCTGGAAGTTTTTCTCTCCGATACATCCTATACATCTTCTTGACCATTACTTTCTGAGAATTGCAGATTTCTCACTGTTGGGTGGTGGCCTAGTTGGAAGTTTCGAGCTACGCTGGAAGTTTCGAGCTACGCTGGCTAGAACAATAAAAATCTCCACCATTACTTTCTGAGAATTGCAGATTTCTCACTGTTGGGTGGTGGCCTAGTTGTATTTTCTCTCCGATACCAATGTTAAAGTGATGTATTAATAAAACTATCAATGATTTCTGCTAAGAGTAAACACATCATATACACTTGAAAACTCCCCAACCACAATGAATAAGTGTAATGAGCTGAATATGCATGCACGCTCCGCCTTTCGTATTGGGATTTGTCACTAAAAAGACGCAGAGTTTGAAATTTGAACCAAGTAAAGCAAAGAGGGAACCAATCATATATACTTGCTAGCTCGCCAATATGAATACTCTACTTCAAGATAGTTGGCCAATATGATCATTCCAGGTAACTTAGTTCCATTTTTTTTCTCAATGTCTATTTAATAACATCTCAGAGAAAGAACACTTGACATGGTATTTTTTTGAACTGCGGATTATTCTAAGTACAGCCAAAGACAACCCAAAGAACTAGGCCACCACCCTAACCATCCTATACAACTAGGCCACCACCCTAACCATCATTTTTATTTTCTATACATCTTCTTGACCATCTACTACAATTGATACATCCTATCAAGAATGGTACACATCACCATATATTGCAAAGATGTACTAGTCAGCAGCAATTTTAACAAGATGTACTGGACAGCAGCAAATTGAGCAAAAAAATATACTGGACAGCAGTATATACAGGCGGAGAGGAAGAGGGGTTGGTACCTTGGGAGAGGAGGGTGTGCTTGGCTCTGCCGCCGTGCCTGAGTAGCAAGCACCTACGCCCCTACCTTGTTCCACTTGTATCCTGTAGATCGAGAGAGGATGAGATGAATCAGATCAGTTGCTCATGCTTTTTACAAATTGTAGCTAATGTTTTTTATACCTAAACAAAATTGCCCTAGCTATATTTGCTACTGTTTTTATACCTAATTTTTTGCTACTGTTTTTTTAATTTGCTACCGCTTTTTTTATTTGCTACTGTTTTTATACCTAAACAAAATTTCCCTAGCTATATTTGCTACTCTTTTTTTATTTGCTACTGTTTTTATACCTAATTTTTTTGCTACTGTTGTTTGGACTACTCCGTCAGCTCCTGTGACTGCCAGAATAAGTGCCGTAACATTTTTGAAGCTAACCTGACTACCCTCGCTGTGTTGTTTTGTTCCATAGTTGCTTTTTGTGTGTAGATTACTACTGGAGTAGTATTGTAACTAAACGTGTTACCGTCTGAGTATTCCACGGATGTTATTTGGGTACTTCTGACTAGATTATAGATTTTTTAGAAACATCTCTATTGCTCTGCTCTTTCTAGAACTTCAACTTTGACGTAACTGAATTATAGCTGTAGCTATGTAACTAAATCTGTTATTTTAGAACACCATTGGTGTTAATTGGGTACTGTCTCCTCGAAAGTGCAGTCGACTTTAGATTTCGGTTGTATTGATTTTCTGAACAATTGGAGAAATGATTCATATGATTTTTCGAGGAAAATGTCGAGTGTAGATGCCAATGATATGGTTTGTGTATAATTTCCGTTGATCTTTTTTCTCCACATTTTAAGCTTGTTGTTCCAGTTCACAACTGCAGTCTGCTAGGCAATGGTTTGACTGCTTCAAAACTCGTGTTTGTTTCCTAATCAGATACTACAAACGATGAATGTGCCACTTTTTTTTCTGGTTGCGCTTTGAGTGCAGATTACTGAAGAACGTGTCCACTCTGTTTGTCTCTAATCTCTTATCTTTTTTAGGGATTTTCTAGCCTATATTGATCTGCTCTCTCCAGAACTTCAAACCTTGATGTTCCAACTCCCAACCGCAGTCAGTTAGCCTAGCACTGAAAATGGACGTTGGCTGATGATTTATCTGCGCTTTATTGATGCCTAAAATTTACAAAGGGGAAGGAGGAGGCCGGAGGGGGAGGGAGAGGTGGGGGCAGTACCTGAGGAGGCGGAGGAGGCCGGAGGGGACAAGGAGGAGGTCGGAGCGGCGCGGCGGTGGCGCGGACGAGGAGGAGGGCGAGGACGAGGACGACGGGGCGGCGGCGTCGGGAGAGGAGAGGGGAAGGGGATCGAGGGCGACGTCGAGGGGCGAGGAGGAGGTTGGGGCAGCGGCGTCGGGAGAGGAGAGGGGAAGGGGCAGCGGCGTCGGGGCGTCGGGGCGGAGACGAGGACGACGGGGCGGCGTCGAGGCGGCGGGGCAGCGGCGTCGGGAGAGGAGAGGGGAAGGGGATCGAGGGCGAGGGCGAGGGAGAGAGAGGGGATAGGTTATCCAACAGGTACATCCATACTAATCGCGCACCTCACCCTGGTGCGCCATAAGTACATCCATACTAATGGCGCACCTCACCCTGGTGCGCCATTAGTATTTTTTTTGATTTCTGCTCGAGCCAACAGGTTATCTTCCACCTCACCTGATCCACACCAATTTCCCTCTACTAGCTCGACTGGTCAGCAGCCAGTTCTCACACCAGGAGGTCCTGGGTTTGATTCCCAGGCTCCACAATTTTTTTTATGCATTTAAAATGCTGTTTGACATTTATTTGTGTTTAAATATGTTCAAACTTGTTTAAATCATAACAGTAATATTTTTTTATAAGACAGTAATAATTTTTTAAAAAATATCATCAAACAGTAATGCCGGTGGAGCGGGGGAGGGTGCGCGGGGTGCGGGGGGCCGGTGGACCGGGGGTTGCTCGGCGGCGAGGGGGACCGGATCTGGCGAGGTGGGATAGCTAGCGATCGAGATGGAGGGGGATCGAGATCGAGTGTCCATGAAATTTAAAAATATTCATGATAGTTCAAAAAGTGCCCATGAAATACAATCGAGAAATGAAGGCTACGGTTTAAATACAATCGATCTTAGCTAGCTATCTGTTCACAATCTTCTTGCCCTTCTTTTTCGCAAATGGAGTTCTTCTGTGGAACGGACCTCCTTTAGGTAGGGTGGTCCTGCTTCTTCTTGTGGTGTATGCTGCTACTTCATCATCGTCGTCATGTTCGATTCTCGGGTCGCCGTACTTGTCGAAGTCTTGCTCATTGGCTACTCCATCCATTCCGATGATCTTCCTTTTGCCTCTCCTCACGACAACACGACTGGGCTTTGACGGGTCGGTAATGAAGAAGCATTGGTCCACTTGGGAAGCCAGTACCCATGGCTCATTTTTCGCGGTGACGTTTGCGCCTGCGGTCTTGGATTTGGCTTCGGGTATAACCATGGTGGTGAAATACCGGTCTTCTTTTAGGACGCTCTTGGCCCATCTGACACGCAACATCGGGACCTTCTCTCCAGTGTAGCTCAGCTCCCAGATCTCCTCGATCCTTCCGTAGTATCTGTCCTTGTCGTTACCGGTGTAGTATTCCATCGTTACCCCGGAGTTCTGATAACCATCGCTCTTCATGTCCTTGGCCTCGGTGTAGAATGTGTAGCCGTTGATATCGTACGCCTCATAGGTCATCAGGTTGTGCTCGGCGCCCTGTGACAAGGCGAATATGAGTTGTTCTTCCGCGAAAGAATCCTCATGTAAAGGGTACGACAGAAGCTTCTGCTTGAACCAACGCGTGAAACATGAGTTGTGCTCTTTGAGTATATCTCCGTCCGTCCTCTGTTGGCCTCGGTCATTGTACGTCTTCTTAATAAAGGTTTTGTGCTCTACCACCCAAGGATCGACCACGTCTATGTGTTGTAGCGCGACTAGGTTTGCTCTTTCAAAGTCAGCGAGTCGACCCTCGAAGTCGACATGCATTTCGCGGCGACCCTCACGGTGACCCCATCCAGCGAGCCTGCCGAGGTGCCTGGTGACGGGCAGACCAACGGGGTTCTCGATGCCTAGATAATTCGTGCAGTAGGAGATGCACTCTTCGGTCAGAAAGCCCCTGGCTATGCTTCCCTCTGGACGTGACATGTTGTGAACGTATCCTTTGATGACACCATTCATCCTTTCGAACGGCATCATGCTGTGCAGGAACGTCGGCCCGAGTTGGATGATATCTTCCACGATATGGACCAGCAGATGCACCATAACGTCGAAGAATGCGGGCGGGAAGTACATCTCAAGCTCGCATAGTATCACCACGATCTCTTCCTGTAGCCTTCTGAGTTGCCTCACGCCAACAGACTTCCGAGAGATGACGTCGAAAAAGTTGCATAGCCCAAATAGCGTTTCACGGACGTGCGCGTCCATGATCCCACGGATTGCAACTGGAAGTATCTGCGTCATCAGCACATGACAGTCGTGAGACTTCATCCCGCTGAACTTCAGCTTCGCTAGGTCTAGGTATCTGCTTATCATCCCCGCGTAACCGTAAGGAAGTTTTACTCCTACGAGGCAGGTGAAAAACTGCTCGATCTCCTCCTGACTTAGAGTGAAGCACGCGGGAGGGTAGTCATTTCCGGTCTTCTTGGCCTTTTTTCCTTTGCGACGACTTTCCGTGTCCTGCTTCGCCTCATCATCATCATCATCATCATCATCATCATCATCATCATCATATATAGCGTGAAGCTCCTGCCTGATGCCCATTGATTTCAAGTCTGCCCTTGCTTTCGGCCCATCTTTGGTCCTCTCTGGCAAGTTGAGCAGGGTACCAAGCAGACTCTCGCACACGTTCTTCGTGATATGCATGACATCAAGGCTGTGAGGCACACGGTGGATCTTCCAGTACGGCAAGTCCCAGAAAACAGACCTCGTTTTCCATACCTTCAGCAGCGGCTCTGGCGCCTTTCGCTTCTTTCCTGGCTCTGGCGCCTTTTGCTTCTTTCCCGGCAGTGGGCAGTCTTTCCAATTTTTCAACAGCTCGTCTATTTCCTCGCCGCTCCTCGTACGCGGGCGTCCTTGGGGTTCGGTTTCACCATCGAATAGATCCTTGCGTTTTCTCCACGGGTCATCGTCACGAAGCCACCTTCGATGTCCCATGAACACGGTTTTCGAAGACCCGGGATCTCTATCTAGCTGGCGATACGTTGTGTCATCCATGCACCTGACGCATCCAGAAAATCCGTGGACCACCTGCCCCGTGACATATCCGTAACCGAGATAGTCGTGCACCGTCGTGAGCAGCGCGGCTCTCATAGGGAAATATTCTTTCTCTGCGGCGTCCCACGTATTGGCTGGCGTTTTCCACAGCGTGTCAAGCTCCTCTTTCAGCAGCCCCAGATATAGATTGATGTCGTTCCCTGGTTGTTTCGGTCCTTCAATTAGCATACTCATGTGAATGTACTTCCTCTTCATGCACAACCAGGGGGGAAGGTTGTACATCCACACAAACACAGGCCAGGTGCTATGTGTGCTTCTCTGGCTGCCAAACGGATTGACTCCATCGGTGCTCGCGCCCAGCACGATGTTCCTTGGATCGTTCCCAAATTCTAGGTCTTCGAAGTTCAACGCTTGCCACTGGCTCGCATCCTTAGGGTGACTCAGCATCTTGTCTTTTTTTATCTATCTCCAGATCATTTGCGTCTTCTTCTCGCTTCTTCTCCTCCCTATCCGCGTGCCAACGCAGGAGCCTTGCTACCTTAGGGTCCGCGAAATACCACTGCAGACGAGGAGTGATCGGAAAGTACCACACCACTTTTCGAGGAGCTTTCTTCCTCTTCTTGTATCGAGTGACGCCGCACACCGGACATATGGTAGACTCCGCGTGCTCGTCCCGATAAATGATGCAATTGTTCATGCACACATGGTATTTCACGTGCGGTAAATCTAGAGGACACACGATTTTCTTCGCCTCCTCCAAACTGGTCGGGCACTTGTTCCCCTTGGGAAGACGTTCGTGCCAGAATGACATGTTCTCGTCGAAGCATGCGTCGGTCATTTTGTGTTTTACCTTCATCTCCAGAGCCATGAGCGTTACTTTCAGGCGGGTATCCTCGGGTCTGCATCCTTCATACAATGGAGTAACCGCGTCTAACTCAAGTTGATCCATCTTGGCTTTCTCTCGGGCGGCAGCTCCTGCGTTATCCGCCTGCTTGAGAAGCAGCTCTTGAATATGAGGGTCCTGCACCCAGCCCATCGATGGTCCAGCGTCGTCTGCTCCGCCGGCATCATCATCTTCATGATCATGCCCGTCGTCTGCTCCGGCATCTTCCTCATCATCATGTCCTGCATCTTCTACATGATGACTGTGTACAGCATCACCGTCGTGATCATCTCCTGGGGATTCTTCGTCTTCTCGCCCGCCCGAGCCGCGGTGGTTGTCTTGCTGCCCTTCCTCATTTCTTGCCCGGCCCCCATGGACGACTTCGTAGTCATCTTCATCACCTTGCCACCGATAGCCATCCATGAAACCACGCAAGAGCAGGTGGTCCCGCACCTGCCAGGATTTCGGGTCCGCAATAAGGCTCTTCAGCTTGCATCTTCGACACGGACATCTTATCTCCGTCTCGTTCTTTTGAAGCATCTCGGCCTTCGCGGACCTCAAAAACCTATTCACGATGCCTTCGGTCATCATGCGGACCATGGTCGCCTGCGGGGTAGAGCAAAACGATATTTTAGAACCAAGAAAAAATTTGGCATGACTTTCCCTAAAAATAGGACCAAAAAGAATGCTTAATGCCAAAATTCTCGCCGAAACGGAAATGAATCAACATTCCGGCAAAATATTGGCAACTATCGCATTTCAAATACCGGTACACCTCCAAACACAAACACATATGCAACACCACAAACATATGCAACACCACGAACATACATAGATCTAGCTAGGCCATAAAAAGTGCATGTGCACATTGTTGTAGGGAGAACAACATAAATATAGCTTCCCCCCTTACTTACCTATCAAAACAAGGTAATTTAACCACTTAAATTGAATGAATCTATGGTGGAAATGAGGTGAAAAAGAGGAGGCACCCGAGACAAGGAGGAGGTGGAGAGAATGAAGTGGGGAGAAAGTGAGTGTGGGTAGGAGAGGCTGTCCAAAATATCTTGTTGCTGCCCACTTACTAATGGCGCACCAACACTAAATGCGCCATTAGTAATCCAGGTTACTAATGGCGCACCTTCTGGTGGTGCGCCATTAGTATGTTTGGACAGGCGCACTAGTTAAATTTTTTTTTGATACTAATGGCGCACCCAGGGCCAGGTGCGCCATTACTAGTTACAACTAGTAATGGCGCACTGTGTCTGGATGCGCCATTAGTATGTTTGGACAGGCGCACTAGTTAAAAAAAAAAATTTATACTAATGGCGCACCCTGGGCCAGGTGCGCCATTACTAGTTACAACTAGTAATGGCGCACTATGTCCGGATGCGCCATTAGTATGTTTGGACAGGCGCACTAGTTAAAAAAAACTTTTTTTGATACTAATGGCGCACCCTGGCCAGGTGCGCCATTACTAGTTACAACTAGTAATGGCGCACTGTGTCTGGATGCGCCATTAGTATGTTTGGACAGGCGCACTAGTTAAAAAAAATTGATACTAATGGCGCACCCACCGCCAGGTGCGCCATTAGTAGTTTCAACTCTAATGGAGTATCAGAAGGTGGTGCGCCATTAGTATATACTAATGGCGCACCGTTTGTCTGGTGCGCCAGTAGTGTCAATCCCATCTATAGCCCTTTTTCTAGTAGTGATCCTCAGCTGGAGTACTTATGTACTACAGGTAGTACCCGCCGGTGTGGCCATCTACGCCTCGTAATGCCCCGACGCCTAGCTGTGGCACCCTCGCCACGGCCACGCCACCACCGGCCGGTTCATCTCGAATGAGTGAGTCGCGAACCACGCCACCACCATGAGAATGACATGTGGGCCAGCCGCATTTAAGGTCCGCATGTCATTGACTAATAGGCCGGGCGCTAAGCCACTGAAGTTCGGTCCCGTGGGCCCCGAGAGGGAAATGTAACTCCTGTGGCAGGCCTTATGGTGCTCCCGCAGTACGAGCTCATGCCAAAACTGGAATTTGTTTCTTACTACTACCAACTAGTACTAGTAAGGTACACGTGCATTGCACGCATGAGATTCTGGTCGTTTGTGCATTATGCTTCTACATGTGGAGCTTTCTGGATTCTAACATGTGGCAAAATCTGGTGGAATGTAAGGTTAGGCAAGTTTGATTAACTTAGGTGAGTGTTTGGTTCAGGCCATACCTTAGGCAAGCCACACTAAGGCCCCACATGAGATACACACACAAAATGTGGCAAGATTCCCTTAGGCTTGCCAACTTGTGGCTCTCACTTTGAAGAACTAATAACTTTGCCCAAGCTTAGTTGTGGCAAAGTTAGTCATGAATTAAGTTCAACCATGGAGTCTTCTAGATTATACATGTGGCAGAATCTGGTGGATGATATCCAACGGCCAGTAGTGCTCGGATTTTCCATCTTTGTACAGTTGGATTGGCTTCATCCAACGACCAACTTTCAAAGTTTTTCACACACTATATAGGGGGTATAGATATAGATGTGCCGGTCTGTTGCAATGGATCCAAAGTATATCTATTTAGTGGAGTGCACTCTAAACACATTATCTATTTATTTTTCTCTAACCTTCTGTAGCCATGCAACCAAGCCACATAAGCTTCATGGGTGCCCCCCACATCATATTATTCATACTACTTTGATTGAAAAAAAGATAAATCACCCAAAACAAGATCTTCCCGTTTTTTGTTCCTACGATGTTGTGCCGTGCACGTACCTACTAGTTGTGTAGTGGTAGTACTAGTAATATAGTATTAGGAGTACAAACTTGGTACTAGTAGGAGTAGTACTAGTACGGAATGCTCCTACTCTATCAACGAGCCCCGTCTAACACCGAATTTCTTGGCTTCCGTGTTACAGCTAGATCTTCCCCTCGTTTCTGTTTTCCAACCCGACGGCGGGCGGGGTGTCGGTTTGCTGAACGGCGGTCCCACATGAAAGTGAAAATGCTAGGCAACACGCCTTCCCTAAGCTATGTGTCGTGCCGGACGGGTCGTGTTGTACTCCCGATTCCCGTGCGTGTGGGGGTGCGACGCGAACACGGGATGCCTTTTCCTTTTACCAGCAATGTGCCCGTGCGTTGCGACGGATCCAAAGTAGTAGAATAGTAGTATTTGTTCACAAACTTGAAAGAAATCACTATTGTTTTGATATACTCCTAATATATTACTCCCTCCGTACCTAAATATTTGTCTTTTTTGAGATTTCAAATGGACTATCACATACGGATTATATAGACATATTCTAGTGTTTCTAGCAAGATGCCCGCGCGTTGCACGAAGTTGATGGAAAAGGTAAGCACAACTTATAAATTGACGGATGGAGTACTAGTTACAGTGATGCATATAATTAAGCAAAGGGATCGCACATGTTGGTATTGACTGTAATGAGAATGCAACAGCACAATAAGAATTAAGGCCACGATGATGCGATCGCAGTGGTGGTTATAGAAGGCAAGAAGAAAGATGGATCCATGAACGTACGACCTCCTCCTCCTCCTCAACTTAGTGCGCCGGGCCACCGACCGGCGGCTAAGGAGCGGCGGCTTTTGTGGCAAGGTCGAGGTGCTTCTCAGCAAAGGCATCCAAGGCTTCCAACCGGTTGAGGAAGGCCAACGTCGTAGCGTCCTCACTGGCCTTGTAGATACCTATGTACATGATTTGCTCGTACACGTGGATGTGTAGGTCGACGAATTCTTGCAGGGCGAGGTGCCTCGCGGCGAGCGCGACCTCCAGGTGGGCATTCTTCGTGGCGTTGGCGGGCAGTCGCAGGGCCACCAGTGCTTGAAAGAGGTTCCGGCCATGGAGGCCAATTAGGGTGGCAGGCAATGAGGAGCCAGGGCGCGCGGGCTGGAGGAGTACGGCGATGTCGTCCACGAGCTTCTTGAGGACGGTGAACTTGTTGCTAGTGGCAACGATCATCTGGTCCAACTGAGAGTCGTAGTTGGCGTCGACGGCGGCCATCCACCAACCCGTCTCCAACACCGTCTGGAGACGATCCTCGGCGCCATGCCGCAAGCCGGCGTTGTGGACCATCTGGTGCAGCCGCTGGCCGCTCACGCGCATCGCCACCATGGGTCTGGAGTGAGCTCTTTTGCGCTTAGTGTAGGTGCTTAGGCAAATGCTTAGGTGCGTACGATGTGGTAGATGCATTGGAATGGAGGGGCGCCTTTATATGAGGGCAAACTGCGTTGCATTCACATCGTGCAGCCTCTTTTCCCGGACCTCCTCCCGTTACTTCCCTCATGCATTAATTGAAGGAGGATGCATTGGCTGTTCAACATATCGGGAACCGCTACTCCCTCCCTCGTCTGCATTAAAGCCGTATCGGGAACTGCGCCGCCCGCTGTCAAATCGAATACTCCCTCCGTCTAGGTGAGTATTAAGTCATCTTCCGAAAACCAAATAGTAAACACATAGGCGTGGTGCATTAACTCTCACGTTGTTTCTTATTTTTTGACATAAATAGAGGAATCAACCAAGAAGAGATGTGGGGCTTGTATGCTTTTAATGACTTGAGACTATCAAACATGACATGCAGTGGTCAGTTCGTTGCACAAGAACAAATACAACCCACGTCAGCACACACGCATCTTATATAGCATCACATCCAATGGCTATAAAAGATGAATGAGACCAAATTATATCTCATCTAGATGAGTTCTAGCAAAAATGTATTAATAATACTTAGTACTCCTGCGCCATGTATCATATATTAGTATCATGTAGTACTTTATTTATTGCCATGTATGACACATAGTACTCAACTCTCTCTCTTTCTTCATTTAATTCTATGACACCTCATCAAAATTGCTAAGGCTAGTACCATACAACCAGCCTTAGCAAATACTAAACATTAAGTTCTCTCGTTTTCCTCTCCACCTTGGTCACCTAGACGGAGGGAGTATACTGCGCGGGCTTTTCCGGCGCGGTAGGCGGGGCAGTTCCGCCTAGTCGGTTCGACAGAGACGCGAGAAGATGAGGGAGGAGGCTGCTGCAAACGTAGGGCTGTGTGATTTGATAGCGAGTTACTGCTGGACAGGTGGGGCCCCGTGATTTGACTTGCCATTATCATTTTAACTACGGTGCTACGACCGGCGTGAGTCTCCCGATTCCTGACCACCTCCATACAGGTGCCTCTCCCAATGCTCCACCATGTAGTAGAGGCTGGCTCTTGCATGAGAGCCCACTTCTCCACTTTTTCCTTGCCTCTCTTTCCTCCACATATGCAAAAATGCCATGTAAAGCACACTATTGTACTTACTTGCTCCTACAGGTGCTTAAGCTTGCCACATAGGCATAAAGTCTGATGTGGCAAGTTAATCAAGAAGAGAGAGACTAGTTTGGTGACCCAAGGACGGTGCTAAGCGCGTGTACCTAGGTGAAAAGACAATTTTGAGTCTATAGCTAATTAAATGAAGCAAACTTAGCAACACCATTTCATTGGAAGAGGTCACTCCTTGGCAATGCAATAAATACTAGTACTCCCTATGTCCCATAATATAAGAACGTTTTTGGCACTACACTAGTGTCGAAAACGTTCTTATATTATGGGACGGATGGGAGTACGAAGAAAGAGATAGAGAGAAGTAAAAAAAATACACTTATAGCCAACCTTATAGCCAAAACCTTGTTGTAGTATGAGTGACTAAGTGATGACTATGTATGACATGCCAACATCATATAGCCTAACGCACCGTGTTAAATCTCCAAGGGCGCGACCGCACGAGCGACGCGACGGTCGTGGTAGGCGCGACCACGATACGGGCTGCTGAAAATTTGCAGAATAACCCTCCAGGATAGGATATTCACCCATAGGTCTAGAATCACGCCATGCAACCGTTCGATCTCAGATCCAAGGGCTCTCGGAAGCCCGTATCATGGGAGAATGGAAAGCCACTACCCTGCCGTTCGCACGCTGGCAGTTCGCTCCTACTCGTCCCCGCACGTCCTTCAATACTACGGCGGTTCGCTCCTAGTCGTCCCGTCCATTCACATTACGGCAGTTCCATTAATCCTAACCCTCCTCCCAAATCCATGGCATCCCAAATCTCCCCGATCGGCGGTGAGTACAAGGTTAGAACCATCACCGGCGATGGGTTCGACGTCATCTACACCCGTTCTTCCGCGACGGTGAAAGGATGCCTTTCTCGCTTCAGACGCATGTTCGAAGACTCAGATGATGAGTGGGTCGCTGGGCTAGATGTTGAGTACACCACAGTCCTGGGACGAGAGAAGGATCTGAAGGATGAAGAGAGGAAGAAGCCAGCCGTGATCCAGGTTTGCGTGCATGACTTATGCTTGGTCTACCACATATGCCATGCCGACGTTGAGTGCCAGGATTTTAAGGACTTCCTCGAGAGCAACCTAGTCAAATTCGTTACTGTAGACTTTGGTAACGACAAAGAAGTCCTGCGTTGGATAGGCCTCGTTGTAGGCAACACCTTCGACCTCCAGAAGAATCGGCTGGTGTCCTCTCGTCAGCCTTCAATGTTGGCCCTGGCAGGAGCCATGGTTCATCCTTCGTACGGTAAACTGGAGAAACCTCCATACACGTTTCATCGTCATGCATGGCAGCGGAATGTACTAGATATAGACCGCATCCACTACGCTGTAATGGATGGCTACCTTTGCTTCAATATCTACAAGGGTTGGATGAAGAGCCACAGCCAATTGTGCGGTTCAAGCAAAGAAGTATCGGCCAAGAGGAAGAGGGACAAGGACGAAGTCGAGGACGTGGACGAGGACTCCGAGTAAGGTGGCAGTGTCGTTGCTCATGGTGGTTCTAATGCAGTGTCTACCGGAATAGTTGCAAAGTTTAATTTCAGGTGTGCTTAATTTAATTTGAGGGGTGTGTTGTGCTAAGCCCCCAGCAGAACTATGTTATGTTTCTTCTTCTTACTTTAACTCTTCAGTACGTACATACTAGTATTTCTTACATTTCATCTTTTAGTTGGTACAGTACTACCACTCGTTTCTTCACATTATATACGTACAATATATATGGCCAACATCATATAGCCAGCAGTTTAGTTGTCAAAGAATTTCAGGGTGCTTAGTTTTGTCAAAGAGTTCCAGGGTGCTTAGTTTTATTTGAGGGGTGGGTTGTGCACTTGTGCTGGACACCATTATTGTGACAAGCCTTTTTAATAGTACTATATGCATAATTTGGTGACGAGCGTTCTCTATATGTACCACCTTTTTTTTATTTCAAGTTTTGCTCCATGGCGCAATCCATCCACTACTAGGAAAAGGGCTATAGATGATATGGACACTAATGGCGCATCAGACATGTGGTGCGCCACTACTATCTACTAATGGCGCACCATGTGTTGGTGCGCCATTAGTGTCCAAATACTAATGGCGCACCACATCCACGGTGCGCCACTAGTAACAATTTTTTTTTTCAAAACTAGTAATGGCGCACCAGGGGATAGTGCACCATTACTAGTTACACTAGTAATGGCGCACCATATCCACGGTGCGCCACTAGTAATTTTTTTTCAATTTTTTTTTCCAAAACTAGTAATGGCGCACCAGGGGATGGTGCGCCATTACTAGTCTAGTAATGGCGCACCACATCCACGGTGCGCCACTAGTAAATTTTTTTCAATTTTTTTTCAATTTTTTTATTTTTTTTCAAAACTAGTAATGGCGCAACTAGTAATGGCGCACCACTCCCACGGTGCGCCATTACTAACTTGACCCAAAAATTTCACCGAATGCACCCCCCCCGCCCCCCGTGGACCGCCTTTTCACTTTTAAAAAATAAAATAAAACGATGGAAATGTCAAAAAAATAAAAGAAAATAAGTTTCCCATGTGATATGTGGTCTAGTTGTTCGGAAAATTTACAAATATGAATTTCGACTTTATTTGCAAAATCTCTCTGGAATTTGTAAAATGGGCATAACTTTTGCATACGAACTCGGATTAAAAAGTTTTTTATATGAAAAATCATCTACTCGAAAAGTTACATCCGAATTTAACTAGGGAAACCCCGTTAAACATTTTCAAAATCCTCAAAAACCTAACAGAAAAAAAGTTACAGGGCTTTCAAGATCTAGAGGCAAAAAAATTCAAAAAATTTCAAACTTGGTGCGCCACTAGTAATAGAAAAAAAATTGGTGTTGAATTTTTTTTGGAATTTTTTTTCAAAAAATGATACGTAATATGACCGGGAAGTTTGAAATATTTTTCAAAATTTCATCATACTAATGAACATGAACAAAGTCCTAGACATCAACAAGGTTTAATAGGATTGATATGGTAGATATATCAACAAGTGCGTGCCTGTTAAGTGAGGTGGTGCTGGGGTTGGATAGAACTGTGAAGTTAAGCGTGCTCGGGCTGGAGTAGTGTGAGGATGGGTGACCTTCCGGGAAGTTTGACCACTTAGTGCGATTTGACTCGAGATTAAGCATATTGACCCGAGATTAAGCCATAGTGACCCGAGATTAAGAAAAAACGAAAAAAAATTGAAAAATTTTATTTTAAAAAAATTCTGAAAAATATTTGAAAAAAAAATTGTTACTAATGGCGCACTTCTATGTAGTGCGCCATTACTAAGTCAGATAGTAATGGCGCACGGCGTGATGCGCCATTAGTATACCAGATACTAATGGCGCACCAGTGGTGCGCCATTAGTATTTAATACTAGTGGCGTGGTACTAGTGGTGCACCAGTAGTGCGCCATTAGTAGGCAAAACTGGTGCGCCACTAGTGGGCCTTTTCCTAGTAGTGATCGATACTACTACTGTACAAAAGTGGAGTATAGACATTTTTTAAAAGGCTAGAGGGCAGGGCAGTCTAGCTCGGTCGGTTTCACGAGTGGCGAGGGCCTTTGTGATTTGACGGCTCATTACTGCTATCAAATCAAATAGTACTGCGCCGCCCGCTGCACGCCCGGCGCCTCCATTAAACCCCTCCGTTAAACCCGCATGCAAACCGAGAATCCTACTCCTGCCACACGTCCGTTCATGAGCGGACCGTAGTTAAACGCAACACCGGCCGAGCTCCTCCCGTCCGCCCTCAGTTTAAACGAGGCCAGACGCCGGCCAAGCTCCTACAGTCCGCCCTCTATTTACACGAGGCCAGACAGACAGCGGGCAAGAATCGCACCCCACCGCCGCTCCCCCATCTCCTCCTTCACCATTTTCTCCACTCTTCTGATGGCTTCCGATGAGCCGTTCTCCGGCATATTACCCGGCTGGGTGGCCCGCCGAGCCCTCCGGATACGGGCGAGGCCGCTCGGTGCTTCACCAACCTCGCTTGGCCCGACGGAGCCAGTTGCCGCCCCAAGCAGGCGCATGGTTCAGCAACTCGCCGCTCCAGTTCAGCTCGATGAGGAGTGGCGAGTTGCTCCATGCTGGCACGGCGGCTAGCACGCCGGTACGGGCGCCATCGCTGCCGCGTCGTACCGCGCCACCAGTGTCTGCGGTGGCCGCGCCTCCCGTGTCTGTGGGCGCGCCTCCTGTGCCTGCGGCAGCGCCATGCAGGCAGAGACAGAAGCCGGGTGCATGGAGAGCGACGAGTCGGTGGCCAGCTTCTTCGTGTCCGCTGCCATCATCGAGGAGAAGTAGAACACGGGAGGCCGCCGCCACTTGGGACCCATGAAGGCCACCGCCGAGTAGACGACCGCAGATTCAGGTGGTTTCTTTGCTGCTTCGTCTCTTCCGAGGACCTTCGTCGACCCCGCAAGTGTCTGACGGACATGAGGAAGACAAAGGGATCCGCGGGCGGCCATTAAGAACTAAAATAAGTCTAGATACATCCATTTCTAGGACAAGTATTTCCGGACGGAGGGAGTATTAATTATACAAGAGAGCCGGATTGGCACCTCTTAGTTCATGTAAATGTAATGAAATCCATCATGTTTATATGAAGATCCGGCTTTTTTATACGAAATCCTTCATGCTTATATGCAACCAGTCCGTGTTTGCACGAATTTCATCTGGTTGGTTAGAGTTGTAAAAATGTATGCCGCTGGCGTTTGATGTCGTCCTCCGCTTAAGGAAGCGGGAGGAAATTTGCTGGCTGCCGTTGGAGATGCTCTTTATGCTGGAAATAATAGAGTGACATCCAATCCATTTGAGTTAATTGCCTGTATGATTGTCCCTCTATAAAAAGTTAATTGCATGTACAGTGTACACGTGACTTGCAGGGTGGCTACAGCTTCGTACATAAAGTTAAAAAGAAACCAGTCCATCCTTAATCTTGTATTCTAAGTACTCTGGGAGTCCCACTGTCAGTACAGTAGCGAAAGAAGTATATATTAAATAAGTAGAGTAATATATAATATAAAAATATAAAGTTAAAAGACAGAATTCGAACTCATGTCATCGCGTTGCGAGCATCTGGCGCTAACCAGCCCAGCACATTTTTGTTGTAGACCATGCTGGAGATATATCTCCATGTCTACTCTTATATATACTCCATTCGTTCCTAAATATTTGTCTTTTTCAGATTTCAAATGGACTACCACATACGGATGTGTATGTAGACATATTTTAGAGTGTAGATTCACTCATTTTGCTCCGTATGTCTTTTCAGGAAGGGGTCAGATTTGTCATTGATTTATTTCTGAGGTATCCAGATGGCACTGCACCGCCAAGAAAAGAAGGTAACATCAAAATTAAGGACTACTTTTTTGAGTATGTTGGTAAGGTCCGGTCATAGTCACTTGTTGAAATCTCTAAAAAGACAAATACTCCCTCCGTCCGGAAATACTTGTCATCAAAATTGATAAAAGGAAATGTATCTAGACGTATTTTAGTTTTAGATACATCTCTTTTTATCCATTTTGATGACAAGTATTTTCGGACGGAGGGAGTAGAAAACGGAGTTGGTGATGATGGTGTGCGTGCCATCCTGCAATATAGGCCGTTGGATTTATATCTAACGGATAGGAAAGAAAGTATGGCAATTTTGCAAAAATATACCCACACATCTCTCCACGTTCGCAAATAAGGCCTTCCCTCATTCAACCTTTTCTCTGACAAGATAAACTACTCAGACAAATGCATCTTGATGTTCCGTGCAACGCACGGGCAGCTAGCTAATTTCTTTTAAAATAGTTGCTGCGATAATTGGGTTGAAATGATATATTTTATGTCTGCCCCGAATGATTTCAGATTCACTAGTAGTAACAAAGAAAAGGTTGCCTTGTTAATTAACAGAAAACAGGGTGAAAACTATCACATGAGGCCGGTAAAAACAAGGCACACTGGGTTCAGCGTCATCGTCACTACAGCTGTGCGCGCGCGAGAAGTCTACATATCGAGGGGCTACCGAGCGAGGCACCGAGACACAATGTTTGAGAGAGAAACCAATTGACAGATTATGATCAGATCGAGTTGTCACCCTTCTGCTGTCATTGTTGGGGGGGGGGAGGGAGAGAAAGACGTATCAAGAGTGTGCGCGGTAGGCACAGAGGCACAACTAGCGAGTGTGTGTGTGTGTTTGAAAGAGGAGTAGATAGATTATTATCAAGATCGATGTGCCACCCTACTCCTTCGGTGCCGGGTAGTGTGTGTGTGTATGTTTGAGAGAGAAGCCAGTCGATAGATTAGTATCAAGATCGAGGTGTCACCCTACTCCTTCGGTGTTGGGAAGTGTGGGTGTGTGTGTGTGGGGGGGGGCAGTGACACTCACATATCTCTACTCTTATAAAAAAACAGAGTTGGTGATGATGGTGTTCCTGCCATCCTGCAATATAGGCCATCCGATTTATATCCGACGGACAGGAAGGAAACTATGGAAATTTTGCAAAAAGATACCCACACCCCTCTCCGCATTTGCAAATAAGGCATTCCCTCGTTCATCCTTTTCTCCCACAAGATAAACTTCTCATACAAATGCATCTTGATGTTCCATGCAACGCATGGGCATCTTGCTAGTAGGGAGAAGGAGTTTGTGTGACACATATCTAGCTATATTAAGGGATAGGTAGATAGGATATGTGTGAGAGACATTATTATACTTTGAGACATTAGTGGCTGTGGGTGGGCGGAATTAAAGGGGAGGGCGTGTTAGACATGGAGAGCCTGTGTGTTTCTGTGTGAGAGACTTGTAGGACGTGGTAGAAAGATGAATTTAACCCTGACGGAGGGAGAGAAATACACGAAGTGCGCGTGTGTGATTTCGATGCCCACAGGGAAATGATATATGTATGCGTGTGAGAGAGATTGCACAATTCATTCACGTATCACTATCTAGCGATCGTGGACGTGCATCGCTTGAACATAAGTCAATATCTACTTCGTATCGTGGCCAAAGGTACAATATCGATTCAACGCTATAAAGATTGGACACTCACATATCACATTTTTTCTATTTAAATAAACCTTTTCAGTTGTGCATGCCAAAGTTACAGTGATGTTGCTTCAAACAACCAATATAACTATCATGTATATGCAACATTGTTACTCTTGCATTCAAATTCATTAGTCTTGGATGATTTAAGTTTCTGTTTTGAAGTAATATATGTAAAATTCATATAGGAATTCAACAGGTACGCAATTTATGAAATGGAGGCTATGTAATCATATGAGGTAACACTTTTAAGTAGCTGGCTACAATATCCATTTCTTTTTGTGCGCCTCTACACTAACACGTGAATGCATTATGTTTAAAGTAAATAACCAATGGCACTAAATTATCTATTTACACGAGAAATACATAGGCTGAGCGTTTGATCCCTTTTTTGTGAACGCGCCACTACACCCGTACGATTGGCCGCGCCCGTGTGATCGTCCAAGTTATCGGCGCATCATCCCGAGTTATTGTCTTTTTTTCTGGGGTGGACTTCACACCAGTTATTAACTGCTGACGTGTGCCCCGTGTACACAATCTAGCATGACCTTCCCGCTAGCACGGTCCAAAATTAGTTGAAACTGGATACGAACGATCCCGCGGGCGGCAAATCTCCCGCCTCCTTCTAAAATTTCCGCCACCTTAGTCTTTAGCATGCGAAACCCCCCTTTTGTCCTTGGCATGGAGACCAACAGTTAAAATACCGCCCTCATCTACATGATAGGTCGGGGCTGCTTTGGTAACTTCCGGTTCCCCCACTACACGGCACCCCCATTTCCTCTCCCCCTCCCGCAAAAACGACTAACTCCACAGCACCAGAGCATCTTACATCACGCCGTCCGTACTTCATCGTCCTTTCTCCCCTCCCCTCTCGAAAGCCTAGACTGCTCATCCACCGGTGTACCATAGCCCATTCACTTCCAGCGGCATCCACCTCGCCGGATCTGCTTCTGCGGCCGCATCTACCCCTCCCACCTCCCCTAGAAACAAGTATACTGCTGATCCACCACTGTACCACAGCCCATTCAGTGCCGGCCTTGTCCACGGCGCCGGATCTGCTTCGCCGGTACTCTCGTCAACCGTCGCGCATCTGCAGTGGCTCATTCGTACTCCCCACCGGAGACGCTTCGTCCACACCCCCCGGAGCCGCCCCACCGAGACGGCCTCTGATCCTCTTCGCCGATACCTTCCTCAACCCTACCGGAGCCGCTTCGCCGACACCTTCCTCAACCCTACCGGAGCCGGTTCGCCGACACCATCGTCAACCCTACCGGAGTAGCTTTGCCTATACCATTCTCAACCCTACCGGGGCCGCTTGCCAACTCACAAGTCCACGGCCTCAGATCCGCTTCCTCGCACCCTCGTCCAACCTACCGGAGCAGCTTCTGATGCCCCGTCCACGGCCGCAGATCCGCATCGTCGACACCACCCTTAACCCAACCACCGGAGCAGCTTCTGACGCCCCGTCCACGGCCGCAGATCCGCATCGTCGACACCATCCTTAACCCAACCACCGGAGCAGCTTCTGACGCCCCGTCCACGGCCGCAGATCCGCATCGTCGACACCATCCTTAACCGAACCATCGAAGCATCTTCTGACGCCCCGTCCACGGCCGCAGATCCGCGTCGTCGACACCATCCTTAACCCAACCACCGGAGCAGCTTCACCTACGCCATCGTCCACGGCCACAGATCCGCTTCTCCCACACCGTAGTCCACCCTATCGGAGCCGCTCCACAAATACCCTACTCGACGATTCTAGATCTCCTTACCAGACCCCGACAGCCAGTGCAGCGTCATCACCCGCGACGTTTCTAACCTGATTCCCACCGTCTGGAGAGATGCCAAGCACCCGTCACGGCCTAGGTACTTGTCACCTTTAAACCCGTCCAGCATCACCTGCCCGATGTACTTCAAATATACTAACCGGTCGCTGTTACCTGTTATGCAGCTGGAAAAAACTACAAGGACGATGTTTCTTCTGGATCTAACAGCTTGGCCAACCAAGATCCTGGACTGAGGCATTGCTATGATCTTGTAAGCGCGTCTCTCTCTCTTGTATTATTCTGTGCCTGCCAGCGTGCTTTGCTAGGATTTTCGACGAGTAATCCCTTTGTGCAGACAATGATTTCTACTACTGGCTGCTAAATTAGATATGTACATGTCATACATGATACTACCTCATACCTCCATTCCTAAATATAAGTCTTTCTAGAGATTCCACTATAGGCTACATACGGAGCAAAATGAGTGAATCTACACTCGAAAATGCATCTATATACATCTGTATGTGGTCCATACTGGAATTTCTACAAAGACATATATTTAGGAACAGGGGCAGTACATTACACAAAATCGTAGGTGGCATGTAGGAATTCCAGTGCACTACATTAGGCTCCCTTAGAGTGCGTGCTAGTCCAGCATATAGAGTCATGGCTAGTTTATGGTACGCACACAATCGTTAATTGGTGTTTAAATATGCGCAAGGGATATGCAATGTAGTATCATGTAGAGATGTCTGAAATTAGCCGTGTCAACTTGCAGATAGGGTTAGACAATGAAAAAGTACAAGATGTATGTGGCAATTTCATGGAACATCGCAAAAAAGGAGAGGCAGCGGTGAGCCTATACAGTGTGCTATGGTACGTCACTCCTCCATTGCAATCATCGTGACATGTTATTTGTATGCCAGTTCTATTAGCCAAGTTTCTTAGGGACAGTTATTACGAGTTATCCTAAGAAAATAAGCACCTGTGAATATAAGCTCCATGTAATAAGCCAACTAGTTCTTTTCATTGCGTTTTCAGCTTATCTTTGGTATGATCAGTGGAATGTCTAGATTGCATTATATGTTTTTCATTTTGCTGCCCATATGGAAATTAATTTGACTTGCAAACATCACAAATTGAACCCAGTGCAGTAATTAATATGATAGGAAAACAGACCATCACTATTTGCTCAAAATGCAAATACAAAGATACCATCTACTTGGCACAATCTACTTTGGTCAATGTTTTCCATAGAGATCCCATTGCCTAATTTAAATGAAGAACGCATGACCCACATTTAAATGAAGAACAATTATTTATTGAAATTCGATGGTCCAAGTGGCTGGTTATTATCGTATAGCAGCACCACCTGAAAGCATCATATAGCAGCAGCAGCTCATAGCAACTTATCATACAGCAGCAGCAGTCTGCAATTGATCATATACCAGCAGCAGCTCATAGCAATTCATCATATAGCAGTAGCAGGAGCAGCTCATAGCAATTCATCATATAGCAGCAGCAGGAGCAGCTCATAGCAATTCATCATATAGCAGGAGCAGGAGCAGCTTGTAGCAACTCATCATATAGCAGCAGCATCAGCTCATAGCAATTCATCATCTAGCAGCAGCAGTAGCTCATAGCAACTCATCATACAGCAGCAGCTCATATCAATTCATTATATAGCAGCAGCAGGAGCAGCTCATAGCAATTCATCGTATAGTGGATCAGAATGAAAATTTGGCAAAAAATCAGAGGAGATCCTCACCTTGTTGGATGAGCTCATCCTTCAACAGCACCTCAAGGCCATGGCCTGGGAGGAGGGGAGGGGGAATAAGGTGCCTTCTGCCGCAGTGTGGCATCAGCCGTAGTTGTGCAGCGCCCGCCGGAGTAGTGCGTTGGACGAACCACAGTGGAGCAGTTGCTGGAGACCATGAGAATGAGGGGCGGCGCCAGAGGGAGGAGCAACCAGGGAGATTTGCCCCTACCCGCCGGCCATGTAGCCTAGCTAGACATAGCATCGTCGAGGACCAGGCCAGATGGGACCAGTGGCGACGGCTCGCTGGAGGAACCCTAGTACTGCAGGTAGGGGATCGAGGTAGAGGGAAAGGGGAGAGGAGATGCAAGCGGGCAGGGCAATGAATGCTTGCGTGTTTGTTTTTACTTGAGGGTCAGGTGTGACACGGGCGTCAGCAGTTGCATTTTGAGTGTAATATAGGCAGACAACAGAGTCATTTCACTATTCCCCTTCCCTTCAATTTTTAGTGAGGTTCTACCCGAAACACCCCCCTCCAAAGCGAAATTAGTTAAGCCCAAGCCCATAACCCAAAAATGACTTCTTTACATCTTTTATGGCTTATTTTGACAATATGCCCTGAAAAGGCGGAATCGAACTGGCCCTTAACCCGCAATTCAATTGTGCGTGCAATGATGAATCACTCCTGCCTGCTATCTGTACATTTAGGCATCATCATACATGGCATAACCTAATGCATGTGCATTCCATTGTAGAATCTGGAATATGCAATGTTTATGTTAGTTCATACGTTGCACATGATGTTTAAATGCCCCTTAAATCTGGTCAGTCAAGTGATGGTCTTTAAGCCTCCTTCTTTGCTTCTTTTCTTGATATGTAAGATTTGCTCACACATCTGTTCAATTGCTTGTTTGCATCAGCCAGCTATACAAGGACTGTTCGCTTTGATTACTTGCTGTTCTAGACCTAACACTCTAACAGAGCTTGTCAACAATTTAAACACTAAGGGCTGCTGTAGTGGGGCCTTGTCTAACTCATAGGTGACATAAAGGTTTGGCTGTACACTACAGTAGGCTCTCCAAGAGTACCTGGAGATCCAGTTCGAAGGTATGCCTAGTTTTTACATAGTGCAGACATAGTAAATGCTCATTTCATTCTGTGCAAGTGCAAGAGATGCAGCATGTTTCATTATGTGGTGTTGTTTTGTTATAATCTCATCCTTTTGTGTTACAGACTGAAAAGTATGCATATTTATCTTCCAAGGAGACGAGTAACTAGTTTTTGTCACCTTGTAGAGGGGGTGCAATGAAGATAAGATTGAGGATTTCCAAGTACAAGATGTTAGGAAGGAGCCTTGCAAGAGAAGTAGGAGCTGCGCTGAGCCTCTTCAACCTGCTAAGGTAAGTCACTGTATGCAACTCAACAGTTCAATTCCTTGTTTGTTTCAGGCATAGTTAATTTTCTCTTTTCAATTGCTTTATTTGTCCACAGTTAATGAGATGCCCAAGTAATCATGCCTGATGTTCGGTACTTGTATCACTATTAGTTGACATAATTAAAGGCCTTACCATTTAATTACTCTGCCGAAGTGTGCCTGAAGCTTTGAAGTCTATTAACCAACTATTATTGCATGAGGCTCACAATCTAGTTTATACTACGCTAATGATTGCATAGTTTTGCCTGCTGTAGAATGTTTGTATGAAACCCTCTACTGTTCATTATGCTCCCTAAGACTTTAATTGAGGCACATAATGGCCAACTGCTTGCTTACTTATACGCAACGTGTTGTCTAAATTTGTAACTTGTCTGTGTTTTCAATTGGGCCCCAACATCATGCTCCTCTGGTGAGCTAAGAGGGATTTCTGTATGCAGGCTGCTGTGACACCCAAAATTTTTAATTGGATTTTTCAAACTTTTATTTTTATTTGAGGAGGGTATTTAAATTTTTCTTCTAAAGAACCCACCCTCTCAAAAACTTTCTTTTATGGCAAGTGTTTTATTTGGATTCACCCAAGACTTGATTTTGGTCTTGGAGGTTTTCCCTTTTTATTTGGACTCAAAACCAAATGCCTTTCACTTGGGAAAAAATTTCTTTAAAAAAAATCTTTTAAATAGCCCTATGGCATTTTGAAGTGATCTTCTCCCCTTTTCAAAAATTCCTCTTGCCATGACCTAAGTGGAGATCTACTCCCATAAGCCTTTCCCCATCTTTGTGTCAAGTTACTCCTCTAATCCAGCAGTTTGAACCTCCCCATAATTTCTTTTCCATTTAATTCTCATCAAAAACAATTTCTGCCTTCTATTTTGATCCTTGGAGATTTACAAAGGAGCTACCCTTTCTGCTTTGAGTTTTGTCTCCAAACCAATTTCCCTAGCTAGAACTTTGAGCCCTCAACCAAGATCCATGAAGAACCACTGGTCTCCAGTTCAAATATTTCAAACTACACTTGCTGCAAGTTTGGACCAGATTTGCCAAATTTGATGAAATTCATTTGAATTCTTCTCCTAAAAATCTGAGAAAATTCAGGCAGCCTCTGGGTGCATTGAGAGGTCACCTCACCAAGTCCCAACTCCAGAAAATTTTTCCTTCATGCCAAATCATTTCGTCGAACACCTGACTGGCACTGTTGCTATCATGTTCAGTCAAGTTCACTTAACAGTTTCAGGAACACTGTCGTTTTCTTCAGAGACTGTTCTCAATCTCGCCAGTACCCCGGTGTCGCCGTGCTCCCCGTCCCCTCCTTCTTGTCCCTGGCACCGCACGAACGCCTGGAAGGTTGCGGGCGTCGGCGACGAGCAGGAGGAGGTGCGCTACCCCGTGAGCGACGGCAGCGGCGGCTTTGCGGCCGCCAGAGAGGGGCGCAGCATAGACGGCGCCGTCCAGCGCCGCCCAAGCCACCGGAGGCCGCCGCGTGGCCATCCACTCCCCCGTGCGCGCTGCCACCCTCGTCGTGAACTGCTAGGCACGGAGCGCGCTCTCTGCCGCCGCCGTGCCCGTACGGCCGCCCCGTCGAGGACCGGCGCCATTACGCCAAGCCCGACCAAGTTTAGCAGTGGAACGGGACCAGTAACTCTCACTGATGGTGCCTAGCCTCCTAAACTCCCTGCTCAACCACTGCCTCGCCGTAATCGCTCGCCGGAGATTTCCCGTTCACGGCCACCCCCTCGAACCGCCTATAAATAGAGGCCCCGAGCTCGAACCCGAACCCACACCACCTCTGCACACCTCCAATACCACGCCAAGCCACTGGTAGAGCCCCGAGGGAGCCTTCTTCCCCAACTCCGGCCGTCTCGACCCGCCACGGGATCCAGCTTGATTCGCTCCCGTGCGTGCACCTCTACCCCTCAACTCTTGCCCGTAGCTTCCTTATGCATCCACTCTCCTGACCCGCGCTTCAATTCGGAGTTTGCAGCACCCACCGGAGTTCTCCACCATCGCCCGAGCTGACGTCCGCCGGAGAAAGTGTCGCCGTCGACGTGGTGCTCTCCGTTGGTCAAGTCCACCACCCACCGACGCGGAAGGACACACTGAACCTCTTGGTACACTCGGATCTCCCTGCCTCGCCGTGGTTCAACGCCGGCGACCACCGCAGTCTTCGGGCGCCGGCGAGGTTTTCAAACCTGACATGTGGACCCCCCTGTCAGCCTCTATTCTTTTCCCCCTCGAACCGTTTTCTATTGGCGCCTTCGGGCAAATACGTTTTCTCTTTGGGCTGACGTGTTTCCCTCCGAACCGTTTTCTGTTTTCTCAGTTAAGTCCCTGGATCTTTTCTGTTTCATCACAGATTAGTCCCTGGACTAAAACCCTAATAACTTTTTAATAAAAGATGATTTTTGAGTGATTCTTTTTCTGTCAGTCTTGTATTTTTGTCTAGTTTTTTATAGTATTTATTTGGAATAAATTTTGTGCACGCGTTGATTTTCACGTTAGTATACGTTTTCGCTATACCGTAGGTTCCGGAAGAGGTGACGGAGCCGCGAACTTCGCCGAGCTAGACTCCGACTTCTCCGAACCAGGCAAGCATGTTTGAACCTTTGATATGACGGGTGTTTTGCATGTTTGCCTGAATGGTTTGTGCATGGCATATGAGCATCGGTGAGTATCTCGTTGCATGTAAGGCAACCATCCGTGTGCTCCGAAGTTACTATGATCTCTGATGAGAGATGGCCTAGTCATGTGGTGACATGAAAGGCAGTAAGGTCTATTGTTGTAGCATGCCAGCCTTACGATGTCCGAAAAACTCCGACGTTAACGTGGACTGAGTCACGTTATCGTTCTTCCCCTTTCCGTGCTGCCACATGTTTTCTGCCAAGAATACGGTTTAGTAAGTTGGTAACCTCTTTCCGAGTACACACCAAATAGAGGGGTCGGGATGAGGGTTCCATGGCCCTGGATTAAAGCCAGTCATCCGGTCAGGGGGCATGGGTGTTTCCGGTTGGGACCGAGAGGGGGGCACCCCTTAGAGCGCGCGTATATAAATTTGATCCCATGCTACGCGAGGTTGTAGCCTCCCCGTCTCAAGGTTTTTCTTGAACGTTGCCGAGGGTGATTCCTGGCTTCGGAATGTTGAATGGGTGTGTACTGGTTATATGTGTTTCTCCTAAAACACCGTAAACGGAACTAGTCCCCGTGACTACTGAAATCCGTTGGCTGTGGTTAAAGTACAAACTCTGCAGAGTCAAATCCTTCCAAGTCATCGTATCTATGGTCAAGGACCATGGCCAGTATATCTATATCTATGTCAATCCTCGTGGTAAATCCCCGGTGAACAAGCTTGTGTGGTGAACCCAGTTTAATCGTTATTCCTATGGATGGACTAACCTTTTATTTATCTCATACTTGAAACGATTTATATTCTTGAACTACTGAATTATTAAGTTATGATATAAGCCCTTTATGTGATGTCGCTCAGACGTCCGACTGTGGCACTCTTGTCATTTACTTTTGATATAAGCCCTTTATGTGATGTCGCTCAGACGTCCGACTGTGGCATGCTTGTCATTTACTTTCAATATAAGCCCTTTATGTGATGTCGCTCAGACGTCCGACTGTGGCACGCACTGTCTTTTATATTTTATTATAAGCCCTTTATGTGGTGTCGCCTTGACGCCCGACTGCGACATTGTTATTTCTTTTGTTTCCTCTCGAGGAGTCATTCAGACACTCGTTTGGCCCTCAGTGTTATTTTGGGATTTCGGGAGGACTACCGCCCGACTTCTCTTTATTTTTCCCATGCATTATTATCTCGTTATCTGAGTGCACTTGTTAAATCTGTTCATATGCATCATGTTTACATTTGTTATATCTTATGTCCGAACTGTCTTGCGAGTACTTTCATAGTACTTACCTGGCTTGTTGATTTGGCCAGATGTTGACGAAGGCGATCTCATGGATGAAGATTTTGATAGTGAGTCCGACGCCTAGAGGAATCCCAGTCGTTCCCGTGCGATCCTGGATTATTGGTTACTTGTATCATATACGCTTCCGCTACCCACAATAAGTCTCCTCGAGCCTCACTCCGACGCTCGAAGAGCTGTTAGTTCTCAGGAGTCATATCACCCACTTCGCTGTGATATATCCACCACCGCTTCTATCGTGAGTTAGTAGTTATGCCACCCTATCCGCCGTTATGTTTTATCGGCGCACTTGTAATAAATTGTTGAGCAGTCTCCGCTCAACCTTGTATTATATTCAGTACTCCTGGTATTTTTTCTTCTGTGATCAAGATTTTGTCTACTAGTAAGAAGGATTCTTCTCTACTGGTCCGTAAAAGGGATCGATTTCTCAATAAATATTTTTATTGGAAAACCGGTCGTGACAGCTGCACAGACTATCTTTTTTATAATTTTTAAAATATCACCTGCTTATGCTTCATGTTGTGTAACATTTTTTTGAAAGTGACGTGTAACATTATTGTTAGTCCTGTTTTGCCATGTAGTACAAAATAGTGTCTTGTTCGCTTCACTGTTGTAACTATATTTTTGCCCTAGTCATGTGTACTTACAGAAACATTTCAGGATGAAGTGTCATCAACACAAAGATCTGCGAGCAGTGCGGCATGGCCATTACCGAATGATTATGGATTGGAATTGGAATGTGCTGATGTTCTCGAGCATCAACTAGAGGTGGCAAGACAACGTGTACATGATTGTCAATGTATAATCAACAAGTTGAGACTGGACATGCAGGTATTAGATGCAGGAGTCAAAAAAATGAAACAAGACACTGAGGTAACCATGAAGGAATTGAAGATTTTGCAGACTGAAATTTGTGCTATCTGAATCCGGCCAATCCTATTTTCTGAAGAGATTATAGTTCAAATGGAGTTAAGTTGATGCGCGTCCATGATGTATGAGCTGTATTTGCCCAGTGTATGTAATTTGCTGTTTGTGTATGCTTTATTATCACCTGTGCCGAACCATAATGCCCAGTGGGTATAATCGGCTGTAATTTCTTTATTGTATAGTGTAGGATTATTCTACCTTTCTATGCCTTGATCTCTTTGTTTTATAGTATTGAGTAGGATAATTCTTTGAATATGCTATATCGTTCAAACGGGGGCCAACTCGCCCGACCATGGCCCTTCACGGGCTGTCGAATCCATGGGCCTTCTACGTCTCGTAGGATCCATGGGCCTTCTACATCTCGTAGGATCCATGAGCCTTCTACGACTCGTAGGATCCATGGGCCTTGTACGTCTCGTAGGATCCATGGGCCTTGTACGTCTCGTAGGATCCATGGGCCGCCGACTCATTTATGGGTCTTGTACGGGCCTTTAATGGGCCGTAGATGGGCCTTTAATGGAGATCGTACATTTTATGGGCTGACCATAACGGGTCGTTAATAGCCGTATTTGGTGATGTTATGAAAATGGCCCAACAGACTAACGGTCTACAAACGGGCCGACTGTAACGACGGGCTGAATTTGGCCCACAAGCAGAAAATGACAGTAACGGGCCGTAAGTAACCGAATGCTGCAAATGAGCCCAAGAATAAATGGGCCCTCAGAAGGCCAAAAGTTAACTTGGGCTGGAAACGGCCCAACGGAATAACGGGCCGTTAATGGGTATAAAGTGATACACTGTTCATTACGGGCCAGTTTCACCACGGGCCGTTAATGGGTGTAAAGTAATACACTGTTCATTACGGGCTAGTTTCAGCACGGGCCGCTAATGGGCCAAGAGTTACAAAGGGCCTCATATGGGCCGAAAGACGTCATGGGCTATACATGGGCCAGAAGTAAAAACGGGCTGGAATCATATTGGATGGCCCAGATGACGCTACTGGGCGTAATTCGGATAGGGCGTAACGGGCCTTGGGTTAGCGGGTTGTAAATGGGCTATATGCGAACAGGCCGTTAACAGGCTTTCCATGGGCCGGCCCGCCAGCTTTTGACCAAGTCAAACGGGCCGGCCTTTTCATAGGAATGGGCCACTGTTGGGCCGTGCCACGTGTCGACGTATCATAGGCGCCTTCTGTCCAGTGAGTGGATGACATCTGTCCCAACGATGAGCCGACACATGTTTCCTCTAGCCAATGATGATTTTACACATGGAAAATCCCCATTGGTCGGGGTTGTTAACGGGTTATCGGATCCAGAACCCAACCCGATAGCTTAACGGCGTTCCGTTACGGTGGATGCCACGTTCGGTCACCCTTGACGAAAGCACTTCTGTGACGCGCGATTAATCTTCATGGAAGTGGACACGTGATCCAAATCAACTAAACCATGTCCGATCATCACGTGAGATGGAGTAGTTTTCAATGGTGAACATCACTATGTTGATCATATCTACTATATGATTCACGCTCGACCTTTTGGTCTCAGTGTTCCGAGGCCATATCTGCGTATGCTAGGCTCGTGAAGTTTAACCCGAGTATTCTGCATGTGCAAAACTGGCTTGCACCCGTTGTATGTGAACGTAGAGCTTATCACACCCGATCATCACGTGGTGTCTCGGCACGACGAACTGTCGCAACGGTGCATACTCAGGGGGAACACTTATACGTTGAAATTTAGTGAGAGATCATCTTATAATGCTACCGCCGTACTAAGCAAAATAAGATACATAAAGGATAAACATCACATGCAATCAATATAAGTGATATGATATGGCCATCATCATCTTGTGCCTTTGATCTCCATCTCCAAAGCACCGTCATGATCACCATCGTCACCGGCTTGACACCTTAATCTCCATCGAAGCATCGTTGTCATCTCGCCAACTATTGCTTCTACGACTATCGCTACCGCTTAGTGATAAAGTAAAGCAATTACATGGCGGTTGCATTGCATACAATAAAGCGACAACCATATGGCTCCTGCCAGTTGCCGATAACTCTGTTACAAAACATGATCATCTCATACAACAATTTATATCATCACATCTTGACCATATCACATCACAACATGCCCTCCAATAACAAGTTAGACGTCCTCTACTTGTTGTTGCAAATTTTACGTGGCTGCTACGGGCTTAGCAAGTACCATTCTTACCTACGCATCAAAAACCATAACGATTTTTCGTCAAGTGTGCTGTTTTAACCTTCAACAAGGACCGGGCGTAGTCACACTCGATTCAACTAAAGTTGGAGAAACAGACACCCACTAGCCACCTGTGTGCGAAGCACGACGGTAGGACCAGTCTCATGAACGCGGTCATGTAATGTCGGCCTGGGCTACTTCATCCAACAATACCGTCGAAACAAAGTATGACATGCTGGTAAGCAGTATGACTATTATCGCCCATAACTCTTTGTGTTCTACTATTGCATATAACATCTACGCATAGACCTGGCTCGGATGCCACTGTTGGGGAACGCAGTATTTCAAAAAAATTCCTACGATCACGCAAGATCTATCTAGGTGATGCATAGCAACGAGCGGGGAGAGTGTGTCCACGTACCCTCGTAGACCGAAAGCGGAAGTGTTAAGTAACGCAGTTGATGTAGTCGAACGTCTTTGCGATCCAACCGATCAAGTACCGAACGCATGGCACCTCCGCGATCTGCACACGTTCAGCTCGGTGACGTCCCTCGAACTCTAGATCCAGCTGAGGCCGAGGGAGAGTTCTGTCAGCACGACGGCGTGGTGATGGTGATGATGAAGTTACCGGCGCAGGGCTTCGCCTAAGCACTACGTTGATATGACCGAGGTGGAAAACTGTGGAGGGGGGCACCGCACATGGCTAAAGATCAACTTTGATGTGTTCTAGGGTGCCCCCTCCCCACATATAAAAAGGAGGGAGGGGGAGGCCGGCCGGCCCTAGGGGGCGCGCCCCAAGAGGGGAATCCTACTAGGACTCCAAGTCCTTGTAGGAATCCACCAAGAGGGAGAGAGGGGAAGGAAGGAGAGGGGAGAGGGAGAAGGAAAGGGGGCGCCGCCCCCCTTCCCTTGTCGTATTCGAACTCCAGGGGGTGGCCTGCCCTGGTTCCCCTCCTCTCTCTCCACTAAGGCCCATGGTGACCCATTAATTCCCCCGGGGGGTTCCGGTAACCCCTCCGGCACTCCGGTTTTACCCGAAACCACCCGGAACACTTCCGGTGTCCGAATAACATGGTCCAATATATCAATATTTATGTCTCGATCATTTCGAGACTCCTCGTCAAGTCTGTGATCTCATCCGGGACTCCGAACAACCTTCGGTACATCAAATCACATAACTCATAATACAAATCGTCATCGAACATTAAGCGTGCGGACCCTATGGGTTCGAGAACTATGTAGACATGACCGAGACACATCTCCGGTCAATAACCAATAGCGGAACCTGGATGCTCATATTGGCTCCCACATATTCTACGAAGATCTTTATCGGTCAAACCGCATAACAACATACGTTGTTCCCTTTGTCATCGGTATGTTACTTGCCCGAGATTCGATCGTCGGTATCATCATACCTAGTTCAATCTCGTTACCGGCAAGTCTCTTTACTCGTTCTGTAATGCATCATCCCACAACTAACTCATTAGTCAAATTACTTGCAAGGCTTATAGTGATGTGCATTACCGAGAGGGCCCAGAGATACCTCTCCGACTATCGGAGTGACAAATCCTAATCTCGATCTATGCCAACTCAACAAACACCATCGGAGACACCTGTAGAGCATCTTTATAATCATCCAGTTACGTTGTGACGTTTGATAGCACACTAAGTGTTCCTCCGGTATTCGGGAGTTGCGCAATCTCATAGTCATAGGAACATGTATAAGTCATGAAGAAAGCAATAGCAACAAACTAAACGATCATAGTGCTAAGCTAGCGGATGGGTCATGTCAATCACATCATTCTCTAATGATGTGATCCCGTTCATCAAATGACAACTCATGTCTATGGCTAGGAAACTTAACCATCTTTGATTAACGAGCTAGTCAAGTAGAGGCATACTAGTGACACTCTGTTTGTCTATGTATCCACACATGTACTAAGTTTCTGGTTAATACAATTCTAGCATGAATAATAAACATTTATCATGATATAAGGAAATGTAAATAACGACTTTATTATTGCCTCTAGGGAATATTTCCTTCAGATGGTAGTAGCGATCCTGAGGAGCAGGCATCCACTCATCCCACTGCTGAGGCTCCTCCTCAGCCTCTGCAGCAGCCTAAGCGTTCCAGTAGGCGATGATGTCCGCAGGCATAATCCTATATCCGCCCCTGGCAACAGGATCAAACAAAGCAGGTGCAGGCAATGGAATAACATCACGAGTTTTAACGCTAATGACCAGGTTATAAGGAATGGCGATGTTAGGACGATCATGTGCAAGAAAGTGATGGTGTTCCATGGCTGCATGGTCTAGGCAAACCTTGGTCAGAGGGTAATTATGAGGGCGTATCTGAACATTGAATTGAGCCGCCAAACGAGTAGCAAAAATCCCACCATGTATTTTACCCTTGGATTTATTAAGATGGAGGCGACGAGCCACAATAGCTCCCAAGCTATAAGTGTTGTCGCCCTCTAATGCACGACGTAAAACAGCAAGGTCTGGTGAACTGAGCGCACCCACCTTCTCTCTAGCAAGCAAGCATTTGGAAATGAAAAGGGCAAAGTAACGAACAGCAGGAAAATGCAAGCCAGTGGCAGTGGTAGCTGATACCCCTCTCTCATCTCCCACAGTCAAAGTGCGATAAAAGTCCTCAAACCCAGCCGGCCTAGGCTCAGCTAAGTTCCCATCAGAAGGGATCATGCATATGTCACAAATTTCAGTAAGTGGTATTTGATGGTTTTCAGCATACAAATCAAAGCTCACGTCAGGAGGATTATTTCTAGGCTAGAAAGTAAAGCTTTGAACAAAGATGTTTGTGAGGATTTGGTGCTGGTCACACTCATCTGCGATGAAGTCGGTGAGGTCGACATTAGCAATATATTGCATGAACTCCTGAAGGATTCTAGCCTCTTCCAGGAACGGGGTGTGCGGCCATTCACACGACCGTACTTCCGCCAACCTCCGAGGATGGAGATCACTGTCAGATGACTCCCCAATAACACCCTTGGCGTTCTTCTTAGAGCCAAACTTCCTAAAGATATTCATGTCCGCGTACAATTTTCCTGTGAACAAAAATCTGAATTTTTAGTCCACAAAATTTTCTCAACAAAACTTCACAAAATTGATAGCAACTACTCATAGGGATATATAGAGGCCATAGCAAGCATTCAAACTACTTAGAACTCTAAGAATTGAACATGCAAGCTCATCTACAGCAGCACCAAGAGTAGCTAATTATTAAAAATATAAAACACTAAAACAAAAACTAATTGGACAAATGGTGGAGTCACATACCAAGCAACAATCCCCCGAAATAGTTTCGAAAATGGAGCTTCGAGCGAAGAGATCGAAATCCGCGGGTTTGAGAGTAAGAACACGGGAGAGAGAGCAATGGATATTATTTCTGGAGGTAAGTGATGATGTGGGATGAAGAGGTAAGTGAGGGGGCCCACGTGGGGACCACAACCCACCAGGGCGCGCCTGGGGGTTCTTGCGCGCCCAGGTGGGTTGTGCCCACCTCGTGCACCTCCCTCTGGTATTATTTCCACCAAAAATTCTGAAATATTCAGAAAAAAATCGTATAAAATTTCTAGAGCATTCTGAGAACTTTTATTTTTGGGTCATTTTTTATTGCACGAGAAATTCAAAACACAGACAAAACATGGCACTTTATTTTATTTAACTAATAAAAACAGAAAACAAAAAGTAGGGACAGAAGGTAGTGCTTACTAAATTCATCAACTTCATATCGCTCAAAAATGATTCATTAATAAGGTTGATCAGTTATAACCCACAAGTATAGGGGATCAATTGTAGCCTCTTTCGATAAGTAAGAGTGTTGAACCCAACGAGGAGCTAAAGGTAGAACAAATATTCCCTCAATTTCTATCGACCACCGATACAACTCTATGCACTCTTGACGTTTGCTTTACCTAGAACAAGTATAAAACTAGAAGTACTTTGTAGGTGTTGTTGGATAGGTTTGCAAGATAATAAAGAGCACATAAATGAAATCTAGGGGCTTTTTAGATAAAGACACAATAAAGTTAGTATAGCGAGTGTGGAAAAGTGGTGGTAGGAGTTGCGAAATTGTCCCTAAGCAATTGACTACTTTACTAGACCGATAGCAAGTTTTATGTGGGAGAGGCCACTGCTAACATGTCATCCCTAACTTGGAATTGTATGCACTTATGATTGGAACTACTAGCAAGCATCCGCAACTACTAACGTTCATTAAGGTAAAACCCAACCATAGCATTAAGATATATTGGTCCCCCTTCAATCCCGTATGCATCAATTTCTATGCTAGGTTGAAGCTTCTATCACTCTTACCCTCCAATACATAGTCCTATCAACATACAACTAACCCCATGGTGTGATCCACGTGCGCGCTCATATGATGGGCACCAAAGGATAGCAACATAACCACAAGCAAATTAAACCAATCATAGCAGTTCATCAATTACCGATAGGACAACGAAAATCTACTTAGACATCATAGGATGGCAACACATCATTGGATAATAATATGAAGCTTAAAGCACCATGTTCAAGTAGAGGGTACAACGGGTTGCGGGAGAGTGGACCACTGTAGATAGATGGCGGAAGGTGATGAAGATGTTGGTCAAGATGACGGAGGTGTTGGTGTAGATTGCGGTGACGATGATTTCCCCGGCGGTGTTCCGGCACCACCGGGATAGAGGGGGAGAGAGCCCCCCTTCTTCTTCTTCTTCCTTGACTTTCTCCCTAGATGGGAGAAGGATTTCGCCTCTGGTCCTTGGCTTCCATGGCGGTGGAGTGGCGAGAGCCCCTCCGAGATTGGATCTGTCTCTCTCTGTTTCTGCGCTTTCGATTCTTGCCTTTCACCGTTTCTTATATTCCCGGAGATCCGTAACTCCGATTTGGCTGAAATCTGGACACGATTTTTATCCGAATAATGGATTTCTTGCGGCGAAAGAAGGGCACCAACCGTCTTACGGGGTGCCCACAAGGGTCGGGGGCGCACCCACCCCCTGGGGCGTGCCCCTGCCTCGTGGCCCCCTCGGGCATCGTCTCGTGTTGATTCTTATTCCCCAAAACCACATATATTCCAAAAAAATCTTCGTCAGTTTTTATCCTGTTTGGACTCCGTTTGATATCGATTTTCTATGAAACAAAAAAACATGCAACAAACAGAAACTGACACCGGGCAGTGGATCAATATGTTAGTCCCAAAAATAGTATAAAAAGTTGCCAAAAGTATGTAAAAGTTGTAGAATATTGGCATGGAACAATAAAAAATTATAGATACGATGGAGACGTCTCAGCATCCCCAAGCTTAATTCCTGCTCGTCCTCGAGTAGGTAAATGATTAAAAGATAATTTTTGATGTGGAATGCTACCTAGCATAATCTTGATCATGTAATCTAATCATGGCATGAATATTAAGACACGAATGATTCAAAGCAATAGTCTATCTTTTGATATTAAGACAATAATACTTGAAGCGTACTAACAAAGTAATCATGTCTTTTCAAAATAACATGGCCAAAGAAAATTATCCCTACAAAATCATATAGTCTGGCTCTGCTCCATCTTCACCACACAAAGTATTCAAATCATGCACAACCTCGATGAGAAGCCAAGCAATTGTTTCATACTTTTGACGTTCTCAAACCTTTTCAACTTTCACGCAATACATGAGCATGAGCAATGGACATAGCACTACAGGTGGAATAGAATATGATGATGGAGGTTGTGTGGAGAAGACAAAAAAGGGAGAAAGTCTCACATCAATGCGGCTAATCAACGGGCTATGGAGATGCCCATCAATTGATGTCAATGCGAGGAGTAGGGATTTCCATGCAACAGATGCACTAGAGCTATAAGTGTATGAAAGCTCAAACTAAAACTAAGTGGGTGTGCATCCAACTTGCTTGCTCATGAAGACCTAGGGAATTTGAGGAAGCCCATCGTTGGAATATACAAGCCAAGTTATATAATGAAAATTCCCACTAGTATATGAAAGTGATAACTCAAGAGACTCCCTATATGAAGAACATGGTGCTACTCTGAAGCACAAGTGTGGTAAAAGGACAGTAACATTGTCCCTTCTCTCTTTTTTCTCATTTTTTCTCTTTTTTTAGGCTTCTTTGGCCTCTCTCTTTTTTTGGGGGGCTTCTTTGGCCACTTTTATTTTGATAACCTCACATGGGACAATGTTCTAATAATGATTGTCATCACACTTTTATTTACTTACAACTCAATATTACAACTTGATACTAGAACAAAGATATGACTATATGAATGCCTCCAGCGGTGTACCGGGATGTGCAATGATCTAGCGTAGCAATGATATCAAAAAACGGACAAGCCATGAAAACATCATGCTAGCTATCTTACGATCATGCAAAGCAATATGACAATAAATGCTCAAGTCATGTATATGATGATGATGGAAGTTGCATGGCAATATATCTCGGAATGGCTATGGAAATGCCATGATAGGTAGGTATGGTGGCTGTTTTGAGGAAGATATAAGGAGGCTTATGTGTGATAGAGTGTCTCGTATCACGGGGTTTCGATGCACTGGCAAAGTTTGCACCAACTCTCAAGGTGAGAAAGGGCAATGCACGGTACCGAAGAGGCTAGCAATGATGGAAGGGTGAGAGTGTGTATAATCCATGGACTCAACATTAGTCATAAAGAACTCACATTCTTATTGCAAAAATCTATTAGTCATCAAAACAAAGTACAACGCGCATGCTCCTAGGGGGATAGATTGGTAGGAAAAGACCATCGCTCGTCCCCGACCGCCACTCATAAGGAAGACAATCAATAAATACCTCACGCTCCAACTTTGTTACATAACGGTTCACCATACGTGCATGCTATGGGAGTCACAAACTTCAACACAAGTATTTCTACAATCCACAACTACCCACTAGCATGACTCTAATATCACCATCTTTATATCGCAAAACTATTGCAAGGAATCAAACATATCATATTCAGTGATCTACAAGTTTTATGTAGGATTTTATGACTAACCATGTGAATGACCAATTCCTGTCAACTCTCTAAATAGATATAAGTGAAGCAAGAGAGTTTAATTCTTTCTACAAAAGATATGCCCACGCTCTAACAAATATAAGTGAAGCAAAAGAGCATTCTACAAATGGCGGTTTTCTCTGTGAACAGAAACTGGCAATCCAAACTTCAAATGATATATGTGACGCACATGAAGCATTCTATAAAGCCGTACACAAAAAATATAAGTGAAGTGCAATGAGCATTCTATAAATCAACCAAGGACTATCTCATACCAGCATGGTGCATAAAATAAAAGTGAAAACTAAATGCAAAAGACGCTCCAAGATTTGCACATATCACATGAACGGAACGAAACCGAAAACATACTGATTCTTGTTGAAGAAAGATGGGATGCCTTCCGGGGCATCCCCAAGCTTAGACGCTTGAGTCTCCTTGAATATTTACTTGGGGTTCCCTGGGCATCCCCCAACTTGAGCTCTTGCCTCTCCTCCTTCTTCTCACATCGAGACATCCTCGATCTTCGAACACTTCATCCACACAAAACTCAACAGAAAGCTCGGTAAGATCCGTTAGTATAATAAAGCAAATCACTACTGTAAGTACTGTTTCAAACAAATTCATATTTTGTTTTTGCATTGTAGCTACTGTAATATAACTTTTCCATGGCTTAATCCACTGATAGAAATCGATAGTTTCATCAAAACAAGCAAACTATGCATCAAAAACAGAATCTGTCTTAAACAGGACAGTCTGTAGTAATCTGAACATTCACCATACCTATGGTACTCCAAAAATTCTGAAAAAATTAGGAAAAATAAACAATTTGAATAGAACTACTGTGCAAAAAGTTTCAGAACCGTTTGACGTTCCAGTAAAAAAATGTAAAATCGCGCACTACAGTCAAAGTTTTTGTATTGCACCGCACAAACCAACAAGCAATGTAAACATCCTAAAGGCAAATCTTGGCACATTATTTTCATTTTTAAACTTTATAAAAGCACACAATAGAAATAAATGACTCTCTAAAACTTCCGGGTTGTCTCCCTGGCAGCGCTTTCTTTAAAGCCATTAAGCTAGGCATATAGTGCTCAAGTAATGGATCCACCCGGATCCCAAGGTATATCAAAGCCAATTTTAATTAACAATGATTTGTGATTTAGTAGTGAGCACAAAGTAAAATATATCATGCAGCAATGAAGTATAACTCTCTTCCTATTCATCGGCATGTCATAAAAGAACAATTCATGCACACATAGTAAAGGCCAATGCATAGTATAAACAGTTTCTTGCAATTTTATCTTATTGAAAACATGGAGAGGTGGAGATGTGGTTCCTATCTCATAATAATTGCAAGTAGGAGCAGCAAGCACATGCATATTATATCTATCAAAATCATCATGTGTAGTAGTAAAACGCAACCCATCAATATAATCCTTAATAAGTGCAAACTTCTCCGATATTAGTGTAGTTTGGAGAATTCAAAAAGATAATAGGACTATCATGTGTGGGTGCAATAGAAATAATTTCATGTTTAACATAATGAACTATAGCAAGTTCATCTCCATAAGCATAATTCATATTGGCATCTTGGCCACAAGCATAGCAAGCATCATCAAACAGGGATATTTCAAATGAATCAACGGGATCATAACAATTATCATGGCATTCATCCTTCGGTAAGAACGAACGGACATTAAATAATGTATGAGTTGGAGAGTTACTCTCATTAGAAAGTGGGCACGGGTAGCTAATCCGATCTTCCTCCTTTTGTTCTTCGCTCTCCTCATCATCTTTTTCATCCAATGAGCTCACAGTTTCATCAATTCCTTCTTCCATAGATTCCTGCAAAATATTAGTCTCTTCTTGGATAGCGGAGGAGTCCTCAATATATGGTTTAACATAGGCATTAGAAGCATAATTATCATAACAATATTAAGTATGGCCAAATTTTCAGATTTGTAAAGAGTAGCATCATACTTTTCAATCAAAGAAGCAATTTCATAAGCACCCTTAAAAGCAACAAATTCTTCAATTTGTTGAACATCATAGTAATTATAAACACCCTTAGCATACGAAGATACGATTCCATTATCACTAAACTCACATTGGTAGGGAAGGTGTTTCTCAGGGTCTTCAGAACAACAAGTAAAATCATATATTTCACATAAATTCCAAGCATAGCATTGCAAACGATGAATTTGATCCAGTAAAAGTTTCCCTTTTTCAGATATGCATTGTCGCACATAACAAGCATGCTCATCTAAAGATTTGCCCTCAACTAAGCTAGTTGGGGTTTCAGCACGAGCACATAGGGATCGAAGATGATCCAAGTAAAAAGCTTCAGGAGTGTGATAGATTTTGAGTGGTTCTTCAACCATTGGTGTAGTAGGTACAACTATTTTTTTGGTATTTTGCATTTCCTACCCATAACTAAAGATAGAAAACAAGAGCACAAAATAAAAACTACTTAGTGATAAAGCAAACAAGCAAACACGAGAATATTCACCCCATGCTATAACTCCCCGGCAACGGCGCCAGAAAAAGGTCTTGATAACCCACAAGTATAGGTAATCAATTGTAGCCTCTTTCGATAAGTAAGATTGTCGAACCCAACGAGGAGCTAAAGGTAGAAAAAATATTCCCTCAAGTTCTATCGACCACCGATAAAACTCTACGCACGCTTGACGTTCGCTTTACCTAGAACAAGTATAAAACTAGAACTACTTTGTAGGTGTTGTTGGATAGGTTTACAAGATAATAAAGAGCACGTAAATAAAATCTAGGGGCTGTTTAGATAAAGACACAATAAAGTTAGTATAGAGAGTGTGGAAAAGTCGTGGTAGGAGTTGCGAAATTGTCCCTAAGCAATTGACTACTTTACTAGTCCGATAGCAAGTTTTATGTGGGAGAGGCCACTGCTAGCATGTCATCCCTAACTTGGAATTCTATGCACTTATGATTGGAACTATTAGCAAGCATCCGCAACTATTACCCTCCAATACATAGTCCTATCAACATACAACTAACCCCATGGTGTGATCCACGCGCGCGCTCATATGATGGGCACCAAAGGACAGCAACATAACCACAAGCAAATTAAACCAATCATAGCAATTCACCAATTACCGATAGGACAATGAAAATCTACTCAGACATCATAGGATGGCAACACATCATTGGATAATAATATGAAGCATAAAGCACCATGTTCAAGTAGAGGGTACAGTGGGTTGCAGGAGAGTGGACCGCTGTAGATAGATGGGAGAAGGTGATGAAGATGTTGGTGAAGATGACAGAGGTGTTGGTGTAGATTGCGGTGACGATGATGGCCCCGGCGGTGTTCCCGTGCCACCGGGAGAGAGGGGGAGAGAGCCCCCCATCTTCTTCTTCTTCCTTGACCTTCTCCCTAGATGGGAGAAGGGTTTCCCCTCTGGTCCTTGGCTTCCATGGCGGCGGAGGGGCTAGAGCCTCTCCAAGATTGGATTTGTCTCTCTGCCTCTCTCTGTTTCTGCGCTTTCGGTTCTGGCCTTTCACCGTTTCTTATATTCCCAGAGAACCGTAACTCTGATTGGGCTGAAATTTGGACACGATTTTTATCCGGATATTGGATTTCTTGTGGCGAAAGAAGGGCACCAACCGCCTTACAGGGTGGCCACAAGGGTCAGGGGCGCGCCCCCCTGCCTCATGGCCCCCTCGGGCATCGTCTCCCGTTGATTCTTCTTCCCAAAAATCACATATATTCCAAAACAAATCTCCATCAGTTTTTATCCTGTTTTGACTCCATTTGATATGGTTTTCTGTGAAACAAAAAAACATGCAACAAACAGGAACTCGCACTGGGCACTGGATCAATATGTTAGTCCCGAAAATAGTATAAAAAGTTGCCAAAAGTATGTAAAAGTTGTAGAATATTGGCATGGAACAATAAAAAATTATAGATACGACGGAGATGTATCAATCTGGTCTTATGAACAACCACTTTCGATTAGCATGAAACCGAAGAAATTTCATAAATTACGAAGTTACCTCAATGGGGCTACGCATGTCTGCAAAAATAAGCATTTCATATTTCTTTTTGACAGAAGGTAGAGGTATTTGAAAACTACCAATAGTGATTGTCGGAGATTTTTCAATAACATTATTACCATTCACTTGGAATTGTTTCTTCGGAAAGTGCACCCTATGCTCATTACCATTAATATGAAAAGTGAAATTGCTTTTGATTGCAATCAATAACAGCCCCTGCAGTATTCAAGAAGGGTCTACCAAGGATAATCGACATGTTGTCGTCCTCAGGCATCTCAAGTATAACAAAGTCAGTCGAAATAGTAACATTAGCAACAACAACGGGCACATCCTCACAAATATCGATAGGTATGGCAGTTGACTTGTCAACCATTTGCAAAGATATTTCAGTAGGTGTGAGTTTATTCAAGTCAAGTCTTTTATATAAAGAGACAGGCTTAACACTAACACCAGCTCCTAAATCACACAAAGCAGTTTTCACATAATTCTTTTTGATGGAGCAAGGTATAGTTGGTATTCCCGGATCTCCAAGTTTTTAAGGCACTCCATCTTCGAAAGTATAATTAGCAAGCCTAGTGGAGATTTTATCTTCCGCTATTTTTCTCTTATTAGTGACGATTTCTTTCATAAACTTTGCATAAGGAGGCATTTTCAAGATATCAGTCAAGCGAGCACACAAAAAGACTGGCCTCAGCATTTCAGCAAAGCGTTCAAATTCTTCATCACCATTCTTTTTAGTTTACTTGGGTGGAAAAGGCATAGGTTTTTGAACCCACGGTTCTCTTTCATTACCGTGTTTTCTAGCAATGAAGTATATTTTATCATACCTTTTATTTTTGGGTTGTGGGTTATCAAGATCAACATGTGGTTCTATCTCAACATCATTATCTGGTTCTTTTTCATTATTTGGTTGAGCATCTTCATGAACATCAGCATTATCTTTTTCATTATCACTAGGTGGGTGTTCATTACCAGGTTGAGTTTCAGCATCAGAGATAGAAGCATCATTTTCATTATTAGGAGGTTTTTCTACTTCAGGTTCACTAGAAGCATGCAAAGTCCTATCATTTTTCTTTTTCTTTTTATTTTTAGAAGGACTAGGTGTGCTAATGTTAATTCTTTGCGAGTCTTGTTCAATCCTTTTTGGGTGTCCCTCAGGATAAAGTGGTTCTTGAGTCATCTTACCTCCTCTAGTTGGAACTCTAACAACAAAGTCATGTATATTGTTATTCATTTCATCAAGCAATTCTCTTTGTGATTTAGCAACTTGTTCTAACTGGGTTTGTTCCATAGAAGCTTGTTTTCCAACACCTCTAACATCATTTGAAATTCTAAATAACAAGTCACTCAAGCGAGTAATCATATCAGAGTTGTATTTCAATTGTTTCATAACATTTGCATTGAAGTGATCTTGTTTTCCAATGTTGTTGTCAAACTAATAAAGGCATTGACTAGGGTGCATATTGTGAGGGTTATCATTTTCATTGAATTTCATTAGAGCACCTCTACCACCTTAGGCAGTGGTGGTGTATTAAGCCCATGTATTTCTTCAATAAGAGGTAAATTTTTAACATCCTCAGCTTTAATACCTTTTTCCTTCATAGATTTCTTTGCCTCTTGCATATCTTCAGGACTGAGATATAATATACCCCTCTTCTTCGGAGTGGGTTTAGGTGGTGGTTCAGGAAGAGTCCAATCATCATAATTTTTCAATATGTTATTCAATAATTCTTCAGCTTGAGCAATAGTTCATTCCCTGAAAACACAACCAGCACAACTATCTAGGAAGTCCCAGGAAGCATCGGTTAGTCCATTATAGAAGATATCAAGTATTTCATTTTTCTTAAGAGGATGATCAGGAAAAGTATTAAGTAACTGGCAAAGCCTCCCCCAGGCTTGTGGGAGACTCTCTTCTTTAGTTTGCACAAAGCTAAATATTTCCTGCAAGGCAGCTTGTTTCTTATGAGCAGGAAAATATTTTTCAGAGAAGTAATAAATCATATCCTGGGGACTACGCGCACAACCAGGAGTAAGAGTATTGTACCAAGCTTTAGCATCACACTTTAGTGAGAAAGGAAATAATTTTAGAATAAAGTAATAGCGAGTTTTCTCATCATGTGTAAAAAGGGTTGCTATATCATTCAACTTAGTAAGATGTGCCACAACAGTTTCAGTTTCATAAACATGGAAAGGATCAGATTCAACCAAAGTAATTAACTCTAGGTTGACAGAGAATTCATAATCCTTGTCATCAATAAAGATAGGTGAAGTAGCAAACTTCGGATCATACTTCATTCTAGCATTCAGAGATTTTTCTTTATACTTGCATAGTAATTTCTCTAGATCATCTCTATCCTTACAAGCAAGAATTCATATCTAGTATGATGATTCTAGTAATTCCTTAGGCAATTCATATCTAGGAAGGCTAGTTCTAGCAGGTGTTCCAGGAGTTTCAGTTTCAAGCTCATCATCAGATTCAACAACATCATGTTTTATTACTCTAGCAATTTGTTCATCAAGAAATTCACCAAGTGGCACATCATCATTATCAAGCAAGGTACTTGTCGGTGTCAAAACCGGCAGATCTCGGGTAGGGGGTCCCGAACTGTGCGTCTAAGGTCGATGTTAACAGGAGACAGGGGACACGATGTTTACCCAGGTTCGGTCCCTCTCTATGGAGGTAATACCCTACTTCCTGCTCGATTGATCTTGATGAATATGAGTATTACAAGAGTTGATCTACCACAAGATCGTAATGGTTAAACCCTAAAAGCCTAGCCTGTATGACTATGGTAATGTATATCTCCCCCCTCCGGACTAAGTCCTCCGGTTTATACAGACACCGGGAGGATATAGGGTTACACAAGGTCGGTTACAAAGAAAGGAATCTACATATTTGATCTCCAAGCTTGCCTTCCACGCCAAGGAGAGTCCCATCCGGACACGGGTGCAGTCTTCGGTCTTCGTATTCTTCATAGCCCATCAGTCCGGCCCATGGCTAACAGGTCGGACGCCCGACGACCCCTTAGTCCAGGACACCCTCAGTACTAGCATCATCATAAGCATTATCCATAGTAGCAGTAGCATCATCAATAACATGCAACATATTAGAATTGATAGCATGTGGTGGTGTTGCAAGTTTACTCATAACAGAAGGTGAATCTAAAGCAGAACTAGATGGCAGTTCCTTACCTCCCCTCGTCTTTGAGGGATAAATCATAGTCTTTGGATCCTTCAGATTCTTCATAGTGATAGTATGATAATAATCCCAAGTGACTCAACAAATATTGCTATGCTCCCCGACAACAGTGCCAGAAAAAGGTCTTGATAACCCACAAGTATAGGGGATCGCAACAATTTTTGAGGTAGAGTATTACCCAAATTTATAGATTCGACACAAGGGGAGCCAAAGAATATTCGAAGGTATTAGCAGTTGAGTTGTCAATTCAACCACACCTGGAGATTAATTGTCTGCAGCAAAGTGATCAGTAGCAAAGTAGTTTGATAGTTTGGATAATAATGACAGCAGTAACGGTAACGGTAACAGTGTTAGCAATAATTTTGTAGCAAGTGCAATAGTGATGATAGCAGTAGTAACTTAGCAAGAATAATATAAGATACATCCGTAGGCATTGGATTGGTGACTTTTTGAATGATCTTCATCATGTGACAGTTATAACTTAGGGCGATACAACACTAGCTCCAGTTCATCGATATAATGTAGGCATGTATTCCGTAAATAGTCATACGTGCTTATGGAAAGAACTTGCATGACATATTTTGTCCTACCGTCCCGTGGCAGTAGGGTCCATATTGGAAACTAAGGGATATTAAAGCCTCCTTTTAATAGAGAGCCAGAACAAAGCATTATCACATAGTGAATACATGAACTCCTCAAACTACGGTCATCACCGGGAGTGGGCCCGGTTGTTGTCACTCCGGGGTTGCCGGATCATAACACGTAGTAGGTAACTATAATTTGCAAGATCGGATCTAAAACATGGATATAATGATGAATTCATAAACGGTTCAGATCTGAGTTCATGGCACCTGGGCCCAAAGTGACAAGCATTAAGCATAGCAAAGTCATAGCAACATCAATCTAAGAACATAGTGGATACTAGGGATCAAGCCCTAAGAAAGCTAACTTGATTACATGATGAATATCATCCAACTCCTCACCGACCAGCGAGCCTACGAAGGAATTACTCACTCCCGATGGGGAGCATCATGGAATTGACGATGGAGAAGGGTTGGTGATGACGAAGAACGAAGATACCCCTCTCCGGAGCCCAAAACGGACTCCAGATCTGGCCTCCCGATGAAGAATAGGAGGTGACGGCGGCTCCATCTCGTGGAATGCGATAATTCTTTCTCCCTGATTTTTTTTCTAGAAATATGTGATTTTATAGCATCGGAATCAGGGTCTGCGGGGCCACCAAGTGGGGACAACACACCTGGGCGCGTCAGGAGAGGGGGGCACGCCCTGTGGGTTGTGCCCACCCAGAGGTCCCTCTCCGGTAGGTATTGGCTCCAAAAATCCTCTTTTATTCCATAAAAATTCCTCGCAAAGTTTCGTTTCATTCTGAGAACTTTTATTTCTGCACAAAAACAACACCATGGTAGTTCTGCTGAAAACAGCGTCAGTCCGGGGTTAGTTTCATTCAAATCATGCAAATTAGAGGCCAAAACAAGAGGAAAAGCGTGAGGAAAAGTAGATACATTGGAGACGTATCAGCTTCAATATGATGAAGTAGGAGTGCTAGACATGTTTTATGCTATTTTACCCGAGAGAGAGCAGCAGGAGTGATTAGCTAGCTAGAAGGAGTTTGAAGATCATGATGTGCTACACTATAACTATGATGATTAAATAGCTAGTGTTGGTGGTAATTACTATGTTGATTATTATTAGCTAGTGTTTGTGGTGATTAAATAGCTACCGTAGCTAGTGTTGGTGGTGATTAGCTAGCTAGAATGAGTTTGAAGATGATGATGTGTGCTACACTATGACTATGATGATTAAATAGCTAGTGTTGGTCGTACTGACTATGATGATTATTAAATAGCTAGTGTAGGTGGATTAGATTCAAGTGGAGGCAACATGTGGTGCACCTATTCCACCTTAGTATATACAATAGTGTGTGAAATGAAGGTGGATTATGTTCAAGTGGAGGCAACATGTGGTGCAACACATGTTGCCTCCACTTGAACCTAATCCATCTTCATTTCACACACTGTTCTATATACTAACTAATCATGGTCATAAAATCATATGATGAAAGTACTGTATATAAAACATATACAAATATGCGAAAATAAGCTGCAATTAAAAAAACAGAAAAACTAAGCATTAGCGCTTTTCGGAAGAAACGCTGCTACTACTTACCTCTATCAGCAGCGCTTTTCCAACAAGAGTGCTACTGCTAACTAGGTGTATCAGTAGCGCTGGTAAACCAGTGCTACTACTACCAGTTAGCTGTAGCACCTTAGTGGTAGCGCTGGTACAAGCGCTACTAGTAGCTCTAAAATCAGCGCTACTACTAGGGTTTTCCCTAGTAGTGCTTCAATCTCGTCCCCTTTCCTTTCCTCGAGAGCAAATAAGGAAGGGGGCGCGCCTAAGGGCAAGCGCCCTAGGGCTGGCCGCCGGACCCCTAGGGGTGCGCCTGGGCAACCTCCTCCTCCCCCACCTATATATATGAGAGGAAGGAGAGGGGCAACACAAACCACGATCCCCAAGCCATGTGCGACGCCCCTCTCCCTCTAGTTCGTCCTCGGTCATAATTTTCATAGTGCTCGGCGAAGCCCTATGGAGATATTTGCACCACCACCGTCACCATGCCGTTGTGCTGACGTAACTCATCTACTACTTCGCCCGTCTTGCTGGATCAAGAAGGCGAGGATGTCATTGAGCTGAACATGTGCTGAACGCGGAGGTGCCGTGTGTTCAGTAATTTATCGGGCGGATCATGAAGGTGTATGACTACATCAACCGCGTTGATAAACGCTTCCGCTTAACGGTCTACGAGGGTACATAGACACACTCTCCTCTCTCGTAGCTATGCATCTCCATGGATAGATCTTGCGTGTGCGTAGAAAGTTTTTTGTTTTCCATGCAACGTTCCCAACAGAATGCACCCCAGGGGGGTACACCTGTGAGGCACAAGGACACAGGGCACGCCACCCCCTAGGGCGCGCCATGTGGGTCCCATAGGGACCCACTCACTTATCCCAGCTATCCACTCCCTTCTTCTTCCGCCTGAAAAAATCACTTGCTTGCTCAAACCCATGTTCTTGATCATTTCACTGTAATTTTCGATCTCCTTGCTCGGGAATCCGTTTTTCAAAACTATTTTGGGAGATTGTTCTTCGGTATGTGACTCCTCCAATTGTCCAATTTTTTTTGTTCTAGTGCTTTATGTATTGCAAATTTTTGCTGCCGTGGTGACCATGTTCTTGAGCTTGCATGCCAAATTTATATGGTCCAAAGTAGTTTTGATGCATGATATAGCCTTAGATACTTATGGGAGTAGTTGCTATCAATTTTGTTGAGTTTAGTTCACTTTTATTTTGTGTTACTAAAAATTTCAGAAACTTTCAGAATAAGAAAATGCTCAAAGTGGAGGTTGAGAGGATCTTCAAGCCGGAGTCGCAAGGAGGCTCCAAGGCCCAAATATCACCTCCCTCGTTCGGCTGAAGTACGGGCATGCGAATGGTCGTGCAACACTTTCTTGAGGGATGCATGAATTCTTGATGACTTTTATTACTTGACGAACAACGCCGGTATCCTCCCCTTCCTCGAAGATAAGTGTGACCAATACCTTCTCCTCACAAATACTTTTGTGCAAAGTTTCCACTTTCACTCTAGGGAAAATCCACCTACCATTACATTTAACTTATATTATGTTCCTAGAGAGATGACACTTCATGAGTTTTGTGAGGCTTGCTTGATCCCACCTGAGGGAAGCCCTATAGAGCCACGTCGCCGTGACCTTGAGGATTTTATATCCGAAGTCACCGCAGGGGAGATGAGAGGAGTCTTAGAGGCTAGAGTTGCTAGTTTACATTTTCCCGTGTTGTGTTATTATTCATTATTTTTCGGGAGATGCTTTACTAGACAAAGGGAGAGTGGAAAGCTTAGCTCTCCTGATCTTGCTATTGTGCACCATGCTCTTTACAGTGATAGAACCTTTAGTTTTGGTGCTATGATTGCTAGACGGTTACACACTAACCGCTTGAGGGGAGTTATTTATGGTGGTATTTATGCTTCTCGCCTCGCTAAACATTTTGAGATTCCTATTAGGCACAATAAGGCGGAGGAGAGGATTTTACCTGTTAGACACCTAGATTATGCTAGCATTGTTGGGCATGACATTATTGACAGGGGCAAGATTCATTTCTGTTATAACTTAGTATTTCGCTAGGGCACGCGTGAGACTATTACCCTGCCTGCACCTTCTTTCTTCGATCTTTCTTCACGTAGATACACTATTATGCCGGAGGACATTATGCTTATTGGGGCGTGGAGCCGCCTCAAGGGGTTGAGCCCAAGCCGGCACCTCAGCCTGTGGTCGCCGCAAAGCCTGCTTACCAGTGGGATCCTGATGTCTACTATGCAACCCTCTTCTTGTAGACTCGTGTTGGGCCTCCAAGCGCAGAGTTTTGTAGGACAATAGCAAATTTCCCTCATGTGGATGACCTAAGGATTATCAATCCATGGAAGGCATAGGATGAAGATAGTCTGTCTCAAACAACCCTACAACCAAATAACAAAGAGTCTCTTCTGTCCCCAACACACCCAATACAATGGTAAATTGTATAGGTGCACTAGTTCGGTGAAGAGATGGTGATACAGGTGTAATATGGATAGTAGATATAGGTTTTTGTAATCTGAAAATAGAAAAACAGCAAGGTAACTAGTAACAAAAGTGAACAAAAATGGTACTGCACTGCTTGAAAACAAGGCCTAGGGTTCATACTTTCACTAGTGCAAAATCTCTCACAATGATAACATAATTGAATCATATAACAATCCCTCAACATGCAACAAAGAATCACTCCAAAGTTTCTACCGAAGAACGTAGGACGAAAACATGCATCGACCCCTATGCATAGATTACCCCAATGTCACCTCGGGAATCCGCGAGTTGAGTACCAAAACGTACAATAAGTGAATCAATATAATATCCCATTGTCACCACGGGTATTCATATGCAAGACATACATCAAGTGTTCTCAAATCCAATATTCAATCCAACATAACGAAACCTCAAAGAGGAAGACTCAATTCATCACAAGAAGGTAGAGAGGGAAGAACACCATAAGATCCAAATATATTAACAAAGCTCGCGGTACATCAAGATCATGCCAAATCAAGACCACGAGAGAGAGAGAGAGATAGGGTGTCGGAACGGGGTCCAGATTGAGTTTTCATGGATACAGAGGCTTGCAGTGGCGGAACTTCTCATCTAGGGTTCTTTCTGGGGGTTTGTGTATTTATAGAAACTTTTTGTGCTCGTTTCACATCAAGGGGGTGCCCAAGGGGCCCACAAGCTCGGGGGCACGCCCCCAAGCTTGTGGCTCCCTCGTCCATTTCCTGGCCCAACTCCGGTGCTTTGGGGGTCTCTTTTCATCCATAAAAAAATGACCATAAATATTCAACCCATTCCGAGAACTTTTATTTCTGCACACACAAAATGACAACATGGTAGTTGTGCAAAAAACAGCGTTAGTCTGGGTTAGTTCTAATCAAATCATACCAAAACCATATAAAATTGTTGCAAACATGGCATGAATACTTCATGAATTATAGATACGTTGGAGACGTATCAGATCCATAGGACCCCGTTTGTTAGTAGAACCCCGATGAGCCTCGGTACTATCTGATACGTCTCCAATGTATCTATAATTTTTGATTGTTCCATGCTTTTATATCAATCTTGGATATTTTATAATCATTTTATATCATTTTTTGGTACTAACCTATGGACATAGTGCCAAGTGCTAGTTGCAGTTTTCTGCATGTTTTTTACATCGCAGGAAATCAATATCAGACGGAGTCCAACTGCAACGAAACTTCATGGAGATTTTTTTGGACCAGAAGACACTCAGTGGGCCAAGGCTGTGCCTGGGGGGTGCTCCGAAGAGAGCACAACCCACCAGGACGCGCCAGGAGGCCCAGGCGCGCCATGGTGGGTTGTGCCCGCCACGGGATCCCCCCGGACCGCCTCTTTGCTCTATAAATACCCCAATATTCCAAAAACCCTAGGGGAGTCGACGAAAATCAATTCCAGCTACCGCATATTCCAGAACCACCAGATCCAATCTAGACACCATCACAGATGGGGTTCACCACCTCCATTGGTGCCTCTCCGATGATGCGTGAGTAGTTCTTTGTAGACCTTCGGGTCCGTAGTTTGTAGCTAGATGGCTTCCTCTCTCTGTCTGAATTCTCAATACAATGATCTCTTGGAGATCCATATGATGTAACTCTTTTTGCGGTGTGTTTGTTGGGATCTGATGAACATTGAGTTTATGATCAGTTATATCTTTTTATATCCATGAAAGTATTTGAGTTTCTTTGATCTATTTTATGCGTGATTGCTTATAGCCTCGTATTTCTTCTCCGATATTTGGGTTTTGTTTTGACAACTTGATCTATTTATCTTGCAATGGTAAGAGGTGCTTAGTAGTGGGTTCGATCTTACGGTGCTTGATCCCAGTGACAGAAGGGGAACCAACACGTATGTATCGTTGCTACTAAGGATAAAACGATGGGGGTCTTTCTCTACATAGATAGATCTGGTCTACATCATGTCATCGTTCTTATTGCATTACTCCGTTTTTCCATGAACTTAATACACTAGATGCATGCGGGATAGCGGTCGATGTGTGGAGTAATAGTAGTAGATGCAGGCAGGAGTCAGTCTACTAATCTTGGACGTGATGCCTACATAATGATCATTGCCTGGATATCGTCATGATTATTTGAAGTTCTGTCAATTTCCCAACAGTAATTTGTTTACCCACCATTTGCTATTTTTCTCGAGAGAAGCCACTAGTGAAACCTACGGCCCCCGGGTCTCTTTCTCATATATTTTCCTTTGCGATCTACTTTTCCTTTGCAATTATTTTCAGATCTAGTAAACCAAAAATACAAAAATACCTTACTGCGCTTTATTTTATTTGCGATCTATTTATTCAATCTATTATAACTTTTCCCATCCACGCACCAATTTCCGGCGCCGTTACCCGAAAGGGATTGACAACCCCTTTAACATGTCGGGTTGCGAGTGGTTGTTATTTGTGTGTAGAGGTTGTTTACGTTGTGTTGCTTGGTTCTCCTACTGGTTCACTAACCTTGGTTTCATTACTGAGGGAAATACCTACCGTCGATGTGCTGCATCATCCCTTCCTCTTTGGGGAAATACCGACGTAGTCCTAGCAGACATCACTATCCTGAGGAATACTTTGACCGATGGCCGACCGATGGCCGTAGACAAACTTAGGCCAAAATCCTAAGCTTGGGGGAGTATGTATTTCTCACCAACATTACATTCATGTTCACATGTTTCATACCAGTTGTCGGTGTTCATCATCTTTCATTGCATTATCCACGTCAGTTTTATTTTTGCTTTCTTCTTGTGTGTTTGAAAAAATTTCAAAAACCTAAAAAATATTTCTTGTTGGAAATAGGCCCTATAGGCAATAATAAAGTGGTTATTATTATATTTCCTTAATCATGATAAAGGTTTATTATTCATGCTATAATTGTATTGATCAGAAACTAAATACATGTGTGAATACATAAACAAATACTAAGTCCCTAGTAAGCCTCTACTAGACTAGCTCGTTGATCAAAATATGGTTAAGGTTTCCTGATGATTTGTCGCTTGATAATGGGATCACATCATTAGGAGAATGATGTGATGGACAAGACCCATCCGTTACCATAGCATATGATCGTTCAGTTTATTGCTACTGCTTTCTTAATGTCACATACATGTTCCTTCGACCATGAGATCATGCAACTCCCGGATACTGAAGGAATACCTTGTGTGCTATAAAACATCACTTCATAACTGGGTGATCATAAAGTTGTTCTACAGGTATCTCCAAAGGTGTCTGTTGAGTTGGCGTGAATCGAGATTGGGATTTGTCACTCCGTATGACGGAGAGGTATTTTGGGCCCTCCTGGCAATACAACATCACAAGAAGCTTGCAAGGAAAGTTACTAAGGAGTTAGTTACAAGATGATGCATTACGGATTGAGTAAAGAGACTTACCGGTAACGAGATTGAACTAGGTCTGGAGATACTGGCGATCAAATCTCAGGCAAGTAACATACCAACGGACAAAAGGAACTACGTATGTTGTCATAAAGGTTCGACCGATAAAGATCTTCATAGAATATTTAGGAACCAATATGGGCATCCAGGTTCCGCTATTGGTTATTGACCGGAGAAGCATCTCGGTCATGTCTACATCATTCTCGAACTCGTAGGGTCCACACGCTTAACGTTCATTTATGATATAGTATTATATGAGTTATCACTACAAGAAACATGTTAATCCGTGACGGATTCCTGGTGACGTTATGTAAATCCGTCATGGAAACCGTCACCGACCAGCAAGATGTGCCTGGGCCAAAAAAGGGTAGCCTCTTAATGACGGACGTGGAGGTACCGTCACGAAAACCGTCATCGATCGACCAACTGGGCCTAGCCGGGCCTAGCTTTCCCCCTTCATACACCCTCTGTAACAACACAAATTGCTCCTGCTAATGTGGCATAGTCATATGAGTTACATCGTAATTTGAATTTGCAAAACTTTAAAAAAATCAAGGATCCTAATCAAATTATATGGCACCAAACTGAATGATGAAATATACTTATGTAGCATACAGACACGTGGGGCCAACATGAATCAAGCCTAGTACGATTCACCGGGCTAAGGGCAAAGACACCAAAATACGAAACGCGTTGAAGCAAAGCGCGCGAAGAAAACATTCAAGTCGTCTACGCGGCAAAGTCCAAAACAGAAGCGCGCGGAGGGGAAAACATTAAGGTCCTCGGCGCGGGGAGTTAAATCTTTTTGACCCATTTAACTCCACAGCCCATGATCCTAGTGGCCACAGCCTCGCGCCTCTCCCCCGACCGCGAAAACCCTATCCACCTCCACCCAGAGCCGCCGACTCCTCTCTCCCTCACCTCCCGATTCAGATCCATGTCTAGCCTCCCTCCACGCGCGGTTGCTGATCTCTAGCGCCGCCGCGCCAACCATCTCCTGCTCCACCTCCGTCTCTACCCACTCTCGCTCCGCCCCCCCCCCCCCCCCGTGTAGCCTCCACCGTTCTGCGATGGGGCGGCCGTAGCGGCGCTCCTAGATCTATGTCAAGGGCAGCCCCCTGCTCGTCGTCATGGGCGCAGTGGTCATGAGGAAAGTGGTTGAGGACGGTGAGATGGAAGTTGTAGCCTACCCGCTGCCCAGGACAAGGACGGCTGCCCTGACGCTCCCCCTTCTTCACAATCTCGCACTGGGAGAGGAGGGGATGGCCACTGTTTTCTTCGGCACTCCTCGGCCTTATCCACATTCCACAGGTGACCTCGCCAAACAACTTGCTGTGAAGGTGATAACCCCTTTCACTCTCCATTAATTGAAAAATTATCCATTTAGAGGATGTCAGGATAGTGCTTTGGAGTGAAATAACTTTTGTGGCTGGGGATAATTGTTTTGGAAAGATAGCAAGATGATGTATTATGTTTCATATTTTCCATAAATGTTGATGTGACTGATATTTTTTTAATGTAGAGATTTATATTTACATCTTTTCTTCATCAACATGTACGTCTAATAAATATACGTGGGGTGCTTACATAGTTTCTGAGGTCGTGCTGTGTTTATGTGTGTCAATTTAGTTTAGAGATATACATCATTGAGATGTATAAAAGTATGATGTAGAGTATATATGAAACTGAAAAGATGGGATGCTTAAAGCTGGAATAATTAGCTAGCACTACAAACTATGCACCCTTCTTTGTCCTGATGTTCCTATCCTTGAAGGATGTTGCCTCACACATGACAGTAGCTGCATGGCCTATGAACGATGTTCCCTCCCCAACAACGCCTTTGTGAGCATGCTCGCTGTTGGCGCTGCCATGGCAGAATCATGCAAGCATCGGCCATGCAGGTGTCGTGTGTATAGCAGTGCTGATCCTTAAATATCTTCGTTGTGCTTTTTGCATCATCTCAGTGTGTGTGCGCTTGTTTCCATTTTTTACTTAATTTATTGCTTGCTGCAACACCTAGTTCCTCCTAGTTTGATGGAGTTGTTTGTTGTTCATGGTGGATGCATGATATGTAAAATCTGAATTGGTATTTTTATAGTTACATGTCTATTTTGACAAAATACTGATTGCTAACATTTACTCTGCGTACCAATTACTTTCTACCATTCCTGATTATTCTCCACTACTCTATACCTTTTTATATGAGAAAACACCACCCACTCTGTACTCTACCAATCAGTTTTCTGGTTTGCTTGGAAGAAAAGAACCATTACTTGAAAACCAGCTATGAGATAGACTAGATCATTTAAGCTTGGTTGATAGATAAAATTCGGTTCATGTGCTGGGACAAGTGTACATTTTTTTGTTCAGTGAAGAGTGTGTTTGTGCTGTCGGTGGCGACCTCCTCTGCCGCGCGCTGGCGGTGGCCGACTTGCACTGCGACCCTGGCCATTGAGCTGAACCTGATCCTGGTCCATGATTAGTTAGGGTGTTGGTGCTGTTTGGGCTCGATTAGCTCGATTCGATGTTGTTTTAGGCTTGAGAAAAGTTGTTCTCTTGTTGAAATGAGAGGGATAAGGTAGGTGCTGCAGCTGTTGGCAATCGTGTATATGCAATTGTAGGCAACCAGAGAATATGTTTTGCATTTGTATGTCCTCATGTTTAAAATTTGTGTCTGGAAGTTATTACTGGATCTACTATCCCAATAATTTTTTATTTCCTAAATCTCATCGTAAATCTGGAAGTTGCATTGCATATATGTGTATTACGCCATACTAGCAAACTTCTAAAAGCAAGTGGAGCTGAACCTTTATAATGCACCATGCATTCTGCAGATTATGCCATACTTATTTGCATGTCATGCTATATGAACGGGCACTGTGGTTGTGATTGTTATGCTGGGAGCGATGTTCCTCATGGTCCCAGTAATGCTGCTAGTATGGAAGAGGCACTGGATCCTTGTTGTCACATTCCTTGAGCTCTCGTTGATGGAGGATAAATGGAAATAAGTGATCATCTAGTGGAGACAGAGTAAGTTACAACCTCTTTGCTCTTCCTGTTCGTAATAAGAAGGAATCCTTACTCTAGTGTCCCATTTACTTGCAGCTTTTAATTTTTTGATACACAATATATATGATGCTTCCATCCTTTTCAAGTTTTTTGCAATATTGTTTTTCTCTATATTGCACCCAGAACTGAATGTTTGATTGGATCAGGCATGTAACATTGTGAGTAGGCCTTCTGGCCTGTTTACTTTTTGATTGGATCAGGTGTTCATGTAAACATGATAGCTCCAACTCTTGTTTCAAGAGTGAGTAGTATGCTGAAACTGCATTTTAGTAAATAGGGGTTACTTCTCAAATCTGAGAAATTGAAAACCAATCCTCATTGCTGATTGGCGGTGTATATACAGTAATGGTATATGAAGATGAATTTTGCAAAAAATCAGCTTTTACCTTCAAAATATATGTACAGAATTTCCAGATCTAATCTGAAATGTCAATTAGGAAATGCTGAGCATTATCTTTGACCTTTCAAACCAAAAACCTACTGTATGGACAAACACAAATCATACTACTGTCCTTTGCTTAGAAATGCTGAGCATTATTTTGTTAGTGGGTTTACATGGCCTCAACTTCTGCTGCTATAGTACTTGAGTTTTGTGATGTGTGTTTGTTAGTCATTTGACTTTAATTCGGCACACTTCTCTCTGGTGACCGCTTCCTCTCTGAATCTTTAACCCTAAATTTTCTCTGAATTTCTTCTGTATCTTGAACACTGCAGGATAACAAGTAGAGACAAACTGCAGGGAACCAAGTAGAGACAAATCGCTGCACTGTGGTATGTGGCCTTCTATCAAGATCTGATTCAGTTTAGATTTCCCCGTAGGTCTTGGAGACATGATTTCTGTTACTGTATTAATATGTCAACATGTTCTATTTAGAGTTTTCTCCCTAGGCATTTCTTTTTCTATCCTTGTTGTCTCCTGTAGACCGGTGAATATGTATTCCAGTAATAAGTTTAATCTAAATCTAAGAAGAAAATTACATTGTTACATTGTGGCAGTCCTACAGTAAGAATACAGAGGTTCAAACCTGTTTATTTGTGTACTACGCACATGTATTAGTCAATCAATTTATTGTTGTTTTATACTAGATACTTTGTTATTCTCATCTGTAGGCATTTCTCCTACTATATATTCATATCTACAAATGTCTAATGTTGTTGTGAATATGGTAGGTATGTTGCTGTCCATCAGAATCTGCCATGCCATATAGTTGCCATCAGGAGGGTCGACGACAAGAACACGAGTGACAACCTTTGTAGTTATATGTTTTGTCGATGTAAATTGGATTGTACCGGTTCCTAATCCTATGGATGGTTGCATATTAAGTGATTTTGTCAACATGGAGGATATTATAAACTGCTAGGTTCTACATACCTATAGATGGTTGCATATTGAGTGATTTGTGTAACATATGGTACTTTGGAAATATTGTCCTCATCTAAAAATGGCATTATGATTTACGGAACACATTATGCTAAAAGCGTATTTGATCAAAATTGGGCTGAATGCAATGGATGGGCCCAAATTTAAATTGATCCTAAATCCATGATGGTTTCTGTGACGAAAAATAGTGTCCACGTAGGTAGCCACGTCATTCCAGTTAGTCAATTGAAAATCCTACGTGGCATTGGTCCATGACGGACTGTTCCATCACGGCCTAGTTTGGGCTTGGGCGGGCCTGGGGCAATTCCATGACGGCCAAGAATCGTCATGGAAGCTACGATGTCAAATTATGACGCGATATACATGACGGATCTCAAGTCCGTCAAGGATGGACATGCATGACAGTTTTTGCCTGATCTGTGACGGCTAAGGACTGTCACGTATTAACAGATTTCTTGTAGTGTATTTATGTTGGTGACCGAATGTTTTTCGGTGTCCTGGTTGAGATCACGGACATGAAGAGGAGCTCCGGAATGGTTCGGAGGTAAAGATTGATATATAGGATGATAGTGTTTGGTCTCCAGAAGGGTTCCAGAATTCACTGGAAGGTTTTCAGATGTTTCTAGAAATGTTCTGGTGCGAGGACACTTTGGTTGGGCCAAGGGGTAAGGCCCACGGGGCTTTAGGTCGGTGCAAAAGGAAGTTTTCTGGAGGTCAGGGACCAGACACCAGGGACCCTGATATTTGGCCTTGGGCCAGACACCGAGGACCATGGCGTCTGTTGCTAGAATTCGAGAAGGACTCTTCCTTGCGTTCCAAAACGACTTTGAGGAGAGGATCTTTCTCCAAGTAACTATCCAATGGCTCAACATATAAATAGAGGAGCAGGGCTAGCCCCTAGAACACACCACGATTCATCAAGCCGTGTGTCGACGCCCCCTCTCCCTCTAGTTCATCCTCCGCTCTAATCCGCTGTGCTTGCCGAAGCCCTGTGGAAATAGTTTCACCTGCATCGTCACCACGCCGTCGTGCTGCTGGAACTCATCTACTACTTTGCCCCTCTTGCTAGATCGAGAAGGCGAGGACGTCGTCGAGCTGAACGTGTGCTGAAAGTGGAGGTGCCATGTGTTCGGTGCTTGATCGGAACGGATTGTGAAGTTGCACGACTACATCAACCGCGTTGATAAACGCTTCTGCTTAGCGATCTATAAGGGTATGTAGATGCTCTCCCCCTCTTGTAGCTATGAATCTCCATGGATAGATCTTGCGTGTGCGTAGAAAAAATGTGTTCCATGCAATGTTCCCCAACAGTGGCATCATGAGCTAGGTCTATGCATAGATGATATGCACGAGCAGAACACAAAGAAGTTGTGGGCGGTGATGTTCATATTGCTTACCACCTATCTCTTGTTTTGATTCGGCGGTATTGTGGGATGAAGAGGCTCGGACCAACCTTACATGTCCACGTACATGAGACCGGTTCCACCGCATAACATGCAACTTGTTTTTCATAAAGGTGGCCGGCGGGTGTTTGTTTCTTCCAGTTTAGTTGAATGTAATTTGACAACGGCGGTCCTTGCAGAAGGTTAAATGGCAACTTGACAATCACCGTTGTGGTTTTCGTAGGTAAGAATGGTTCTTGCTAGTTGCTCATAGCAGCCACATAAAACTTGCAACAACAAAGTAGAAGACGTCTAACTTGTTTTTGCCGGGCATGTTGTGATGTGATATGGTCAACATGTGATATGATATATGTTGATGTATGAGATGATCATGTTTTGTAGTAAGTTCACGACTTGCATGTCGATGAGTACGACAACCGGCAGGAGCCTTAGGGTTATCTTTAAGTATTCTATGACATGCGTGTCAATCACTAAGCGCCATGTAATTGCTTTAATTTATCGCTATGCGTTAGCAATAGTTGTAGAAGCAATAGTTGGCGAGATGACCCCGATGCAACAATGGAGATCAAGGTGTCATGCCGGTGATGATGGAGGTCATGTCATTGCTTTGGATATGGATATCAAAAGCACAAGATGATGATGGCCATATCATGTCTCATATTTTTTATTACATGTGATGTTTATCTTTTATGCCTCTTATTTTTCTTAGAATGGCAGTAGCATTATAAGATGATCCCTTCACTTAATTTCAAGATAAAAGTGTTCTTCCCGAGTATGCACCGTTGCTAAAGTTCATCATTTTGAAGCACCTCATGATGATTGGGTGTGATAGACTCTACGTTCACATACAACGGGTGTAAGCTAGTTTTGTACATACATAATACTTGGGTTAAACTAGATGAGCCTAGCATGTACAGACATGGTCTCGGAACACTGGAGACGGAAAGGTCGAACACGAGTCATGTAGTAGATATGATCAACATGGAGATGTTCACCACTGAAGACTACCCCATCTCACATGATGATCGGATATGGGTTGGCTGATTTGGATCATGTATCACTTAGACAACTTGAGGGATGTTGATTTAAGAGGGATTTCATTAGTAATCTGATTATTTGAACTAAAATTTATCATGAACTTAGTCCTAATAGTTTTTGCAAATCTATGTTATAGATCAATGGCCCGTGCTACCATTCCCTTGAATTTTAATGTGTTCCTAGATAAAGCTAAGTTGAAATATGATGGTAGCAACTACACGGACTGGGTCTGTAACTTGAGGATTATCCTCATTGTTGCACAGAAAAATTATGTCCTTGATGCACCGTGATACGTCTCCAATGTATCTACTTTTCCTAACGCTTTTCCTCATGTTTTGGACTCTAATTTGCATGATTTGAATGAAACTAACCCCGGACTGACGCTGTATTCAGCAGAACTACCATGGTGTTGTTTTTGTGCAGAAATAAAAGTTCTCGAAATGGAACGAAACTTTGCCAGGATTTTTTATTCAATAAAACAAAATTTCTGGAGCCAAGAGCCACCGGAGGGGGGCACGTCTGGGTGGGCACAACCCACCGCACCAGCCCTCCCAGGCGCACCCAAGTGGGTTGTCCCCACCCGGTGGCCCCACAGACCCTGAAACCGATGCTATAAAATCCTATTTTTTCCAGAAAAAATCAGGGAGAAAGAATTATCGCATTCGACAAGACGGAGCCGCCGTCACCTCCTGTTCTTCATCGGGAGGCCAGATCTGGAGTCCGTTTGGGGCTACGGAGAGGGGGATCTTTATTCTTCGTCATCACCAACCCTTCTCCATCGCCAATTCCATGATGCTCCCCACCGAGAGTGAGTAATTCCTTCATAGGCTCGCTGGTCGGTGAGTAGTTGGATGATATTCATCATGTAATCGAGTTAGTTTTGTTAGGGCTTGATCCCTAGTATCCACTATGTTCTCAGATTGATGTTGCTATGACTTTGCCATGCTTAATGCTTATCACTTTGGGCCCGGGTGCCATGATTTCAGATCTGAACCGTTTATGTTATCATCATTATATCCATGTTCTAGATCCGGTCTTGCAAGTTATAGTCACCTACTACGTGTTATCATCCGGCAACCCCGGAGTGACAATAGTCGGGACCACTCCCGGTGATGACCGTAGTTTGAGGAGTTCATGTATTCACCGTGTGTTAATGCTTTGTTCTGGTTCTATATTAAAAGGAGGCCTTAATATCCCTTAGTTTCCAATATGGATCCCACAGCCACGGGAGGGTAGGACAAAAGATGTCATGCAAGTTCTTTCCATAAGCACGTATGACTATTTACGGAATACATGCCTACATTATATTTTTGAACTGGAGCTAGTGCCGTATCACCCTAGATTATGACTGTCACGTGATGAATATCATCCAACAAATTACCGATCCAATGCCTACGAATTTATCCTATATTTTTTCTGCTAAGTTACTACTGCTATCGTTATTGTTGCACTTGCTTCAAAACTACTGCTATCACTGTTACTGTTACTATTGCTGCTGTCACTACTAACAAAACTATCATACTACCTTGCTACTTATCACTTTGCTACAGATAATTAATCTTCAGGTGTGGTTGAATTGAAAACTCAGCTGCTAATACTTATAAATATTCTTTGGCTCCCCTTGTGTCGAATCTATAAATTTGGTATTAATACTCTACCCTGGAAAACTGTTGCGATCCCCTATACTTGTGGGTTATTAAGACCTTTTTCTAGCGCTGTTGCCGGGGAGCATAGCTATATTTGTTGAGTCACTTGGGATTATTATCAATTTATCCCTATGAAGAATCTGAAGGATGCTAAGACTAAGATTTATCCCTCTAAGACGAGGGGATGTAAGGAACTGCCAAGCAATTCTGCTTTAGATTCACCTTCTGTTATAAGTAAACTTGCAACACCACCACATGCTATTTAATCCTGATATGTCATGTCGGGTGGTAGGTGCGACATATGCCAACGGGTGGCTTATCATTGTGGGAGCCAGTAAGACATCGCCGGTGCCTGGAAACGGGATGAGGCGAAGACATGCACGCCGGCGGATCTTACCCAGGTTCGGGGCTCTCCGTGGAGATAACACCCCTAGTCCTGCTCTGCGGGGTCTCCGCATGATCACTAGATCAACACAAGTAGCTACAAGTGCTCCTTGAGCTGTTTGGCTAGGGGAAGAAGAAGGGTAAGGCTAGCTCTCCTTTTCTCTCTATGTGGTGTGTAAAACTCTATGAGATAAACCCTTTGCATGGGTGTCCCGGGGGATATATATAGGCCTACCCGCAGGGGTACAATGGTAATCCGGCTGGGCGCGGGTCCCAGCCATCAGTGTCTGTGCTTGCTGGCTTCTCCGCCGGCCGTTGGGCCCTCCAGCTGCCGGCCTCTTGGCCGACAGGCCGGCCCCACCGCCTGGGGGCCTTGTCGGCGGCTGGTTACTGTTGCCTTGCCCCTGGTGACGAGGGCTTTGTCGAGGTAAGCGTGGCTACAGTGCCGCCGCCTTGCGGGCTCTCACTGTAGCCTCACCTCATCTTGTCTCCTTAATGACGCACATGTTTCGAGGGAGGGAGGTAGCCGGCTATTGGGAGCCGGCTACACCCCAGACCGACTAGGGGAGGCCGGGCCGCCTTCGAGCGTCTCTCTGGCTAAAGGGGCCCGCCGCCCGCGGGCCGTACTGGCGCCTGTCGTGGGTGACGTCGAGGTCAACATGGCTACAGTGCCGCGCCAGACGGGGGATGGCTAACCCGTACGACGCCCTGTGGCCATGCATGTTCCGGGATTCGGGGGTGGTAGGCTGTACTGCGGCCACGCCCCGTCTTATCACCGTTATGTGGGTTGCAGTCTTGGTGGGTGCAGTCTTGGCCGGCTTCTGGGAGTCGGCCCCCTTAGGGCCGGCTTCCTGGAGTCGGCCATCTCGTAGCTTTCTTTGGGAAGGTTTTTGGGGCCGAGTCGCCTTCTGGTAGTCGGCCCTGGGGAAAGCCGGCCAGAGGAAGGCGGCCCCATGCTCTGGATGCTTGAAGGCTCGATTGGCCTGATAATTCTTCGAAGAGCCAGGGGGAGTCGGTTAGGCTACCAGTGGCCATTTACTCCGACAGTAGTCCCCGAAGCTGGTTGGGATTCGAGGCTGAGAGGAGGTCGAGAAGCTCGGTCAGCTTCTTATCTTGACGAGCCAGCAGCTGGGAGCCGGCTTTGGTTGGGCGTGCCTTCTTGGCGAAAGTTCTGAAGTCTGAAGGCGGGAGTCGGTTGGTGCGCACGCCGGTTTGCGGGTGGCCGCTCGCCGCCCGCGTACCACGTGGCATCCTCCGGCTGAAAAAAGCTTGCCAACCCACGCGCGCGACAGGACATCGCCGCAGGCCGGGGGCCCACCACTCCTACGCCTAGGCCCAGGCGCGGTTTCTCTATGGCCCAAAGCGGGCCGCACGCCTTCCGGCGGCAGTTTCTGCACGTCGTTAGGGCGCAATAATCGCGGGACGTGGGGGAGTGGGCGCAGTTAATCCCACGTTCCCCCCCACACCTCGCCTCCTCGGCTTCGCCGCACGAGGCTATAAGTAGGGGGAGGAGGGGAAGCGGCAGACGCTCGCATGCTCATCCTCTCTCCGCCATCTTCTTCCTCCTCCTTTCCATCGCAGCAGCATCTCGCCGCCGCGTTGTCCCGCCAATCTTCGCACCACCCCGCAGCTTTGCCGCCGCGGGGCCGTGCTTTCTCCGCTGCCGCATCCTTTCTCGCCAGCTTCTCGCCATCATGCAGTACGGCGGAGACTGGGACGGCTCCAACGTCCATACGGACCACATCGACTTCCTCCGCAAGACGCGGCGGTTGCCCGACAAGGACCAGGTGCGGGTCCGTCTCGCGCCGGAGAAGGAAATCACGCCGGCGCCGAAGGAAGGCGAGCGGGTAATCTTTCGCTCACACTTCCTGCGCGGCCTCGGTCTGCCCGCGAGCGCCTTCTTCCGCTCCTTCCTCGAGTTTTATCAACTCCAGCCGCACCACCTCACTCCAAACACGGTGGTGCTGCTGTCCGCCTTCGTCACTCTGTGCGAGGGCTTTCTTGGCGTTCTTCCCACCCTCGAGCTCTGGGGGGAATTCTTCCAAACCAAGTTCGGCACCCGCATGCAGGGCGTGCCGGCTCAGAGCGGCGCCTTCATCGTGATGCGGAGGCCGGCAGCCGACAACCCCTTCCCCGTCATCACGCTGATCCAGTCGGTGAAGCGCTGGCAAAAGTCGTACTTCTACGTGAAGAACGTCGCCCCGCAAGGCGACTACGTCAACTTGCCGACTTACGTAGCCGGCCCGCCGGCTGGGAGGCGGCCCCAGTGGTCCTATCGGGCCGTGACGCTATCGCCAGCTGGAGCCGCGGCCGTCGCCCGACTCCGGGTAATGATCCAGTCGGAGGGCCTGACTGGGTCCGACCTGCTGGCCGCCTTCGTCATGCGCCGGGTGCTCCCGCTTCAAAGCCGCCCTCATCTGATCTGTCGGATGAGCGGCCAACTCGATCCGAGTCGGATGTGCACCAAGGAGATGCCTCATGACGAGGTGGCTCATATGGTGAATTATCTCGCGAACTGCAAGCTCTCCGCAGAGTGGCAGTTTGGCAAGGAGCCGTACTCCCGTGCTCATCCCCCGCCTACGGTATGCTTTCTTTATATTTTCTTCTTTTAGTTTTGGCACCAAGTTTTTCTTGGCCGACTCTGACCAGTCGGCACGTCTTGGCAGAGCCCTCTCCTTCGACCTGCGGCCGGGTCAGTGGGGGCGGATCGCCGATTTCTCCCCGACCGGGCGGAGCATGACTTGGAGGACCCCGACTTGCGGGCGGCCGCCATGGACGACAACACCGAGGCGGGAGGCGGCGACGCAGGCGGCTCCGGGCTTGGAGCCAGCTTCAACGACTGGCCGGATGACGACGAGGCGGAAATCGTCCCACTCCGCCAGCCGGCGTCCGACCATGGCGCGGGTTCCTCCGCCGCGCCGCCTGCTCGGGGCGGCGCGAAGAAGCGCCGGGCCGCGTCGGGCTTGTTCGGCAGTCGGCCGAAGAAGCCCAAGGGCGGGGCGGCGGCGACCAGACAGGATGAGGAGGCCGCGAAGGCGGCCCGCTTCTGCAAGGTGGTGAAGCAGCCGCAAACGGTTTCGGCGTAAGTGTAGATTCTCTTGTGTACTCCTTCTTCTTTTCTTGTCGATGTCTGAATCCTTGTCTTGTCCTAAAAATCAGGGCTCCGCTTTCTCTTGAGCGGGTTGCTGCCGCCTCCGTGGTTGGATCGCCGGGAGGATCCGGGAGCACCCGCCGTGTGGACCCCCGCGCCGAGCTTCAAGCGGCGACGGAGTGAAATGCGCGGGAGGCGCGGGAGGAGCGGGAGGCGGAAGAGCTGAGGGCGGCTGCCGCCAAGGCGGCACAGGAGGAGGCGGAGGAGTCGGCGAAGGCACGTGCCAACGCGGCGGCCAAGGCGGAGGCTGCAGCCGCAGCGATAACGGAGGGGGCCTTGCTTGTCACCCCCCTGCGTGTCGCGGCGCCCCAGATCCCGGAGCCCCCGCCAGAGGAAGCCGGCGGCGACCTGCCGGGGTTGGAGAGGGAGGACGACATCGTCGTCCGAGAGAGGGAGGCGGCACCACCCTCGCTGACTGGGGCGGCCCAAGGCAGCCGGCCTAACGCGCCGCCTGCGCAATCGGCTGGAGGCGAGCCGGCTGTGAGGACGGACCTGGTGGTCCGGTCACCATCGCGCCAGCGCGCAGGGAAGGCAACTTCGGCTCCGGACCCGTAGAAGGCCGCGGGCTCCAGCTCGTCGGCCCAGGACGTGGAGACGGCCAGCGCCAGCTCGGGGTGGACGCCGGGTGGTGGGACGGCCGTGGTGAATGTGGCGGCGCAAGAAGTCCGGAACCGGCTTCAGTCCCAGGCCGCAGTGCTGAGGCAGTATAATGACGAGTTCCTCGCGACACGGGCGACCATTCGGGTGAGTCTTCCCGTTTTTTGCTTCTTGATCTTGGTTTCTTCCGTGGGGGCGCGTCAGCGCACCCACTGGGTGTAGTTCCCGAGTTCCGAGTCGGCTGCTGAGCAGGCGACTTGGAACTTCTTGGTAGGCTTTGTTTGCTATCTTGTTCTCATCCGCTTCTCTGTTCGACTTGCAGGACTACCACAACCTCCGTGCGGCTGCCTTCAACTCCCAGGCTCGGGAGCTGACCCAGAAGACTGCTGATCTAACTGAGAGCCGAGGTAAGTGCTTCATCTTTTATCTCACGTGGGGGCGCGTCAGCGCACCCACTGGGTGTAGTCCCCGAGATTCGGGCCGACTGCTGAGCAGTTGGGTCGGATCTTTCTTGACGACTTCTTTCTTATTGCTCTTTTATTCTCTGCCATATCTGTAGCGGCCAACGCCAAACTGACGGAGCAGCTGGGTGGGACCCAGGCCGCCCTTCGTGCTAAGGAAGCCGAGTTTGACGCCTTGGCTCAGGAGCGTGACCGCCTGGTCAAGAAGCTGGCCGACCAGGAGGAGAGCCACAAGGCGGCCCTGAAGGCGGTGCAGGATAGCGAGGCCGCCCTCCAAGCCGAATATGAGACCGAGGCAGCGAGCTGGGCTGAGGCAAGGCAGTCATTGATCTACGGCTACGGCCAGATCGAAGACTTGGTTGACGGTAGGCCGCCCTCTTATTCGTTCCTTGCTTGCCGCTTGCCGTTTGGTTGACTCTCTAACTTGGTATTTTTCTCTTCTTTCTCTTTCTTTCTTGTGCAAAGTACTTCCCTGGCTACTCTACTGCCGCCAACCAGGTCGTCGAAGCCCACCGCGAGGCGCAAAGGCAGGCTGGCGCTGAGATCGCGCCGAACGCTCGCCGGTTGCTTGAGGAACAGCTCCTGGCGATTCAAGCCCGCCTCCAGCTGGCTCACCGCATGCTCCGCCAGCTTCAGCGTGTTGGGGCGCACGTGCTGGCCACTCTTTGGCCCGGCGAGGTGATTCCCCGCACCCCCAGTCGGACTGCCGACTGGCTGGAGGTAGAGGCCGGCCGCTTCGAGGCCTGGAAAGCTTCTGCAGCTCAGTCAGGCGCTAGGCGGGCGCTGGAGTTCGTCAAAGCCTGGTATTCTGAGCTGAGCTTGGACCAGCTGGCCACCTGGCGGCAGGAGGCCGACACGGTGCTGAAGCCGGCGCGGCCGGCTATTATCCAGCGTGCCTCGCCGATTGCCGACTACACCGACACCAGCGCCTTTGCTCCTGAGGTGGATGATAACGGCGTTGCCCAACCGGAGGAGTGGTTCGGGCTGAACCCAGCAGATGGCGAGGACTCGGCGGAGGAGATCGACTCCAGCGATGAGGGCGAGGAGGAGGAGGAGGAGGAGGAGGGTGAAGATGCCGTGCCAGATGGTGGAGCAGCCGGCCAGCCTCAGCTTGACCGTGCCTCCAGCAACAAGGCGCGTGCGAGCGCACCGCCTGCAGCTGGCGATGATCAAGCCGAGACTCGCCAGCCGGCCACTCCTCCAGCCGGCGCTGTTGTCTCCACCGACCAGCCCGGCTCCCCTGCTGCGCCCTTGCCCTAATCTGCCGCCTTTACTTTCCTGTTTTATTACTCTTTGAACAATATTTTGTTAAGTTTGCGCAGTTCCACCCACTAGGGGTGTATTCAAACTATATTGACTGCTGGCCTGTTGAAGGCCTTGTGTGTAAATATAATCATGCATGTGTTTGGCTTTCCATTGTTCTTGCTTTTCATCCTTTGGCTGTTTCTTTGCCGCCCTCCCTTGGTTGCTGCCTTCCCAGCCGGACAGCTGCTCTGCAGTCTGTGGCTGGAGAGGTGCTTGGCCGGTTGGGAGGGCAAGTACTCTAGCTTTCTTGGATTGTAGCGAAGTGACTGGGAAGCCGGCCAGCCGGCTGTTTTGACAGCCGGTAGGCGTGGTTGGAGGCCGGCTTGTGTTATATAAGTTCGTTAGTCCTTAGCCGTTTTTCGTGTGGGCATCCTTTCCTGCCTTTGGCTCTTGCTAGTCAGACAGTCGGTTCTTTGAGCTACGACTTACAACAAGAGAGGGCTCGAGTGCCGGCACACTACTTGTCTGACTTCAGGTAGAACTTTTAATATAACTCAAGGCGGCCAGTCCCCGGGCCGACTAGTCGAACCCGGTGCCAGATAGAGAATCAAATGCAATAGTACATTCATGGGTATGACATTCGTCATTCATAGATAAAGGAGGGTAGTCCCCGAGTGCACCTCGGGGGGCCCGTTGTCTTGTACTTAATACAAAAAGGTAGTATGATACATACTGCTTTTAACTGTAAAATCTTCTCAGGAGATTGGCGTTCCATGGTCGTTCCGACTCCTTGCCGGAATCATCCCTCTTGCGTGCCCTCGGCTTCTGTGCGTCGATCAGGTAGTAGGAGTCGTTGCCTAGGGCCTTGCTGATGACGAAAGGGCCTTCCCAAGGGGCCGAGACCTTGTGCTGGCCGGTTGTTCGCTGGATCAGCCGGAGCACAAGATCGCCTTCTTGGAAGGATCTTGGCTTGACCTTCCGGTTGTGGTAACGGCGCAAACCCTGCTGGTAGATGGTGGACCGGCTGAGTGCTAACAGCCGGCCTTCTTCCAGCAGGTCGACGCCGTCTTCTCGTGCTTCCTTGGCCTCTGCCTCCGTGTACATGGTGACCCGAGGCGAGTCGAACTCGATGTCAGTTGGGATGACAGCCTCGGCACCATATACAAGGAAGAAAGGAGTGAAGCCGGTTGACTTGTTCGGGGTAGTACGCAGACTCCAGAGGACAGCCGGTAGCTCATGGAGCCAGCAGCCGGCCGAACGCTCCAGTGGTACGACCAGTCGGGGCTTGATGCCGGAGAGGATGAGGCCGTTTGCTCACTCGACCTGGCCGTTTGACTGCGGGTGGGCAACACACGCTAAGTCGAGTCGGATGCCCTGTGTCGCCCAGAAACGTGCCAGTGCTCCTTTGGCAAAATTCGTGCCGTTGTCTGTGATGATGCTGTGTGGTATACCATACCGAGTAGTGATGTCTGCGATGAATGTCATGGCAGTCGGCCCGTTCAGCTTCTTGATTGGCTTCGCTTCGATCCACTTGGTGAATTTGTCCACGGCGACAAGCGGATGTGTCATGCCGCCGCAGGCTGTCTTGAATGGGCCCACCATGTCCAGCCCCCAAACGGCAAAGGGCCAGGTGAGGGGGATGGTCTTGAGTGCAGAAGCCGGCAGGTGTTGCTTGGAGCTGAAGACTTGGCATCCTTTGCAGCATTTGACTAATTCCTTGGCGTCTTCCAAAGCAGTCGGCCAGAAGAAACCATGGCGGAAAGCTTTGGCGACAAGTGATCTTGAGGTCGCGCACTACTAGGAAAAGGCCTACTAGTGGCGCACCTGTTTTGGCTACTAATGGCGCACTACAGGTGCGCCACTAGCATCACACCATTAGAATTTAATACAAATGGCGCACCCCTGGTGCGCCATTAGTATACCAGATACTAATGGCGCACCAGGGAGTGCGCCATTAGTATATCACACGGTGCGCCATTAGTATATCACACAGTGCGCCATTACTATCTGACTTAGTAATGGCGCACCACATAGAAGTGCGCCGTTACTAACAATTTTTTATCAAAAAAATTTCAGAAATTTTTTTCAATTTTTTTCTTTTTTTTCTTAATCTCGGGTCACTATGGCTTAATCTCGGGTCAATATGCTTAATCTCAAGTCAAATCGCACTAAGTGGTCAAACTTCCCGGAAGGTCACCCATCCTCACACTACTCCAGCCCGAGCACGCTTAACTTCGCAATTCTATCCAACCCCAGCACCACCTCACTTAACAGGCACTTGTTGATATATCTATCATATCAATCCTATTAAACCTTGTTGATGTCTAGGACTTTGTTCATGTTCATGAGTATGATGAAATTTTGAAAAATATTTCAAACTTCCCGGTCATATTACGTATCATTTTTTGAAAAGAATTTCCAAAAAAAAAGTTCGAAACCAATTTTTTTTCTGTTACTGATGGCGCACCTAGCAAATGGTGCGCCACTAGTAAGTTTGAATTTTTCCCCTCTAGATCTTAAAAGCCCCATAACTTTTTTTCTGTTAGGTTTTTGAGGATTTTGAAAATGTTTAACGGGGTTGCACCCCCTTAAATTCGGATGTAACTTTTCGAGTAGATGATTTTTCATATAAAAAACTTTTTAATCCGAGTTCGTATGCAAAAGTTATGCCCATTTTAAAAATTCCAAAGAGATTTTGCAAATAAAGTCGAAATACATATTTGTAAATTTTCCCAACAAGTAGACCACATATCACATGGGAAACTTATTTTCTTTTATTTTTTGACATTTCCATCATTTTTTTTAAACTGAAAAGGCGGTCCACGGGGCAGGGGGGTGCATCCGGTGGAATTTTTGGGCCAAGTTAGTAATGGCGCACCATGGGAGTGGTGCGCCATTACTAGTTCAACTAGTAATGGCGCACCACACACACGGTGCGCCATTACTAGTTTTGAAAAAAAAATTGAAAAAAAATTACTAGTGGCGCACCGTGGATGTGGTGCGCCATTACTAGTTTAACTAGTAATGGCGCACTATCCACTGGTGCGCCATTACTAGTTTTGAAAAAAAATAAAAAAAAATTGTTACTGGTGGCGCACCGTGGATGTGGTGCGCCATTAGTATTTGGACACTAATGGCGCACCAACACATGGTGCACCATTAGTATATAGTAGTGGCGCACCACATGTGTGGTGGGCCATTAATGTCCATATTATCTATAGCCCGTTTCCTAGTAGTGGCGTGGTGGCCGCATTCACCTTGGTGGATATCCTTGAGGATTGCTATGCCCTTCTCTGGCTCGACGCAGCGTTGGAAGACTCTAGTGACGCTACGCTTAACAAGTTCTCTGTTTATTATTGCGTATGCTCCGACTCGGCGTTGAACTAGTCTTGCCGAGATCTCATCAGTCGGCAGCTCTCTGTTTACTAGGAAGTTGAGGATGGGCTGGGCCCATGATGGAGCTGTGACTTCTTCTGTTGTCAGTACGGCTACTGTGACCCGAGTGGGTGGGTTGGGTGGTGGAGAGTTGGAGTCGGCCACCGCCTGTTGTGTTGTTGCAGTCCCCGAGCCGATTGCTGCAGTCCCCGGGCCGACTGCTGTAGTCCCCGGGCCGGGTTCCGATGTCCCCGAGCCGGGTGCGACTACGGCAGTCCTCGGGCCACTTGTCGAAGTCCCCGAGCCGCCTGCTGGGTTCCCCCAGTCGGATCCGACTGCATCAGGGGTAGGCGGTACGAAGATAGAGTCCGATTCTGGAGACGGCTTGACACACGGTTTGAGGAGGCGCTGGAGAGAGACACGGGTTGGTATAGCTTGTAGGGTGGAGCCGATCCGTGCCAGGGTATCTGCTTGCTCGTTGTCGGCCCGTGGCACGTGGAGGAACTCGCACCCTTCAAAGTATCCGCTGATTTACTGGACGAGGAATCGATAGCTCGCCATGTTTGCGTCCTTGGCGTCCCAGTCGCCAGATGACTGCTGAACCACCAAGTCCGAGTCGCCATAACATAGGATCCGGCGTATGCCGAGCTCTTTGGCTAGCCGGAGCCCGTGTATGAGCGCCTCGTACTCAGCCACATTGTTGGAGGCGGCAAAATGGATTTGCAATGTGTATCTGAGCTTGTCGCCCTTGGGAGAGGTGAGGACGATACCGGCTCCCAAGCCAGTGCGCATCTTGGATCCGTCGAAGTGCATCCGCCAATGAGTGGAGTCGGGAGCCGGCGGTAGGTACTGGGTCTCGGCCCAGTAGACAAGGAAGTCGGGCAATGCTTGGGACTTGATGGCGGTGCGGGGCTGGTAGAAGACCGTGTAAGGAGCCAGCGCAATGGCCCACTTAGCCACCCGGCCGGATGCGTCCCGGCTGCCTATGATCTCGGCAAGCGGGGCGGTGCATACGACCGTGATGGGATGCTCTTGAAAGTAGGGCTTCAGCTTCTTGGCGGCGAAGTACACTCCATAGCACATCTTCTGGTAATGCGGGTAGTTTTGCTTCGAGGTGGACAGTACTTCGCTTAAATAATATATCGGACTCTGGACTAACTGAGCTCGGCCTTCTTCTGGGCACTGGACCACGATGACTGTACTGACCACTCGGCTAGTCACAGCAATCTAAAGGAGCATGGGCTCTTTCTTAGTCGGCGCTGCCAGGACAGGTGGTGTGGTTAGCATCTTTTTCAACTCGTGGAAAGCTTGGTCTACTTGGTCGTTCCACTGGAAGTGGGTGGACTTCTTCATGAGTCGGTACAGGGGGAGAGCCTTCTCCCCTAGCCGGCTGATAAAGCGGTTTAGGGAGGCCAGGCACCCGGTAAACTTCTGAACGTCTCGCAACTTGGTAGGAATCTCCATTCTCTCTATGGCCTTGATCTTCACTGGGTTGCACTCAATGCCGCGTTCGGAGACCAAAAAGCCTAGAAGCTGGCCAGCTGGTACTCCGAACACACATTTCTCGGGGTTGAGCTTGATCTGGAATCGGCGCAAATTGGCAAATGTTTCTCTGAGGTCTTCCAGCAGGGTGCCGCGCTTCTCCGTCTTCACCACAATATCGTCTACATAGACGTGGGCATTTCTGCCGAGTTGCTTGAGGAGGCATTTCTCAATGCAACGCTGGAAAGTGGCACCGGCATTTCTCAAGCCGAATGTCATAGTCAGGTAGCAGAAAGCTCCGAATGGTGTGATGAGGGCGGTCTTCAGGCGGTCGGCTGGGTCCAACTTGACCTGGTGGTATCCCGAGTAAGCGTCCAAGAAACTCAACAGCTCGCATCCGGCTGTGGAGTCTATCACTTGATCGATCCGTGGTAGGGCAAACGGATCTTGGGGGCAGGCTTTGTTGAGGCTGGTGTAATCTATACACATATTCCATTTGTTGTTCTTCTTCAACACCAAGACCGGGTTGGCAAGCCACTCTGGAAAAAACACCTCCATAATGAAGCCGGCGGTCAGGAGCCGGGCTATCTCTTCTCCTCCGACAGTCAGCGGAGAGGCTGCTTGACTGGTTTCGCAGCCGCTCGGACATGTAGCTTGTGCTCGGCGAAATCCTTCGGAACACTCGGCATGTCCTTTGGGGACCATGCAAAGATGTCTCGATTCTCACGGAGGAAGTTGACGAGCTCGCCTTCCTATTTACTATCCAGGTTTGCACCAATGACAGCAAACCTCTTCGGGTTCTCCGGGTCCAGAGGTATCTTCTTTGTCTCCTTGGCCGGCTGGAAGGAGCCCCGAGCATCATATTCCTTGGGGCTGGGGGACAGGGCCGGCTGCTTGCCGGCCATGGCCACGACTCGGTCCAGCATCTTCTTCTCTTCAGCAACCACGAGGGACTCGGCCAGTCGGTTGCTGGCCGCAGCGCACTCGATGGACTTCTTGTAGTCTCCGGCTATAGTGATGATCCCCTTTGAACTCGGCATCTTCATCTTGAGGTAGGCGTAGTGGGGCACAGCCATGAGCTTGTCCAGGGCTGGTCGGCCAAGCAAGGCGTGGTAAGGGCTTTCTAGATCCACTACTTCAAACCAGATCGCTTCTCGGCGAAAGTGATCCTTGTCTCTGAAGAGAACATCCATCTTGATCTTGCCGATTGGGGAACAGGACAGGCCGGGTACGATGCCATGGAACACAGTCCGGCTTGGCATGAGCTGCTTCGCCTTGAGGTTCAACTTCTCCATGGTGTCGTGGTACAGTATGTTGATGCTGCTTCCACCATCAATCAGTACGCGGGAGAAACGGGCAGCTCGCCTTTCCGTCGCGAGGGTGACGTCCAACACCAATGCGTAGGAGCCAGGAGACGGCATCACCTCTGGGTGATCGGCCCGGCTTCAGCTGATGGGCCTTTCAGACCAATGCATGAACTCGGGGTTGCTGGAGGCGACCGTGTTGACTTCTTGGTGTTGTCGGTGCCGACTGCGCTTATCTTCAATCTGGCTCGTGAAGACGACGTAGGCGGCGTGCCCATCTGCGAACTCATCCTGAATGGCTCCGATTGCTGGTCGAACAGCCGGCTATTGAGGGGCTGGAGGCGGCGGGCCGGGAGGCGGAGGCGGCACCAGCCCCTCGCCCTTGGAGATCCGCGTGAGCTAATGGCACTTCCGGGTCGTGTGGTTGGACGGCTTCGCGCCGCTGTGGAACTTGCAGGGGGCATCAAGAGTTTGCTCGTAGGAGAAGGCCGGCTGCCAAGCCGGCCTGCCGCCCCTCTTCTTGGGAGCGGGCCGCTCTTCGGGCTGTTCGTCTTTGACGGTGGCTACTTGCCGACTGGTGGAAGGCGGCATAGGGGCCTTGCGCTTGTGGTCGTTCTGGTAGGGGCGTCGGTTGGAGTCACCAGCCGGCGTCTTGGGAGCCGGAGCGAGCACCTTTCCAGAGGCGTCCACTCGGAGCTCGGTCTTCATGGAGGAGTCGGCCGTGGCCTATTTGTCTGCTATGATCAGCAGCTCGTCGAGGGTAGTCGGCTCGTCGCAGAGGAGTCGGTGCTTTAGGAGGGTGCCCTCTCGGCACCCGGCGGTGAAGTATTCTATGGCTTGAACCTCGTGCACCCCCTCGCAGGAGTTGCGAAGCTCGGCCCAACGTGTGAGGTAGTCGCGAGTCGATTCGCTGGGCCCTTCGACGCATAAGGAGAGCTGGCGGGGCTTGGGAGGCCGCTTGTATGTGCTGGTGAAGTTAAGGACGAAGACTTCCGTGAAGTCTAGCCAGGTGTTGACGCTGTAGGGCTTGAGGCTGTTCACCCAGGTGTGTGCCGTGCCTTGAAGCATGAGAGGGACGTACTTCACGGCAACGCGCCTGTTGTCGTTTGCTATGCTGACTGCGGTAGAGTAGTCGATCAGCCAATCTTCCGTCTTCACGGAGCCGTTGTATTTTGGCATGTCTCTGGGGAGTGAGAACCCTTTGGGGAAGGGCTCGTCGCGGATGCGGGGGCCAAAGCAAGGCGGGCCGACATCATCTTCTTCTTCTAGCGCCAGGGATCACGCTAGGCGGTCGATCTGGTGGCGGGCATCATTCTCGCCGACTCCTTCACGGTGGCCTAGCCGGCCACCGAGAGTCGGATGCGTGACAGGCGGTGGGGTGGGATATCTCTCCCCACGAGGCGGGCGGGAGGCGGATTGTCTTCTCGTTCCACCGCTTGGGGGCGGCCTTCTGCGTCACGCTCAATGGTGATCCGACTCCGGCTGCGGCTAGCAGCCGGCTCCTTGTCTTTCCTTGCGCGCGCGCCGCTTGAAGTCGGCGTCCGGGATGTCGCGGCGTGTTCTCGGCATGGGGGAGGACTCTCAGCGCGGGCGCCGGCTTCATGCCGTTCTACGGCCGCGCCGATCAGCTGCTGGATGCGTCTAGTCATGTAGGGGAGCTCATCAGCCCCCAGCCCGTTCAGCTCTTCAGCGGCCGCGTGAGCGGCATGCAGGTACTCGAGTGGCGTGCCGTATATTGGGCGGTCTACTCCCAGCATGCTGGCGATGGCCGCACCGCGCTTCTTGACGAGGTCGGCTCGGCTCGGCCCGCCAGGAGGCGGCGTTCCAAAGGCGGCGCGGTCGACTTCGCGCTGGTGAGCCTCAGTGAGGCGTCTCATGGATGCTATCTTCTGGCCCTCCGCGATGAGGGCGAGGAGGCGTGCCTCTAGAGTCTCGGCGTCGGCCTCGGCCGGGATGGGAACGGACAAGTCGTGCAGCGCTGCTTGTAGGGCGTCGTGGGCGTTCTCGCCCGAGACGGCGCCGTGGCTGATGACCAGCGCCTCAGTGACAGCGCTGTTGCCACTGTCGGCTCGAGGGAGAGGGTCGTCGATGATTACCACGTCGGTGGGGAAGGCATCAAGCGATGCCGTGTCGGAGTCGACAAGCATCGGGTCGGTGGAGACGACCGACTCCAAGTCCACAGCAAGCTCGCTGGAGACATGAAGCTGGTCGAGGAGGGTGACAAGGCGGCTCTCGGGGTAATCTATGCCCGCGTCGGCCACGGGCTCGTCGGAGATGCGAGTCTCGCCAAGAAGGTCGGCGAGGCAGCTCGCCGCGCAGGCGTCGTCGATGCCTTGCTGCGTGTCAGGCCAAGCGCCATCGGGCGTAGTGGGCTGGCTACGCTCGCCTGGGAGGAAAAGGGTTCCCGTCCAGAACAGGTCTCCGGACGACGGTGCACCTGTCCCCACGGTGGGCGCCAAATGTCGGGTGGTAGGTGCGACATATGCCAACGGGTGGCTTATCATTGTGGGAGCCAGTAAGACATCGCCGGTGCCTGGAAACGGGATGAGGCGAAGACATGCACGCCGGCGGATCTTACCCAGGTTCGGGGCTCTCCGTGGAGATAACACCCCTAGTCCTGCTCTGCGGGGTCTCCGCATGATCACTAGATCAACACAAGTAGCTACAAGTTCTCCTTGAGCTGTTTGGCTAGGGGAAGAAGAAGGGCAAGGCTAGCTCTCCTTTTCTCTCTATGTGGTGTGTAAAACTCTATGAGATAAACCCTTTGCATGGGTGTCCCGGGGGATTTATATAGGCCTACACGCAGGGGTACAATGGTAATTTGGCTAGGCGCGGGTCCCAGCCGTCAGTGTCTGTGCTCGCCGGCTTGTCCGCCCGCCGTTGGGGCCCGCCGACTGGTGGGTCCCGCCAGCTGCCGGCCTCTTGGCCGACAGGCCGGCCCCACCGCCTGGGGGCCTTGTCGGCGGCTGGTTACTATTGCCTCGCTCCTGATGACGAGGGCTTTGTCGAGGTAAGCGTGGCTACAGTGCCGCCGCTTTGCGGGCTCTCACTGTAGCCTCACCTCGTCTTGTCTCCTTAATGACGCACATGTTTCGAGGGAGGGAGGTAGCCGGCTATTGGGAGCCGGCTACACCCCAGGCCGACTAGGGGAGGTCGGGCCGCCTTCGAGCGTCTCTCTGGCTAAAGGGGCCCGCCACCCGCGGGCCGTACTAGCGCCTGTCGTGGGTGACATCGAGGTCAACATGGCTACAGTGCCGCGCTGGATGGGGGATGGCTGACCCGTACGGTGCCCTGTGGCCATGCATGTTCCGGGATTCGGGGGTGGTAGGCTGTACTGCGGCCACGCCCCGTCTTATCACCATTATGTGGGTGCAGTCTTGGCCGGCTTCTGGGAGTCGGCCATCTTCATGGCCGGCTACTGGGAGTCGGCCCTCTTAGGGCCGGCTTCCTAGAGTCGGCCATCTCGTAGCTTTCTTCGGGAAGGTTTTTGGGGCCGGGTCGCCTTCTGGTAGTCGGCCTTGGGGAAAGCCGGCCAGAGGAAGGCGGCCCCATGCTCTGGATGCTTGAAGGCTCGAGTGGCCTGATAATTCTTCGAAGAGCCAGGGGGAGTCGGTTAGGCTACCCGTGGCCATTTACTCTGACATGTCGCAAGTTATTGATGATGCTACTTCTCCCATGAATGATACTTATGATGATGCTAGTACCTTGCATGATGATGATGTGCCACTTGGTGAATTTCTTGATGAACAAATTGCTAGAGTAATACAACATGATGTTGTTGATTCTGATGATGAGCTTCAAACTGAAACTCCTGAAACCTGCAAGAACTAGCCTTCCTAGATATGAATGCCTAAGGTACCGGAAGGTTATGTTATGAATGAGGAGACAACTAGAAATATTCTTGCTTGTAAGGATAGAGATGATCTAGAGAAATTACTATGCAAGTATAAAGAAAAATCTCTGAATGCTAGAATGCAGTATGATCCTAAGTTTGCTACCTCAGCTATCTTTATTGCTGATAAGGATTATGAATTCTCTGTCAACCCAGAGTTAATTACTTTGCTGAATCTGATCCTTTCCATGGTTATGAAACTGAAACTGTTGTGGCACATCTTACTAAGTTGAATGACATAGACACCCTTTTTACTCATGATGAGAAAACTAGTTATTATTATATTCTCAAATTATTTCTGTTCTCATTAAAGGGTGTTGCTAAAGCTTGGTACAATACTCTTGCTCCTGGTTGTGTGCGTACTCCCCAGGATATGATTTATTACTTCTCTGAAAAATATTTTCCTGCTCATAAGAAACAAGCAGCCTTACAGGAAATATTTAACTTTGTGCAAACTAAAGAAGAGAGTCTCCCATAAGCTTGGGGGAGGCTTTGCCAGTTACTTAATGCTTTGCCAGATCATCCTCTTAAGAAAAATGAAATACTTGATATCTTCTATCACTACTGGAATCCGGGACTTTGCCGTCTGCCAGCTCTTTTCTGTCTGCTAGCAGATGGCAAAGAAGGTCTTTGCCATCAGCTACCGAACAGTAGACAACAAAGAACAAGTAGATGGAAAAGAAACTTTGCCATCTGCCAGCGGACGGCAAAGAGGTGCCAGTACACTGCAATGGTCCACCCTCCTCTTTGCCATCTGCCGCAGACGACAGAGAGGTGGGGTTATCTTTTTTTTGCGAGTAAAAAAACCGTTGCCCCCACCTCCTCTATCTCTATCCCCTCTCTCTCCACCCCACCCCTCTCTCTCTCTCTCCCTCTCGTCTCTCCCTCTCCCTCGCGTGAGCAGTTACGGCGGCCTCACTCAACCCCGCGTTGCTGCGCCACCTCGCCTCCCCCCGCCGGTGCGCGCCGCCACCTCACTGGACCCACGGAGCCCCGCCGCCTCGCGCGGCCGCCTGCGCCGCGTCGCGCGCCGCCACCTCCCCACAAGCTCGCCGCCCCGCCGCGGAAGCCTCGTCGCTGGTCGCCCTGACCTCGAGATCCGCCGCCGCCATGGGAGCTGAGCACCGAGCTCCTCTGCGCCCCACCCGCATCCCCGCGTCGCCGCCGACGCCCCATGCTGCCTAGCGCCCGGATCCGGCCGTGGGAGGTCCGGCCACTCCGGATCTAGCCTGCTCCTCGCCGCATCCAAATAATCACTCTGCTCTGCCCTCTGTTGCCAACGGGCAAGTCGTTAGACGAAAGGCGAAACGGCAACGTAGAGCAGCGCAGGGCCCCCTGCTTTTTCGCCTCCGCCACCGCGCCCATGGCAGGCGGCCGCAACGGCGGAAGGAAGCCGACGACCCCCTCCTCCTCGTCCTGGTAGCGGAAGCCCCGGACCTCACACGAGTTCGTATGTGCCTCCTTCCCTAGCCCTTTTCTCACCTCTTCTTTTCCGTTGAATGCAGACATATGGGGGTTTCTTTCCGTTCGTGTAACATCCCAATTTTCAATTTGGATGTTATACATAGGTCATAATATGCATATCATATTTTATTTGCACTTTGGTTGTGATCCCAAAAATCTTAAGCAACTCAAGGACCCAAGGAGAGAGTTGGAGATTTCATAAATTTTCATATTTGAATTTTTCTCAAATTTGAAAAGAGGATCAATTTGGTTTTAATTTTTTTTCTCTCCAAATATTTCTAATACAAAAAAAAGAGAGAAGATAATATGACTTCTTCAAAAAGAGAGGAATATTGGAGGAAAAATTTTAAAATCAAATAAATATTTTATTTGGATTTTATTTGAATTAGAAAAATATGCATTTTGATAATTGCATTTTTAGGCCAGAAAAACGTTCACTTTGTTCTAAATATTTTATTTAGACGGTGAAAATTGTTTTTAGAATTTTTATATATTTTATTAGGATTTTTATTCAGGCGAAATTTATTTAAAATAAATCTTTTCCTGCCTGACTGGGCCGAAGCCTAGCCGAGCAGGCCGGCCCATTCCCGCGTCGCCGCCTTCCTCCCGGCGTGCGAGGCACGGACACCGAGGGGAGTCCGAGTCGGACTCCGCCCCGCGTCGCCCCTTCCCCAAGGCACCGCCACCCCCTCCCCTCTTTATAAGCCGCACACCCTGCCGCCTCCTCGCCACCGTCGTCGCCGCAAGCCCGCGCCGCCGCCGCTTCTTGGCGCCAGCTACTGCTGCTGCGCGCCGCCGCCGCCGCCCACGCCGCCGCTCGCCGTCGCCGCACGCCGCCCCGCCGGAGCCCCGCCTCGCCGGATCACGCCGCCGCCGGCCCGCCGTTTTTTTGTTGAACCGGTAAAACCACCGAACCGCCGCCCGGTTTTTTTAGGTTTTTCGTTAGATCCGTTTAGATCGTTTTTTCGAGTTCGCTAATTAGCGAACGTTCGCTCGAACGTCACTGTTAGCAAACGTTTTCGGCTGTTTGTCCCTGATAGCGAACGTTCGTTCGTTACTGTTTTTCTTTTTATTTTATTTTCGGCAAGGGACCTATCCATGATTATTTTTATCGCAGATTAGCCCCTGATCTTCAAACACTCGCATATTTTTGCTCTTTTGTCCAAATCCAGTGAAACCAACGCCAAAATCTTCATCTCAAACCCCACTTTCCAGATAATAAACTTGAACATGGTTTTGATAATTTTAAAATTTGGTTTCAAGCAGATTTGATTTCGAAGTTCTTTTGATCATAGTTTGAGTTTCGTAGCTCCGATTTGATTGATTCTTTTTGCAAATTGAAGCTCATCAGTTTAACTTTCAGTTTGGATATTTTTACTTGAGTTTTACCCTTGCATCTATGCTTGAGTGCTTATGTATGCTATTGTTTATTTGCGATAGAATTTCCGGAGTGCGAAGCGTGCTACTACGAGTCACTAGGATTTTTGGATCATCAGCAAGGCAAGTAACACTTTGATCATACCCCTTTATTACCCAGTTTTTATGCATTAGTGTCAACCCTCAAACATTGCATGGTTAGGATCTTACTGCGGGTACTGGGAAGTAGTTGATAATGGTAGAACCTATTGCCCTTTATTTCAAACCTTGGGAGTTACTTCTATGTTATGCTTATACTGCTATGCTATGCTCGTAGACGTGGTTTGGTTTGAGTGATCCATGACAGATGTGAGAGTTGATAATAAATGGTTAACTTAAGGTGACTACTTTAATACACATCTGGGTGGATTGGTTGCGGGCACCTGGAGAATCCAGTGTTGTCCTAGGATATCCCGGAGTACCCGTGTGATCATCCTATGGTTCGCCACCCAGGCTCAAAGGGATCATAAGATTATTCATGCTAGAAACTTCCATGTGCAGCCACAAGCCATTATGGGAACTGGCATAGTTGAGTATGTTGCGTGACCTCTTTCAGTGGTAGGCTAGCAGATGTAGGGGAAAGTAGGTGGTACTGTCTCCCTAGAGTAAAGAGTTAATGCTTCTGAAAGACTGTGTCTCGATCATCCGTTTCTCAAACATCATGTAGTGCGAGAAATCCAACGGAGGAGATCGAGTCTTGTGGGTAAAAGTGGGCAAACCTCTGCAGAGTGTACAAACTAATCATGGTTAGCCGTGCCCCCGGTTATGGACATATTGAGTATCTGGTTCTTGAATTACTGATTTGATCTCATCACTTTACTTAATTAATCTGTTGGGTTCATGATTATTAATTTGAGATTGGAGGAACCTTCTCAATGTTTAACAACCAACTTTGTAGTTAAATAAAATGTATTCCTTTGTTGTAGGGAAAAATTCGCTTTATGCAAAATAAACTTAGAAGCCTCCACCAGCCATATATGCATGTAGTGATAGTTGTTACTGTTCATTGCTCTACTGTGTTATTTTGCCAGCATATTCCATGTGCTGACCCGTTTCGGGCTGCAATGTATATTTTACAGACTTTTCGGACGAAGAGAAGGTGCGCTAGGTCGTTGTCGTGCACTCAGCTATGCTGTTGGAGTTGATGGACTCATTTATCTTCGAAGCTTCCGCTGTTATCTTAGTTAGATGGCCTTAAGCCATTTTATTGTAATAAGTTCTCTTTCGAGACATTCGATGTAATAAGTGTGTGATTGAACTCTGTTATAAATCCTTCAAGTACTGTGTGTGTCAGCATTACCGATCCAGGGATGACACTTATACACAGAGATTTGACCGTCTGAGGTCGTATCGCTACAAGATGGTATCAGAGCACAAGCTGACTGTAGGACGCGACCACTAAGATAAGCCATAGGTCACTCTTCTCTACTCATTTCTGACTCCTCTCCATTTTCCACTCTATAGATGGCGGACCCAAGGAACAAGTTTGCTCAACCGGATGAAGACACACCTTTTGGACGACACTTGAAGGAGGTCGGTAGGTACCTGAACATCGGAAATACCAAGCTTCACCGGGACCTAGACCGCCACTCTACCTGAAGAAGAGCATTGGACAGTTCGAGTGCATGTTCCAGGGAGGACATTCGCGCCAGTTACTGAGCCCATAGAGTTTTTCTTTGATGCACCAACCTGGAGTCTAGGAAAGAGCATGGCAGCTCACACCGCGATGGGACGCATCGGCGAAGTATACAACAAGGATCTTAAGGACACCATCTACCAGATATGTGGGCGCCGAGATGAGCAATGGGAGATGATCAGCACCAGGAGGAACAAGTCCATTGCAGCCTACATCCAGGAGTTAAACCAGCACATTCGATGGCAGGAGAACCAGATGTGCACCAACATGATCGACCCGAAGAAGGAGATGACCAGGAATATGGAGCTTGAAGAGGAACTCAAGTCTACATGCGATGGATATGAGGAGGAGATTGCAGTACTACTGGAGAAGAATGAAGACCTGAAGAAGAAGCTAGGGATATTCCTGGGAGATCCCACGCCAGAGGAGGACAACCACCCAGAAGACTACATCATCATCAACGACACCGACTCCGACCCTGATAGTAATGATGATTATGAAGACGAAGCTGGAGCAGATATCATGGAGTCTTCCACCGATCAAAATTTCTAGTCGACCACCATATTATTAGTAGTATTCCCCCATGTAGAAATAGTCCGAGTATTTTGTAATGGTAGTTAGATCGATTGTATGCCCTTGTTTGAATTGAGTGATATGATATGATTTTGTGTTTGTCTCATGTGCATATGGGTAGTGATTCTCTTTAGACACACTCTATTCTAATCTCTCCCCTCTAAACCATCAGATGCCTCGGAGACGTGACCCCGGATTTGTCTTCCCACCGGAGCTCACTAAGTTGATCCAACAACAGAATGCCTTGATGCAGTTGCTAGTTCAGATCGAAGGCAACAACAACAACAACAACCTGATGTCTACTACACAACCTTCTTCTTGTAGACATTGTTGGGCCTCCAAGTGCAGAGGTTTGTAGGACAGTAGCAAATTTCCCTCAAGTGGATTACCTAAGGTTTATCAATCTGTGGGAGGCGTAGGATGAAGATGGTCACTCTCAAGCAACCTTGCAACCAAATAACAAAGAGTCTCTTGTGTCCCCAACACACCCAATACAATGGTAAATTGTATAGGTGCACTAGTTCAGCGAAGAGATGGTGATACAAGTACAATATGGAAGGTAGATATAGGTTTTTGTATTCTAAAAATATAAAAACAGCAAGGTAACTAATGATAAAAGTGAGCACAAACGGTATTGCAATGTGTTGAAACAAGGCCTAGGGTTCATACTTTCACTAGTGCAAGTTCTCTCAACAATAATAACATAATTGGATCATATAACTAGCCGTCAACATGCAACAAAGAGTCACTCCAAAGTCACTAATAGCAGAGAACAAACGAAGAAATTATGGTAGGGTACGAAACCACCTCAAAGTTATTCTTTCCGATCAATCCATTGGGCTATTCCTATAAGTGTCACAAACAACCATAGAGTTCGTAGTAAAATAACACCTTAAGACACACATCAAGCAAAACCCTAATGTCACCTAGATACTCCAATGTCACCTCAAGTATCCGTGGGTATGATTATACGATATGCGTCACACAATCTCAAATTCATCTATTCAACCAACACATAGAACCTCAAAGAGTGCCCCAGAGTTTCTACCAGAGAGTCAAGACGAAAACGTGTGCCAACCCCTATGCATAGGTTCATGGGCGGAACCCGCAAGTTGATCACCAAAACATACATCAAGTGAATCAATAGAATAACCCATTGTCACCACGGTTATCCCACGCAAGACATACATCAAGTGTTCTCAAATCCTTAAAGACTCAATCCAATAAGATAACTTCAAAGGGAAAACTCAATCCATTACAAGAAAGTAGAGGGGGAGAAACATCATAAGATCCAACTACAATAGCAAAGCTCGTGAGACATCAAGATCGTATCACCTCAAGAACACGAGAGAGAGAGAGATCAAACACATAGCTACTGGTACATACCCTCAGCCCCGAGGGTGAACTACTCCCTCCTCGTCATGGACAGCGCCGGGATGATGAAGATGGCCACCGGTGAGGGTTCCCCCCTCCAGCAGGGTGCCAGAACAGGGTCCCGATTGGTTTTTCATGGCTACAGAGGCTTGCGGCGGCGGAACTCCCGATCTCTTCTGTTCTCCGAAGGTTTTAGGGTATGTGGATATATATAGGCAGAAGAAATACGTCAGGGGAGCCACGAGGGGCCCATGAGGGTGGAGGGCGCGCCCAGGGGGGTGGGCGTGGCCCCCTGCCTCGTGCCTCCCTCGTTGCTTTCCTGACGTGCACTCCAAGTCTCCCGGGTTGCTTTCTTTCCAAAAATAACTTCTCCAGAAGGTTTCATTCCGTTTCGACTCCGTTTGATATTCCTTTTCTTCGAAACACTGAAACAAGGGAAAAACTGGAACTGGCACTGGGCTCTGGGTCAATAGGTTAGTCCCAAAAATAATATAAAAGTGCATAGTAAAGCCCATAAAACATCCAAGATGGATAATATAATAGCATGGAACAATAAAAAATTATAGATACATTGGAGACGTATCAGCATCCCCAAGCTTAATTCCTGCTCGTCCTCGAGTAGGTAAATGATAAAAACAGAATGTTTGATGTGGAATGCTACTTGGCATAATTTCATTGTAATTCTTCTTGTTGTGGCATGAATGTTCGGATTTGATATGATTCAAGCTAAAAGTTTAATGTTGACATAAAAACAATAATATTTCAAGCATACTAACTAAGCAATTATGTCTTATCAAATAACATGGCCAAAGCAAGTTATCCCTACAAAATCATATAGTCTGGCTATGCTCCATCTTCCCCACACAAAATATTCATATCATGTACGACCCCGGTTTTAGCCAAGCAATTGGTTCATACTTTTAACGCGCTTCAGCCTTTTCAACTCTTATGCAATACATGAGCGCAAGCCATGGATATAGCACTATGGTGGAATAAGGTGTAATGGTAGGGGTTATGTGGGAAGACAAAAAAAGAGAAAGTCTCACATCAACGAGGCTAATCAACGGGCTATGGAGATGCCCATCAATTGATGTTAATGCGAGGAGTAGGGATTGCCATGCAACGGATGCACTAGAGCTATAAGTGTATGAAAGCTCAAAAAGAAACTAAGTGGGTGTGCATCCAACTTGCTTGCTCACGAAGACCTCGGGCATTTGAGGAAGCCCATCATTGGAATATACAAGCCAAGTTCTATAATGAAATTTCCCACTAGTATATGAAAGTGACAAAATGAGAGACTCTCTATTATGAAGATCACGGTGCTACTTTGAAGCACAAGTGTGGTAAAAGGATAGTAACATTGTCCCTTCTCTCTTTTTCTCTCATTTTTTCTTTTCCCTTTTTTTTTATTTGGGCCTTTTCTCCCTTTTTTTATGGCCTCTTCTTTTTTTTTAGTCCGGAGTCTCATCCCAACTTGTGGGGGAATCATAGTCTCCATCATCCTTTCCTCACTTGGGACAATGCTCTAATAATGATGATCATCAAATTTTATTTACTTACAACTCATGAATTACAACTCAATACTTAGAACAAAATATGACTCTATATGAATGCCTCTGGCGGTGTACCGGGATATGCAATGAATCAAGAGCGACATGTATGAAAGAATTATGAACGGTGGCTTTGCCACAAATACAATGTCAACTATATGATCATGCAAAGCAATATGACAATGATGGAGTATGTCATGATAAATGAAACGGTGGAAAGTTGCATGGCAATATATCTCGGAATGGCTATGGAAATGCCATGATAGGTAGGTATGGTGGCTGTTTTGAGGAAGATATAAGGAGGTTTATGTGTGATAGAGCGTATCATATCACGGGGTTTGGATGCACTGGCGAAGTTTGCACCAAGTCTCAAGGTGAGAAAGGGCAATGCGCGGTACCGAAGAGGCTAGAAAATTGCGGAAAGGTAAGTGTGCGTATAATCCATGGACTCACATTAGTCATAAAGAACTCATATACTTATTGCAAAAATTTATTAGCCCTCGAAGCAAAGTACTACTACGCATGCTCCTAGGGGAAGGGTTGGTAGGAGTTAACCATCGCGCGATCCCGACCGCCACACAAAGGAAGATAATCAACAAATACTTCATGCTCCGACTTCGTTACATAACGGTTCACCATACGTGCATGCTACGAGAATCACAAACTCCAACACATGTATTTTTCAATTCCACAATTACTCAACTAGCACAACTATGATATTACCACTTTTATATCTCAAAACAATTATCAAGCATAAAATTTCTCATGATATTGATTAAAGCAAATTGCCATGCTATTTTAAGGCTCTCAAAATAATATAAGTGAAGCATGAGAGATCAATAGTTTCTATAAAACAAATCCACCACCGTGCTCTAAAAGATATAAGTGAAGCACTAGAGCAAACAACAAACTACTCCAAAAGATACGAGTGAAGATCAATGAGTAGTTGTATAATTATGTAACTATGTGAAGACTCTCTAACATTTAAGAATTTGAGATCTTGGTATTTTATTCAAACAGCAAGAAAAACAAAAGAAAAGAAAATGACGCTCCAAGCAAAACACATATCATGTGGTGAATAAAAATATAGCTCCAAGTAAAGTTACCGATGGAAGTAGACGAAAGAGGGGATGCCTTCCGGGGCATCCCCAAGCTTAGGCTCTTGGATTTCCTTGAATATTACCTTGGGGTGCCTTGGGCATCCCCAAGCTTAGGCTCTTGCCGCTCCTTATTCCATAGTCCATCGAATCTTTACCCAAAACTTAAAAACTTCACAACACAAAACTTAACAGAAAACTCGTAAGCTCCGTTAGCGAAAGAAAACAAAATACCACTTCAAGGTACTGTAATTAACTCATTCTTTATTTATATTGGTGTTAAACCTACTGTATTCCAACTTCTCTATGGTTTATAAACTATTTTACTAGCCATAGATTCATTAAAATAAGCAAGCAACACAATGAAAACAGAATCTGTCAAAAACAGAACAGACTGTAGTAACCTGTATCAAACGTATACTTCTGGAACTCCAAAAATTCTAAAATAAATTGGTGGACCTTAGGAATTTGGCTAGTAATCATATGAAAAAAGAATCAACTAAATAGCGCTCTCCAGTAAAAAGTTGAAGCTAATTTCGTGAGCGCTAAAGTTTCTGTTTTTTACAGCATGATCATAAAGACTTCACCCAAGTCTTCCCAAAGGTTCTACTTGGGACAAAAACTAATTAAAACACAAAACCACATCTAAACAGAAGCTAGATGGATTATTTATTACTAAACAGGAACAAAAAGCAAGGAACAAAAATAAAATTGGGTTGCCTCCCAACAAGCGCTATTGTTTAACGCCCCTAGTTAGGCATGATGATTTCAATGATGCTCACATAAAAGATAAGAATTGAAACGCAAAGAGAGCATCATGAAGAATATGACTAGCACATTTAAGTCTAAACCACTTCCTATGCATAGGGATTTTGTGATCAAACAATTTATGGGAACAATAATCAACTAGCATAGGAAGGCAAAACAAGCATAACCTTAAAAGTTTAAGCACATAGAGAGGAAAGTTGATATTATTGCAATTCCTACAAGCATATATTCCTCCCTCATAATAATTTTCAGTAGCATCATGAATGAATTCAACAATATAACCAGCACCTAAAGCATTCTTTTCATGATATACAAGCATAGAGATTTTACTACTCTCCACATAAGCAAAATTCTTCTCATTCGGAATAGTGGGAGTATCATAAGAGACTTGAATACTATAAATTGTTTCCGCAATAAAAGAGTAATGTTCAGAAAAAGGGTAATCATAATCATGACAAGTTTTATAAATATAATAATCACTACTTTTTATAGCATAAGTTTCATCACAATAATCATCATAAGTAGCAACTTTATTCTCATCATAATCAAGTGAAACCTCTTCCGAAATAGTGGATTCATCACTAAATAAAGTCATGACCTCTCCAAATCCACTTTCATAATTATCACAATAAGATTCAACATCCTCCAAAATAGTGGGATCACTACTTCCTAAAGTTGACACTCTTCCAAACCCACTTTCATCAATATAATCATCATAAGTAGGAGGCATGCTATCATCATTATAAATTTGCATATCAAAACTTGGGAGACTAAAAATATTATCTTCATTAAACGTAGCATCCACAAGCTTGGGACAAACATTAATTGCAGCAAATATATTCTCGAAAACAACATCTTCTTCAAACATAGCATCCCCAAGCTTGGGCCTTTTTATATCATAAGCATAATCACTCTCATCATTAATAGTATGGATAGCACGAATAGTATAGCAATTATCATATTCTTCCAAGCAAGTGCCAAAAAGATTTTCAAGATCATAAGAAGTATTATTATCTTCCCAATCATAATCATCACAACAAGCAATAGGCATAACAAGATCATCATCAAGTGCATCATCTTCCACAATTATTTTTAATTCATTTTCATGAGGCACAACAATAATAGGAGCAACATTATTTGGGAGAGATATCTTTTTACCTCTCTTCCTTTTTCTTTTCTTCTTCTTCACCACATCATGTGTGGGTTCAATCCTATTTTTGGAGCTCCTTATTAATGAGATTGGTTGAATAGAAGGCTCCTCCTCGTTACCTGATTCATCATAAGAAATAATAGGAGAATATTGAGAAGTCTCTTCCCTTTCGTTAGCATTCTCTTCATCTTCTATTTGTTTTCTTTTCTTTATGTAATTGGCAATATAAGGATTTTCAATGCAATTCACCGCACAATACATATAAATTTCTTCTACATCAAAATGAAGAACTCTATCAAGGGCAAATTCTGGAATAACCTTAGTTATACGTTTCATTTCTTCATAACCCAAGACCAAACTAAGTTCATTATGATGTGCAAGGGAAATCAAGTCATCATAATTTTTTGGACACGATACGATCATGAAACAATTTGCATTGGGTACTGAAATGATCACGTTCATTGCAAAGTTCACAAGTACGGCTAATAAAGTTTAAATTTTCAGCACAAACATCTAGCCTCTCTTGCAACCATTTAGTTTCTAAGTGCTTATGCCTCTTGCAATATCTATCTTCCCTATTTGGTGTGTACTTGCAAACCCAATGCACTCCACAAACATTGACATGTTTATAGGAGACATTTTCATCATGACTAGTGCAATCATCGTTAGTACCATGGATATTCAAGGAGTTCATACTAACAACATTGCAATCATGCTCATCATTCAAAGATTTTGTGCCAAACATTTTAATGCATTCTTCTTCTAACACTTTGGCACAATTTTCCTTTCCATCATACTCACGAAAGATATTAAAAAGGTGAAGCGTACGTGGCAAACTTAATTCCATTTTTTTGGTTTTCTTTTATAGACTAACTAGTGATAAAACAAGAAACAAAAAGATTCGATTGCAAGATCTAAAGATATACCTTCAAGCACTCCCCTCCCCGGCAACGACGCCAGAAACTGCTTGATATCTACTACACAACCTTCTTCTTGTAGACGTTGTTGGGCCTCCAAGTGCAGAGGTTTGTAGGACAGTAGCAAATTTCCCTCGACTGGATGACCTAAGGTTTATCAATCCGTGGGAGGCGTAGGATGAAGATGGTCACTCTCAAGGAACCCTGCAACCAAATAACAAAGAGTCTCTTGTGTCCCCAACACACCCAATACAATGGTAAATTGTATAGGTGCACTAGTTCGGCGAAGAGATGGTGATACAAGTACAATATGGAAGGTAGATATAGGTTTTTGTAATCTGAAAATATAAAAACAGCAAGGTAACTAATGATAAAAGTGAGCACAAACAGTATTGCAATGTGTTGAAACAAGGCCTAGGGCTCATACTTTCACTAGTGCAAGTTCTCTCAACAATAATAACATAATTGGATCATATAACTAGCCCTCAACATGCAACAAAGAGTCACTCCAAAGTCACTAATAGCGGAGAACAAACGAAGAGATTATGGTAGGGTACGAAACCACCTCAAAGTTATTCTTTCTGATCAATCCATTGGGCTATTCCTATAAGTGTCACAAACAGCCCTAGAGTTCGTAGTAAAATAACACCTTAAGACACACATGAACCAAAACCCTAATGTCACCTAGATACTCCAATGTCACCTCAAGTATACGTGGGTATGATTATACGATATGCATCACACACTCTCAAATTCATCTATTCAACCAACACATAGAACCTCAAAGAGTGCCCCAAAGTTTCTACCGGAGAGTCAAGACGAAAACGTGTGCCAACCCCTATGCATAGGTTCATGGGCGGAACCCGCAAGTTGATCACCAAAACATACATTAAGTGAATCAATAGAATAACCCATTGTCACCACGGTTATCCCCCGCAAGACATACATCAAGTGTTCTCAAATCATTAAAGACTCAATCCGATAAGATAAATTCAAAAGGAAAACTCAATCCATTACAAGAAAGTAGAGGGGGATAAACATCATAAGATCCAACTACAATAGCAAAGCTCGCGATACATCAAGATCGTATCACCTCAAGAACATGAGAGAGAGATCAAACACATAGCTACTGGTACATACCCTCAGCCCCGAGGGTGAACTACTCCCTCCTCATCATGGAGAGCGCCAGGATGATGAAGATGGCCACCGGTGAGGATTCCCCCCTCCGGCAGGGTGCCGAAACAGGGTCCCGATTGGTTTTTCGTGGCTACAGAGGCTTGCAGCGGCGGAACTCCCGATCTCTTCTGTTCTCCGAAGGTTTTAGGGTATGTGGATATATATAGGCGGAAGAAATACGTCAGGGGAGCCACGAGGGGCCCACGAGGGTGGAGGGCGCGCCCAGGGGGGTGGGCGCGGCCCCCTATCTCGTGCCTCCCTCGTTGCTTTCCTGACATGCACTCCAAGTCTCCCGGGTTGCTTTCTTTCCAAAAATAACTTCTCCAGAAGGTTTCATTCCGTTTCGACTCCGTTTGATATTCCTTTTCATCGAAACACTGAAACAAGGGCAAAACATGAACTGGCACTGGGCTCTGGGTCAATAGGTTAGTCCCAAAAATAATATAAAAGTGCATAGTAAAGCCTATAAAACATCCAAGATGGATAATACAATAGCATGGACCAATCAAAAATTATAGATATGTTGGAGACGTATCACAACCCACCGCCACCACCTCCAGTTGACAACTTAGCCCGTTTTCTGAGGTTGAATCCACCAGTGTTTTCCAGTAGCACCGAGCCGATTGTTGCAGATGATTGGCTCCACAGGATTGGAAGGGAGCTGACCACCGCAGGTTGCACAGATGCGAGATAGTGCGTTTTGCCACGCACCAACTGGATGGACCCGCAACCTCATGGTGGGAGAATTACACCACCACTTTCCCCATAGCCAATGTCACTTGGGATCAGTTTCAGCAAGCTTTCCGCACAGCACATGTCTTAGCTGGAGCAATGAGTACGAAGAAGTGTGAGTTTCGCAACTGATGCCAAGGAAATCGTACTGTGGGGTAGTACGTGGATGAGTTCAGCAAGTTAGCTCGCCACGCCCTAGATGATGTGGCCATAGATGCCGCGAAGTAGGAGAAGTTTATGGAAGGACTGAATGATGAGCTGAGTATGCAGTTGATGGTGGCAACATTTGCCAACTACCAGGAGTTGGTAGACAGGGCTCTTATGATTGAAGGGAAGCACCAGCAGATAGAGAGCCGCAAAAGGAAGTATGGACAAGGGAAGTATAATTCTGGAGCTCAGCAGAAGCCTCGTTTTACCCCGAACTCGGAAGGACACACTCATCATAACAATGGGGGCCACAATCACAATGGAGGAAGTTCGCATAATCATAGTGGCCCTAGGAATGGGAATGGAAATGGAGGAAACAGCAGCCAGAACCGTTCCAACCCCACTACACCGGCCAAGAAGGATCTAAGTCACATTACTTGTTTCAAGTGCGGGAAGACCGGCCACTACGCCACCGAGTGTTCCGAAGCAAAGAATGGAAATGGCAATGGAAGTTCTAGGAAGAAGCCCAATCCCTTCACCAGAGGTTAGGTGAACCACATCAACGTGGAGGAGGTTGACGAGCAGCCAGACGCAGTTATCAGTATGTTTTTGATTAAGGCATTTACTACTCTCGTTCTTTTCGATACTAGTGCATCATATTCATACATATCAAGGGGATTTGTGGACAAGTTTAAGTTGCCAACCCTAGCCCTTAGGTCACCCCTGTTAGTAAGCTCGCCAGGAGCAGAGTATATGGCCAGCCAATGGTGTGATCGGTTACCCTTAACCATTGGTAGCCATGTTTTCCCTCAGACCTAATAAATTTTGGATCACAAGGATTGGATATAATACTAGGCATGGATTGGCTATCAAAGTATGGAGGAAACATTGACTGTGCTAGTAAGTCGATACTTCTCACCACCCATGAGGGAAAAAGGATTAAGTATGTATCTAGGCATGCGCCAAGGAGGACCCAAGTAAATTCCCTCTTAGGAGTTGTTCAGGAGGAAGTGCATGTTGTGAAGGATTACCCGGATGTATTTCCAGAGGAACTACCAGGCATGCCACCGGATCGAGACATAGAGTTTTTGATAGAGCTGTTGCCAGGCACCAGACCGATATCAAAGAGGCCATACCGGATGCCCGCAAATGATCTGGAGGAGATTAAGAAGCATATTAAGGAATTATTGGAGAAAGGTTACACTCGACCAAGTTCGTCACCGTGGGGAGCCCCAGTGCTCTTGGTTGAGAAGAAGGATGGATCCTTGAGAATGGTTGTTGATTATCGTGCATTGAATGAAGTGACAATCAAGAATAAGTACCCACTACTGATGATCAACGATTTGTTTGGCTAGCTGCAAGTAGCTAAAGTGTTTTCCAAGATTGATCTGCGATCAGGATACCACCAGCTGAAGATCCGAGAACGGGATATACCTAAGACAACTTTTACCACAAGGTACGGGCTATATGAGTACACGGTTATGTCATTTGGATTGACTAATGCCCCTGCCTATTTTCATGAGTATGATGAACAAGGTGTTCATGGAGTTCTTGGATAAGTTTGTTGTGGTGTTCATTGATGATATTTTGGTATACTTGAAGAATGAAGAGGAACACAAGGAGCATTTGCGTTTAGTTCTCGAGAAGCTCAGGGAAAACCAGTTATATGCCAAGTTCAGCAAATGTGAGTTTTGGTTGAAGGAATTTGGATTCCTTGGACATGTTATATCAGGAGAAGGTATAGCAGTAGACCCTACCAAGGTTCAGTCTGTCACTGAGTGGTTGGCACCCACCTCAGTTGGAGAGATCCGCAGTTTTCTTGGACTCGCGGGATATTATCGGAGATTCATTGAGAAATTTTCCAAGATTGCGAAGCCCATGACGGAGTTATTGAAGAAGGACACCAAGTTCAAGTGGACCGAAGAGTGTGAGGCTAGTTTTCAGGAGTTGAAGACGCGACTAGTTACAGCCCCAGTGCTAATCCTTCCGGATATACGCAAGGATTTCCAAGTGTATTGCGATGCTTCTCGCCAAGGACTTGGAGGTGTACTTATGCAAGACGGAAGAGTTGTTTCATATGCCTCATGACAACTTCGACCTCATGAGTTGAATTATGCCCCGCATGATTTGGAGTTAGCAGCCGTGGTACATGCACTCAAGACCTGGCGACATTTTCTTATTGGAAACCGCTGTGATGTGTACACGTATCACAAGAGTTTGAAATACATTTTCACTCAGAAGGAGCTAATCTTGGGCAAAGGAGATGGTTGGAGCTTATAAATGATTACGATATGAAGTTGCACTATCATCCAGGAAAGGCCAATGTCGTAGCAGACGCTTTGAGCCGGAGGAGTTATGTCAATACCCTCGTAAGCGGAGGATTACCACAGGAGTTAGTTGACGATCTCAAGGAACTTCGTTTGGAGATAGTTCCAAGAGGTTTTATTGCAGTAATGGAGGTTTAGTCTACATTATTGGGAAAGATTCGAGAAGCTCAGAATGACGACAAGGAGATTGCTGAGATAAAGGACAAGATGAGCAAAGGAAAGGCCAAGGGTTTTCGTGAGGATGAGCACTAAACTTTATGGTATGAGGATCGTGTATATGCACCCAATAATGCAGAGATCAGGAAGTTAATACTTCAGGAAGCTCATGACTCGCCATACTCGATTCACCCCGGAAACACCAACATGTATTTGGACTTGAAGGAGCATTTCTGGTGGACAGGGATGAAGAAGGATATTGCCGAGTATGTAGCAATATGCGATGTATGTTAGAGAGTGAAGGCAGAACATCAAAAGCCGGTAGGATTGCTTTAGCCTATGCCGATACCCGAATGGAAGTGGGATAAGCTTGGCATGGATTTCATTACCGGATTACCCAGGACCCGATCGGGATATGATTCTATCTAGGTAGTAGTTGATCGCTTCACCAAAGTGGCTCACTTTATCCCAGTGAAAACCACTTATACGAGTGCGAAGTTGGCCAAGATATATATGACCAGGATCGTATGTCTCCACGGAGTTTCGAGGACCATCGTATCAGATAGAGGAACACAGTTTACTTCGAAGTTTTGGAATCAGTTTGACCAGACTTTGGGTACCAGGCTAGAGTTCAGTACAGCCTTTCATCCACAGACAGATGGACAGACCAAGAGAGTCAATCAGATTCTGGAGGACATGTTGAGAGCCTGTGCACTAGATTATGGATCTAGTTGGGATGATAATTTACCATACGCAGAGTTCTCATACAACATCAGTTATCAGGCTAGTTTGAAGGTGTCACCTTTCTAAGCCTTGTATGGAAGAAGGTGTAGGACACCGTTAATGTGGGATGAAGTTGGAGACCGTCAATTGTTTGGACCAGATTTAATCAATGAATCTAAGGAGAAGGTTAAGTTGATTCGAGATAGACTAAAGGTAGCTTAGTCCAGGCAGAAGAGTTATGCGGATACAAAACGCAAGGAGGTAGTCTATGAAATCGGAGACAGAGCATATCTTCGTGTGTCACCACTCCGAGGAGTAAAACGATTCAGAGTTAAGGGAAAGTTAGCCCCGAGATTTGTAGGACCATACTGAATTTTGGAACGTATGGGAGAAGTGGCCTACAGGTTGGAGTTACCCGAAGGTTTGTCAGGAGTTCATGATGTGTTTCACGTTTCCCAGTTGAAGAAGTGCCATGCAGAGATGGCCAATATTCCTCTGCGAGATACAGTGCCCCTGGAAGCAATTCAATTGGATAATGATGAATCCTACAAGGAGAAATCCGTCAAGATTCTCGAGCTTCCCAGCCGAGTTACCCGCAGCAAGGTTATCAAGTTTTGCAAAGTTCAGTGGAGCCACCATACCGAGGATGAAGCCACCTGGGAGCGAGAGGAAGACCTACCGAAACACCACCCATAACTATTTTCTATCCAACCCGAATCTCGAGGGCAAGATTCATATTAAGGGGGGTAGGTTTGTAACATCCCAATTTTCAATTTGGATGTTATACATAGGTCATCATCTGCATATCATATTTTATTTGCACCTTGGTTGTGATCCCAGGAATCTTAAGAAACTCAAGGACCCAAGGAGAGAGTTGGAGATTCCAAAAAATTTCATATTTGAATTTTTCTCAAATTTGAAAAGAGGATCAATTTGGTTTTAATATTTTTCTCTCCAAATATTTCTAATACTAAAAAAGAGAAGATAATACGACTTCTTAAAAAAGAGAGGAATATTGGAGGAAATTTTTCAAAATCAAATAAATATTTTATTTGGATTTTATTTGAATTAGAAAAATATGCATTTTTGAAAATTGCATTTTTAGGCCAGAAAAATATTCACTTTGTTCTAAATATTTTATTTAGACAGCGAAATTTGTTTTTGGCATTTTTATATTTTTATATTTTTTATTAGGATTTTTATTCGGGCGAAATTTTATTAAAAAAAATCTTTTCCCGCCCGACTGGGCCAAAGCCCAGCCGCGCAGGCTGGCCCATTCCCGCGCCACCACCTTCCTCTCGCCGTGCGAGGCACGGACGCCGAGGGGAGTCCGAGCCGGACTCCGCCCCACGCCGCCCCTTCCCCAAGGCACTGCCACCCCCTCCCATCTTTATAAGCCGCCCACCCCGTCGCCTCCTCGCCACCCCGCCGCTCGCAGCCACCGCCGTCGCCGCTAGCCCGCACCGCCGCCGCCTGCTACTGCACGCGTCGCCGCTGCCCCGTCAAGCCGGACTCACCGGATCTCGCCGCCGCCGACCCGCCGGTTTTTTTGTTGAACCGGTAAAACCGCCGGACCGCCGCCCGGTTTTTTAGGCTTTTCATTAGATCGGTTTTTTTCGAGTTCGCTAATTAGCGAACGTTCACTCGAACGTCACTGTTAGCGAACATTTTCGTCCGTTTGTCCCTCATAGCGAACGTTCGTTCGTTAGTGTTTTTCTTTTTATTTTATTTTTGGCCAGGGACATATCCATGATTATTTTTACCGCAGATTAGCCCCTGATCTTCAAACCCTCGCATCTTTTTGCTCGTTTGTCCAAATCCAGTGAAACCAACGCCAAAATCTTTGTCTCCAACCCCTATTTCCGGATAATCAACTTGAACATGGTTTTGACAATTTAAAATTTGGTTTCAACCAGATTTGATTTCAAACTTCTTTTGATCGGAGTTTGAGTTTCATAGCTCCGATTTGATTGATTCCTTTTGAAATTGAAGCTCTTCAGTTGAACTTTCAGTTTGGATCTTTTTACTTGAGTTCTACCCTTGCAGCTATGCTTGAGTGCTTAAGTATGCTATTGTTTGTTTGCGATAGAATTTCCGGAGTGTGAAGCATGCTACTACGAGTCACTAGGGTTTTCAGATCGTCAGCAAGGCAAGTAACACTTTTATCATACCCCTTTATTACCCAGTTTTTATGCATTAGTCTCAACCCTCAAACCTTGCATGGTTACGATCTGATTAACATGCGGGTACTGGGAAGTAGTTGATAATGGTAGAACCTATTGCCATTTATTTCAAACCTTGGGAGTTACTTCTACGTTATGCTTATACTGCTATGCTATGCTCGTAGACGTGGTTTGGTTTGAGTGATCGATGAGAGATGTGAGAGTTGATAATAAATGGTTAACTTAAGGTGGCTACTTTAATACACATCTGGGTGGATTGGTTGCGGGCACCTGGAGAATCCAGTGTTGTCCTAGGATATCCCGGAGTACCCGTGTGATCATCCTATGGTTCGCCACCCAGGCTCAAAGGGATCATAAGATTATTCATGCTAGAAACTTCCGTGTGCAGCCACAAGTCATCATGGGCTCTGGCATAGTTGAGTATGTTGTGTGACCTCTTTAAGTGGTAGGCTAGCAGATGTAGGGGAAAGTATGTGGTACTGTCTACCCAAAGTAAAGAGTTAATGCTTCTGAAAGACTTTGTCTCGATCATCCGTTTCTCAAACATCATGTAGTGCGAGAAATCCAACGGAGGAGATCGAGTCTTGTGGGGAAAAGTGTGCAAACCTCTATAGAGTGTACAAACTAATCATGGTTAGCCGTGTCCCCGGTTATGGACATCTTGAGTATCTGGTTCTTGAATTATTGATTTGATCTCATCACTTTACATAATTAATCTGTTGGGTTGATGATTATTAATTTGGGATTGAGTTGGAGGAACCTTCTCAATGTTTTACAACCAACTTTGTAGTTAAATAAAATATATTCCTTTGTTGTAGGGAAAAACTGGCTATATGCAAAATAAACATAGAAGCCTCCACCAACCATATATGCATGTAGTGATAGCTGTTACTATTCATTGCTCTACTGTGTTATTTTGCCAGCATATTCCATGCGTTGACCCGTTTCGGGTTGCAGCGTATTATGTTACAGACTTTTCAGACGAAGAGTAAGGTGCGCTAGGTTGTTGTCGTGCAGTCAGCTATGCGGTTGGAGTTGATGGACTCATTTATGTTAGAAGCTTCCGCTGTTATCTTAGCTAGATGGCCTTAAGCCATATTATTGTAATAAGTTCTCTTTTGGGACATTCGATGTAATAAGTGTGTGATTGAACTCTATTATAAATCCTTCAAGTACTGTGTGTGTCAGCATTACCGATTCAGGGGTGACACTTATACACAGAGATTTGACCGTCTGAGGTCGGATCACTACAGTTCGCCTTTTCGGCCCGCCGTTCCGACGGGGATTAGTTAGTGTTTCGCTGCCGGTCGTGGATTGCGACGGCGCCATGGCACCGGGATTTGGAATGCACGGCGTCGCGGCATTTGCGTGGCTCCGCACTGGGTCGGTTGCCAGTCGCGACTTGTTTTGGTTCGGTATACAAATTTAGGAATCCTTTCTCCTCTGCATCCGCGGAGGTGGTGAATGATGTCTACTATGCAACCTTCTTCTTGTAGACATTGTTGGGCCTCCAAGTGCAGAGGTTTGTAGGACAGTAGCAAATTTCCCTCAAGTGGATGACCTAAGGTTAATCAATCCGTGGGAGGCATATGATGAAGATGGTCTCCCTCAAGCAACACTGCAACCAAATAACAAAGAGTCTCTTGTGTCCCCAACACACCCAATAGAATGGTAAATTGTATAGGTACACTAATTTGGCGAAGAGATGGTGATACAAGTGCAATATGGATGGTAGATATGAGTATTTGTAATCTGAAAATATAAAAACAGCAAGGTAACTAATGATAAAAGTGAGCACAAACGGTATTGCAATGCGTTGAAACAAGGCCTAGGGTTCATACTTTCACTAGTGCAAGTTCGCTTAACAATAATGACATAATTGGATCATATAACTAGCCCTCAACATGCAACAAAGAGTCACTCCAAAGTCATTAATAGCGGAGAACAAACGAAGAGATTATTGTAGGGTACGAAACCACCTCAAAGTTATCCTTTCTGATCGATCTATTTAAGAGTCCGTATTTAAATAACACGAACGTATGCTTTCCATTTGATCTATCATAGAGTTCATACTAGAATAACACCTTAAGACACAAATCAACCAAAACCCTAATGTCACCTACATACTCCAATGTCACCTCAAGTATCCGTGGGTATGATTATACGATATGCATCACACAATCTCAGATTCAGCTATTCAACCAACACAAAGAACTTCAAAGAGTGCCCCAAAGTTTCTACCGAAGAGTCAAGACGAAAACGTGTGCCAACCACTATGCATAAGTTCACAAGGTCACTGAACCCGCAAGTTGATCACCAAAACATACATCAAGAAGATCACGTGAATATCCCATTGTCACCACATATAAGCACATGCAAGACATACATCAAGTGTTCTCAAATCCTTAAAGACTCAATCCGATAAGATAACTTTGAAGGGAAAACTCAATCCACTACAAGAGAGTAGAGGAGGAGAAACATCATGAGATCCAACTATAATAGCAAAGCTCGCGATACATCAAGATCGTGCCACCTCAAGAACACGAGAGAGAGAGAGAGATCAAACACATAGCTACTGGTACATACCCTCAGCCCCGAGGGTGAACTACTCCCTCCTCATCATGCAGAGCACCGGGATGATGAAGATGGCCACCGGTGAGGGATTCCCCCTCTGGCATGGTGCCGGAATAGGGTCCCGATTGGTTTTTGGTGGCTACAGAGGCTTGCGGCGGCGGAACTCCCGATCTATTCTGCTCCTCGATGTTTTTAGGGTATATGGATATATATAGGTGAAAGAAGTCGGTCGGGGAGCCACGAGGTGCCCACGAGGGTGGGGGGCACGCCGAGGGGGTAGGGCGCGCCTCCCTGCCTCGTGGCTTCCTCGAAGCTTCCCTAACGTCTACTCCAAGTCTCCTGGATTGATTTCGTTCCAAAAATAACTCCCCCGAAGGTTTCATTCCGTTTGGACTCCGTTTGTTATTCCTTTTCTTCGAAACACTGAAATAGGCAAGAAAACAACAATATGGGCTGGGCCTCAGGTTAATAGGTTAGTCCCAAAAATAATATAAAAGTGTTTAGTAATGTCCATAAACATCCAAAACAGATAATATAATAGCATGAATACTTCATAAATTATAGATATGTTGGAGACGTATCAGTGAACTGCTAGTATCGAATCGCGGCATTCCTTTCTCAGCGTTGCTGCGCTGGAATGGGGGTCTAAATTGGTGGCTGAGGAACACAAATACTGAATCACCTCGTGTATCTATTGGGTTCTCTTTGCTGCCGCGCTAGAGTAGCCCGATTTGTTAACTGTAGGATGGAAAAAGAAAATGCTCTTTTCCACTATATTCTTTCCGGTTAGAACAACCATAAAAAACTACTAGGCAGCCATTTTGAAGTCTGTGGCCTTTCAGATTACACCAGCATGCATTTAAGACAGTCGGCCATATCTTGCCAATTAACCGTATACATGTCAATCACATATGTTTTGAGGCTTAAACCTCAAAAACTTCTTACATTTTGAGATAGAGGGATTACTTGTGACCTCTAGAGAGGCCCTACTAAAGTGCAGTAATGCATATGTGGCAAGACTTTGGTCGTTTGTCTTGGCACATGGAGCAACAGCACAATGCAGAACTGCTCGGCTCAAAAAATAGAGCAGCTAAACAACCAAACTGAGATACAATGTAGACAGGCAGGCAGCAAGTACTCCAACTAGTTAGCAGACATACTTTTTCCTTCCAATCCCCTTCCTACTATTGTGATTACCACCAGCAAACAACTATTGATCAATAGTACTATTCACTTCTACTATTATGCTTCGCAGAGAATTTTATCCGGCCTCCTCCTCCAAGGGAAAGAATATAGTGGATCTTTTTTGGTTAGGCGAATTTTATGTTTGCACATGCTTGATATGAAAGGAGGGGTTTATCTAATGAACTACACATTTGGTTTCACATTCCACATGTGTTCTCACAATTTAAATGCAGTATATTTTACTCACTAATACATCTTGAACAATCTAAAAAATATATAGCTTGGTTTATCTTTGTAACTCCTTATCTGATTTTCCATTTTCCACATTGTTGTGTCCATTTTGTCAGTATGGTCCTATGTAAATACTTGTCTTAGGGGTCTCTGTATTGCATATACACGGAATCTTCAATTTGTCTCAAATGCTCAGTGGTAAAAACCAGCCATGCTGGAGGTTCTTATCGGTGTGATGGTATGCTAACTGTTTCTGATATAGTTTTGCTCTAAAAGCCCTACACTATTTTTGTCTTGTGGATACGTCGTGCAGACAAATGCTGAGTTAAAAGGTCATAACTTTTCACTAATTTAAGATTGTCTTGTTCTCAAGTGCTGGCTCCTACAGCATTGCATTTCACCGAATGAAATGCTACATTTCTACTCCTAACCCATTCTCTCTTTCTTAGTGTTTTTGTCATGCAGGTTGGAAGAAAAGAAGAAGATCCAGAGAAGATCTTAGTAATAAGATAGTTTTCAGGAAAATAGATACTTAGTTTTAGGTCATTTCTCGTAATTTCAGATATGGAGTGCTTGTCTTTAGTTTTTGTTTTGACTTTGTGAAACTTGCTACTATTGGTAACATGTGTTGGATATATATATATGTTCATGAATATTGGTAATATGTGTTGGATATGCTATATTGGTCATATATATATATACATATATATATATATATATATATGTTTGTTTGATTTTCTGTGAAAATGAATATATATAAGAAAAAACAGAATTAAATGGGGCAATATAGGCTCTTTGCCATCTGCTGGATATCAACATTGCGTTAAAATGATTGTGATGTAGTCTGATGATATGGTATCCTCCTCTGAATGTTCGAGTGGCTTGACTTGGCACATGTTCATGCATGTAGTTGAATCAAACCAACATAGCCTCTATGATATTTATGTTCATGGTGTTCATATCCTACTCATGCTAGTGTCCAATGTTACTTACACATAATGCATGTTCATGACCGTTGTTGCTCTCTAGCTGGCCGCTTCTCAACCTATTTGCTAGCCTTCCCCTGTACTAAGTGGGAATTCTGCTTGTACATCAAAAATTGTGGGCGTCCTGGGAACGGGGGTACCCAGACTTGCCTGCCTGCGGCCCAAGGCATGGCTTCTCTAACGGCCTGGTACGGCCCATCTTCATCAGCAAACGCACAAGACCCTTGCGAGGTGGACGACACAAGACCTCCTCAGGGCAGCCTCACTAGGCTGGCTCGTGAGGAGCGGAGAGATCAAGGCGAGGGGCACCTCGCGAGGTTCCCGTGACGTGAGCCATGACGACCAAGGCTAGGCGGGCGCCAGGCGTGCGCCAGTGGGCGCAGAGTACTAGTTTCCTCTTTGGTGCTAAAGGGGCAGGTGCAGGCGAGGAGTCCCGTGGCATCAGGCAAAGGTTTCCATATCGGTGCAATGCGACCAAGACCAGCAGGACGGCAGGACGGAGGTCATCGCGGAGCCCACGATAGCGTCACCACCAGAGCCTTTGGCAGGCGAAGACCACCTTTTGTCAAGATAGCTTGTACTAGCTGTCCCCCTTCAAATTGGCCATTGTGGGATCCTTTCCCGCCTAAACATTTGGGAAGAGGACTAGGGACTCTACAAATAGGACTAGCCACCACCGTAGGAGAAAACTGATATTCGATCACCCAGACCATCTTGACACGCACAAGCTCCTCGAGCTCAAGAACACCTCTCCTCAGGAGGTTGTTCTTTCCTTGTACTTGTTCATCCCCAGCCTACAAGGCAATCCACCACAGCACACTGGAGTAGGGTATTACACCACATCGGCGGCCCGAACCAGTATAAATTCTTGTGTCCCTTGTTCTTTGGGTTCGGCGAGCTTGGCTTTGAGATCGTTGCGAGAGTGTGAGCTAGGGGAGAGAAATATTCGTGCGCACCCAGTGTTCGAACCTCAAGGGTTTGCCGGAACCCGTAATCCGACATTTAGCGCGCCAGGTAGGGGTGCGCTGAAGCTTTTCTCCCGTCGATCCGCGCTCCACTGCTCCACCGCGTCCGTCGGGCCACCCTGGCCGCTCATGTCGCTTAGACAGCTCCTGTCCGCGGGCCTCCCCGTTGTTCTCCGTCCCCCGCTACCGACGCCGCCACCGACCCGGCGGGAAACAAGTAGCAAGCATCATCGCCGCACCCCTCTGTGCGGCGGGACGGCTGCACCGCCACCCCGTCGCTGACCCCGGCCGGCTCATCGTCCCACGCTCGTCGTATGCCCACGGCCGTGCATGCCGTGCTGCTCATGGCACGCGAGCTCCTGCGCTACCGCCCGGTCGACGATCTCTACGAGGACTGGCTGGACCGCATCGCCGAGCTTGTCAGCACTGCTGGGGCCTCCTCTGTACCATCTCTCTTGCTGCCTCGCCATCCTCCAGCCGCGGACGACGTAGCTCATGAGGCGCCTCCACCACCTCCGCACCAAGACGGCGTCCTAGCCCCAAGAGGCGCGGCCCTTCGGCGCGACCCGCCGCGCCGGGTGCCTGCCCACGAAGAAGGAAGCTGCCAAGAAGTCCCTCGACCACGAGAAAATGCTCCTCCACTCTCGGCGCCACCACGTCAAGATCGCGTAACGCCTACGGCGGCGGTGCGTGGGCATCAGGATTAGGCTCCGCCCCTACGACGGGCCCCGGTGGCCATAGCAGGCTGCCGGGCCTTTACTCCGGAGCTGCGTAACGTCGTCTGGCCAGGAAAGTTCAAGCCGGACCTGCCCTCGTGCTACGACGACACCCCCGACCCTGCGGAGTTCTTGCAGCTCTGCGAGCTGAGCATCGAGGCGGCCAACGGCGACGAGAAAGTCATGGCGAACTGGTTTCCCATGGCTCTCAAGGATGGTGCTCGCTCGTGGCTCCTGAATTTGTCCCCGGGATCAATCTCCTCTTGGGGTGAGATGCGCGACCGCTTCATCGCCAACTTCCAGGGCACTCGCGACTGTCCGCCGGCTGCGGGTGACCTACGCCGCATCAAGCAGTAGCCAGGAGAGACCCTGTAGAAGTACATCCAGTGCTTCAATAGCGTTCGCCTCAAGATCCTCAAGGTGACGGACGAGGCCATCATTTCAGTGTTCTCGGATGGCGTCCGTGATGTCAAGATGAAGGAGGAGCTCGCCATCCACGAGGAGTTATGCACGAGTCTGGAGATGTTCAACATGGCGACCAAGTGTGTAAGAGCTGAGGAGGGGCGCCTCTCCCTCCTCGAGCTCCCTGCTGCCGACCCAGAAGAGAAGAAAGCCAAGGCCAAGGACGTGAAGCACAAGCGAGTAGCCACACTCGCGGCGGAGCCAGACACGAAGCGTGGCTGGGACCACCCCAAGATGTCCAAGAGTAGTCGTCCGTTCTGCGTCTTCCACAACGTGCACAGCCACAACACCAGCGACTGCCAAGAGCTCAGGGCCATTCGAGATGGACGCTTCGGTCGACGCCCCGAGCGCAGCGACCGGGGCTACGGCCGAGGAGGAGGACGAAGTGGAGGGTGCTGGGACGACCGCGGCCCCCGTCAAGAGTGGCGCGACCGGCCCCGCGAGGACCACTGGCAGGACCGGTCTCACGAGGGCGGTTGGAGGGACCAGCCTCATGATGACCGTCCTCAGGGCAATGCTGGCCTCCCTCCGTTGCCGCCTACGCCAAGAAGGAACAACGACCATCATCAGGACGAGGGGGCTGGGGGCTTCCAGGAGCCGCGCGCTATCGCATGCATCTTAGGCGGTGCTCAGGCCCCAGCTTCTCAGCGCATCTTCAAGCAGTTTGCTTGTGAGGTGAACGCGGCCCTTCCCAGGCTCAAGGCCACGTGCCCACTCAGGTGGTCCAAGTGCGCCATCACCTTCAGCTCGTCGGACCAGCTCAAGTGCGCGGCTACTGCCGGCGCCCTCCCAATGCTTTGCTCGCACATCATCAGCAACGTCCAAGTCACCAAAACCCTCATCAGCGGTGGCACAGGGCTCAATGTCCTGTCCGTCGAGACATTCGATAGCCTCCAAGTACCTTACAATCCGCTGCAGCCTACCAAGCCCTTCTCAGGAGTGACCGACGGCTCCACCACCCCGATAGGGCAGGTCCGCCTCCCTGTCACCTTCGGCCAGCGCAACAACTACCGCATCGAGCTCATTGACTTCGATGTCGCCCACATCCGCTAGCCGTAAAACTCCATCCTTGGGTATCCAGCATTGGCCAAGTTTATGGAAGTGACCCACCATGGCTACAACGTCCTCAAGATGCCAGGGAGCGGCGGAGTCATCACAGTCCCCTGCGAAGAAAGAGATGCGGTGTGCTCCCTTGAGCGCGCCTTCCAAGCCGCAGCAATCGAAGACCCCGGCAACGAAGGCACCTTGTATCCTTCTGAGGCCATCCCCAAGAAGAATAAGCAGCTACTCCACCCAGGGCCTTAGGAGAACGGCGCCTCCGCCGGCACCACCTCAGGATCCGTGCCCGCAGTTGGGGCGCCTCCCTCCCTCGCATAGGAAGGCGCGCCCGGCGCCCTCCTCGGGCAAGGCCCGGGGGCTCTCTTCTGGAGAGCCTTAGACCTAGCCAGCATCACGAGGGAGGCGCTCGGGCACCATGTGGAGGTGTGCTTCGCCGCATGTTTCCCCCAAAGGGGCACTGGGCGAGGTGTGCCTAGTGCTCAGGAGTTCATCGAAAAGGTGACCCAGGAGCTTCAAGAGGCAAGGATCATACATGTCGGCCGCCGCCCACCACCCGGCGTAGCTCCCCATCCTGGCGAGGACGGCGGGCTACGAGTCTGCATCGACATCCCGGGGATCAACAGGGTCGCATCCCAAGAGCAATTCTGGCCTTCACGTGTTGGCTGGTACGAGGGTCCACCTCACAACCACGTTCGCATGCCCTTTGGCCTGCCGAACGCGGCTATCACCTTCCAGCGTCGCTTACCGAGAATCTTGGCGGCTCATGAGGCCAGGTACCACGTAGTCCTAGCGGAGATGACGACGGTCCTCGAGGAACCACCCGAGCCCCCAGAGCCTCTTGAGGCCCAGGGCCCTGGCGGCTCGTGAGGAACGACTCCATCAGCGCACATCTTCAGCTACTCCAGCATTCCTTTGACAATGGTACCAAGTGACATTTTTCCGGTTTACTCAGCTGGGAGCGCCCCTCGGGCTGCATCACTCCCAGGCCGCACCGACCTGTCCCTGCGGCATGTATCTTTCTGCATCTTTAGTTTACTCTGCTGGGAGTGCCCCTCGGGCTGCATCTTCCCCAGGCCGCTCGGGTCCGTCCTGGTGGCATGTATCGTTCTTGCATCCATTCGAACTAGCTTTTTCCTTTGCATGGGTTACTTAAGATTACAACCTGCCTGCCCGGTACTTCCATGCCATGAACGTCGTGCACCCTTGCAGGCCCGCCCACGACCGCCTCATGATTAAGGACAGGCACGACGTCCGTGGTCGGGTCCGTCCCTGCAGCGTCGCCAAACCCAAGAGGCTGAGCTCTGGCTCGCAGGCCCGTTCCCGTGTACGTCACCTCCCATAGCCCTTGGTGCCTTGTTCTCGCATGAGCTAATCATGGGCGGACAGGCCGGGGGGCGCGACCCAGTGCCTCGCCGCCGCGGGAGCCGCGCACCGGGCGTTTTTCTTTAGGATCCTTCGCATGAGAAGACTAGGCACGGCGTCTGTGCTCGGGTCCGTCCCTGCAGTGTTGATAAATCCGATGACCGAGTTCTGTCTGGCGGGCCAGCCCCATTCACGTTACCTCCAGGGGTCGTTGGTGTCTGGCCTTCTCATGTGATTGCCTCAAGAGATTCGTTCGGCACAGGTTGCCAAACCATCTCGCAGGACCACGACAGCCGTCAAGAATCAAGACCAGACGCACCCCACCTTGAGGTAGGGCCTCGTGATTCCCGCGCTGGCTCACGAGTGCCCAGACACACCTCGTCTAGCCCTGTCGTGCAAGCCACGTGTCAGGGCGGGGTTGTACACGCCCCGGGGGCTCCACTCAGAGGGAGCCCTCACCCACGCGCCAGTGGAAGCACCATGCTCCGCGCTGGCAGTCGACACGGTCGAGGAGCGGCCATGCCCATGCAAGTGCGGAAGCGCTATGCTCCGTGCAGGTGATAAACAACTGAGGGCGGCCCCATGGCCGTACCAACCTCAGGGAGCCCCCGGGCTCGGTGTCCAGCCTCGTCGCAACACCTCCCCTCGGGAGAGTCGCACGAGGGGCTGGGCACGGGGGCTGCGCCCGGGTCACGCCTGACCGTATGCCACCCTGCCAGGTCCCTCGGACCTGGTCGTCACGCGTCCCTCCCGAGCAGAGCCTCGGCGAAGGAAAAGGTATGAAGGTCGTTTGAACGTCAAGGGGGACTCCTGAGCATCACGACTTAGGAGCCTAACTGGCCACTTAGCCCCTCACTCTTTGGTTCCGTCCTGGTGATCCGGACGGCCCAACGGCGGTCGAGGTATGCGCGGGTTCGGGCCCTGCCAACGCAGAACACTAAGGCCTACTTTCGCATCTCCTTTCTGTAAGTTGTTTGCACGTCAAGGGGGACTCCTGAGCATCGCGACTCAGGAGCCTAACTGGCCACGTAGCCCCTCACCCCTTGGTCTCGTCCTGGTGATCCGGACGACCCAATGGCAGCTGAGGTACACGGAATGCCAAGCGAACGGAAAGGAGATTGCGGAATCTTAAACAAATATTACAGAGCATACTGTTCTTCAAATATCAAACGCAAGCTTAAACGCCTCCACGAGGCATGGCGCATGTTGCAGAGATAAAGCAGGAAAAGGAGCCGCCAGCAAGCCCTCTCGTCAGCCTTGGGCGCCACCGTCACTCGCAAGGGGTGCCCCTTCGATGACGACGTTACCCTCACTAGTGCCGCCCACCGGAGTCGCAGGTTCTGCCGCACCACCAGCTGAGGGCGTGGGGTCGATGGTGAGGAACTTCTTCAGCAAGGCCTCCACCTGGACCTTCACGGCTTTGGCGGCGGCTGCACAACGCTCCTCATCCACGGGCTCGAGCAGCTTACCAAGGTCGGCATTAGGATCGCGAGATGGAGGTGGCTGAAGATGCGCGTCAGGGCAGATGAAGAGAGCGCACGGGCTTCCCCCTCCACCATGGGGCCGATCCCGTCAACGACGTCCTCGAGCGCAGCGACATGATGAGGGAGCAGCTGCGTGGGGCCTTCGTCGTCCTTCGCCAGTGGCTTCTCCAAACCCTTCTCGTAAAGTGCCTGCAGCACCTCGCGGGACCTCTCCTCAAGGGAATTGAAGGCCACGCAATCCTCAGCCAGGATCTTCGCTTTGGCTTCCAGCTCGGTCTTCTCTGCCTCCATCTTCTGCTCCAGCTTCTCCAGTCGGCTGCGCTCCATGGCCTGTGGCCTCGCCAACTGCTCTAGCTCGGCGTCGCGACCTCTGATGGCGTCCTCGAGGTCCTTCATCGTCTCCGCCTCCGCCTTGCGGTCTCGAGCTTCGGCCGCGCGCTCGTTGCGCATGACCTCCAGCTCGGCCTCCATCGACTGCCAGCGCCCCTCCGCGGCCTCGGCGTCCTTCAGCGGCACCTCGCGGGCAGCCGCGACTTGGGTGGCGTCATGCTTATCCTCCTCGGAAGCCGCCACGGCCTGGCTCAGCGCCACCCGGATGGACGCGTCAGAATGGAGCCAGCCAGAGATCAGCTAAAAGCGCCCGGCCACCAGGCGGTGGTCGGTGCCTTGAAGATCATTCCGCAGCATGGTCAGCGCAGAAAGGGCGTGCTCCAGGACGTCGGGCGAGGCTGAAGGATCATGAACAGGTGGTAAGGCGGAAGAAGAAGGCGGCGTCATCGCCAAAACCTGCAGGTTGATGGTGGCGGAAGCAGAAGCCAGGGGCTCCGGAGCCTGCGGGGCCTCGGCCAGCGAGGTTGGGACGAGCGCCTCGGGAGCCGACGAGGCCTTGGGGATCACCCTCTCCTGGAGACGCTCTTCTGGGCCTCGCGAGGATGACCGGGCTGGAGAGGTGCGGGCGCCATCGCCGCCCTTCTGCGATGGAGGAGGTGTGGCCGCGCCGGGCTGCTAGGTCCCCGAAGATGTTGCTGCCCCCTCCTTCTTCTTCTTCTTCGTTGACGATGTCGGCCTAGCATCACATGGAAGGAGCATCAGGAAGCTGTAGTGGAAGAAGGAGCAAGGGCAAGGTCAGGACAGGACACTTACTGGTCCACAGCGGCATAGTCCCGCCGCCTCTTCAGAAGTGCGGAGCCTGGGGGCCTCGCAGCCTGGGGCGCTGGCGCGTGGGCCCTAGGAGTCGACAAGGCCGCGGTGCCCCCGGGCGGCGATGCAACGGAGGCATCACCCCGAGAGATCAGCGCTGATCTACTCTTCGTTGGGACGCCAGGCGGCGGCTTCTTCGAGGGGGAGACCTTGGATCTCGTGGTGCCTCCAGCGGGGGGCAAGGCTTCCTTCACCAGGTGGTCGTCGGCGTCGTTGTCGTCAGGCAAGGCGCTGAGGAGGTCGGCCTTGCGCGTAGGGGAGGTCTCCCCTGCCCCCTCCCGAGTCGCCTCCGAACATAGCTCCTCCCCCTCTTCTGAGTCATCAGAGGACACCATCACCGGAGCCATCATCGCCGGGACATCCGAGGGCGCAAGCGGCACAAGCCCATGCCCATCGAAGATAGGCATGGCGGCGGCAATGTTTGCACTACAAAAAATTACACTTCCGTGATGATACGTGTTTGTCACAGTAGGTCGCATTTTTTGTCATGCATGTACAGCCATGACAATTTTATGACAGAATCAAGATAGTCATACATGTGTTGTCGCAGAAGTGTTCCATGACATTACCAAAATTATCATCACGGAAGTATCCACTTCCATGACGATAAATCGCGCGTCACAGAAGTGCTTTCTTCAAGGGTGACCGACACGTGGCATCCACCGTAACGGAACGCCGTTAAGCTACCAGGTCCGGTTTTGGATCCGATAACCCATTAACAGCCCCAACCAATGGGGATTTTCCACGTGTAAAATCATCATTGGCTGGAGGAAACACGTGTCAGCTCACCGTTGGGATAGATGTCATCCACTCATTGGACACAAAGCGCCTATGATACGTCGACACGTGGCACGACCCAACAGAGGCCCATTCCTGTGAAAAGGCCGGCCCATTTGACTTGGTCAAAAGGTGGCGGGCCGGCCCACGGCAAGCCTATTAATGACCTGTTCGCATATAGCCCATTTACATCCCGCTAACCCAGGGCCCGTTTATGTCCTAACCGAATTACGCCCAATAGCGTCATCTGGGCCGTCTAATTTAATTCCAGCCCATTTTAACTTCCAGCCCATGTATGGCGCATGATGTCTTTCGGCCCATATGAGGCCCTTATTACTCTCGGCCCATTAACGGCCCGTGGTAAAACTGGCCCGTAATGAACAGTGTATCACTTTATACCCATTAACGGCCCGTGGTGAAAAACTGGCCCGTAATGAACAGTGTATCACTTTATACCCATTAACGGCCAATTATTCAGTTGGGCCGTTTCCAGCCCATGTTATCTTTCAGCCTTCTCGGGGCCCATTTATTCTTGGGCTCATTTCCACATTCATTTACTTACGGCCCGTTACTGTCATTTTCTGCTTGTGGGCCAATTCAGCCCGTGGTTACAGTCGGCCCTTTTGTGTCCGGTTAATACGTTGGGCCGTTTTGATAGCATCATCAAAATACGGCCGATTAACGACGACCCGTTATGGTCGGCCCATGAATGGACGATCTCAACTCTAGCCCATTTAGGGCCATAATGTGGTCTGTTATTGGCCCATGTTTGGCCAACCGATCATAAGCCCGTAGAAGGCCCATTGATGATACGGCCCATAGAAGGCCCATTGTGTCTACGGCCCATATAAGGCCCATTATTTCTATGCCACGTAGAAGGCCCATTGTTTCTACGGCCCTTAGAAGGCCAATTGTTTCTATGACCCGTAGGAGGCCCATGTAAACTACAGCCGCTGGGCATCAAAGTTCGCCACCAGTGCAAATATAGGGAACACCCTACACTATACAAAAATGGCTTGCTGTTTTCTTCAGCCGGTGGTTGCACATTAAGAACAAATTTTGTATCGCACCAAAACAAATTACAACTATAAAGCAAAAGGAAGGTTGGCATAAAGTTAATAGTTTAGCAGATAAATGCACCACCAGAAGTTCAGAAGCTCAGTTCATTTGACCTGAATGTTACGTTTTCATGCTGCATTGTCCGATGGAGCACCATAACCTTGGCCTTCAGTTCTCCTAGGCTCCTGAACAACATAGCAAATGTCTGATAGTCTGGTTTCAAAACCATGCATATCTTGACAACATCGAACAATGTCTCTCCTTGTTTCACAAAGGGTCTCTGTTAGGGAATGGACTTGTGTCTGGAGCGCAGATACAACATTATTTTGAGCTTGCATATCTTGATCATGAGGCAGTTTGGACGAGATTGCCTTAACAACCAACCCAGTATTACGCAGGAACGTGCTTTTGGCACTGTTAGTGGACAGGTACTGACCCACTGCAGCAAGATCTGACATTGCGGTTATAGTTTCCTCGCCACCTTCAAAAGGTGGCGGTTCCACCATTTTTTCCATAGCTCGCTGAAAAGTTGTGGTTTTACATTAGTAGTACCAAAACAGAAGATATTAAGGAGGCAGCAAAACTAAACAAAATAGCTTTGGTCTATATACAGAACTTTTTCTGGTGAACCCATGTAAAATAATAGTTGTATTTTATTGCAAAGTACATAATAAAACCAGGTTCCAAACATATGACAATGTACAATCGCTAATGTATTGTCTATTTCTTCACATTGTATTGAGGGCTAAGGATAAAGAGACGAAGTTTATAATACGGTAAGCATAGTATGACATCATTCATATCACAAAACAACTGAGAACAGACAAACAAGCAATTGTAACGTTGTGTGGGCAAGTCCAGCACGGAACTAGATTACAGGTCAAGATCAAAGGAACATCACTCCTCTCTTTTAAACCTTGTAAGGTGCAATGATACGCTAAGACAACTGTGTATAAAATTGAAAAGAGTAATAGACATTGGCTACAAACCATGCAGTTCAAGGCACAAGTCAGAGTAAGTAGTAGTTAAAAGGCATGAGGATTAAGGACTTACAACAGCGGCTTTGACTGGTGTAGTCATGCCCTTCTTCTTGCTGGTGTGACAGTCCTTGAAGATTTCCACAGCATTTGGTTCAGGTACTTTTTGGTCCTTGCGGGCTTTCCTCTACATTTGGAACTAGTCAATATAGATCTGATAATATGGTACATCAAAAAGAGTGAAACAACAGCTAATTACAAGAGCCTCACAACGTGCAATATAGCTACGAGATCCTGTCGTCTGTTGGAATTTCACTTTCGTACGGTTGGCCTTGTTCTTTGAACAGTTCACCTACAAGAAGATAGATTTGTGTGGAAGATGCATAAATAGGACTTCAACATGTGATCTGATCACATATATATAATGTACCTAATACTTCGGATCAGATCAGTGTTTAACGAGGCCTCTCCAGTCTTCATCAGATATATTTTCCACTGGAGATGTTTGGGCAAGTTCACTGTTAGCCTTGCCTTCAAAGTGAGTTTTCCTCAAGTTATACCGATACTGTCGCAGAGCAGACTTGAAAACATGGGTGCAAGCTTGTCTGGTTGCATCATCTTGGCTATCCAACTTGAACCTCATCTGTTGAAAATTATGGGAGTCTCAGTATCAGCAACCTAGAAAGTATTTGACAGAGCAAGACGATATTACTAGTTTCCATACATAACCATACTTACAGATAAATGGTCGAGGAAGGTGTTGAACTGGGTTTCGTCTTTGTCATTCCTGTACTGAATCCATGTTGGGAGGATACGTACATGACACCTAACAGCAACCTCTGCCTCTGATACTAACTTGGCTGACTCTGTAGCATCACGTGGCCTTTTTAAACCTGCCTCAAAACGGATCTCCATTCCTCTAGATTTAGTTAACCTATCGAGCATTATCCCTGATGTTTGTTTCCTCTTGCGCCTAGGTGCTAGTCCAACAACAAACATAGGAAGTGTTAGTGTACATCAAACTATGACACTACATATAAAGAAGCATGCAACTGTAACTTGACTTCAGCAACTACCTTCTTGTTGTTGAAGCTCACAAAGTTCATCTGATCTTGCCAACTCATCTTGTGTCAAGAGTGCTTCGGAAGTAGTGTCAGGTGGCAAGGGAGCTTGGGAACGTGCTGCTAGCTGAGTTTACGAACGAGTAAATCGTGCAGCTGGTGGTACTGTGGAAGGTGTTGCAACAACTAGGGTTGTCTCTGCTTGTTTGGTGGCAGCTATTTGTTTTTGTTTGGCTTGTTCTGCAGCTCGTGTAGCATGGGATACCCTGTCGGTACAATTTTCCGCTGGACTTTGACCTTCTATTGCACCATCAGTACCAGCAGAATCTGTAGGATTGTTCCTCTTCCCTTTCCCTGTCGTTCTGTCTTGCTTCCTCTTTCTCTGTGCCATGTTAAGCAAGCCGACAAGAAAAACGAATAACAATTTAGTTCTTTAGAACAAATGTGCTTTGATGTAAGAACATGGTGTGATAGACAAATATTGTATATTCTAGAAACAGGAACACGTGTCTTAGTCACAAGTATAATGTGTAAAGTAAGTAGATGCAATTCAACAAAATTAGAAGCAATACAAGCTAGACATCATACATTACATGCAACCACATATAACAGTGCCAAGTTAGAGGGAGCACCTGTGATGGTGCACTAGGGGAGACGTGCTCATCACCAACGTAGCTACGTTAAGTGTCTATGCATGTGTTGTCTTGGAAATCATCTTGGGGGGATGGAGTAGTAGAATATGTAGAGGCCCTCCATTTGGAAGGAGCACCTTCATCCGCTGCCTTGCTAACTTCCTTCCACTTTATTGATTTTGAATTGTCAAGTAAAACCGACAAGAAAAATCAATAAAATTCACTCTTCAGAACTCATTCGTGCATGATACTGACAATCACTACTTTGATGTAAGGCAAACACATGATTCTAGGATGGAATAATACGAAAAACATGACGACATGGCATATTCTGTTTGTGTAAACTAAGTGGAAACCATTTCACCAAAGAAGAAGCAATGCAAGCTAGACACCACGTGAAAGATGCAACCAATATGACTCTGCCAAGTTAAAAGTGTCCCATCATAAATGGCATTTCAACAAATTAGAAGCAGCGCATGCTATAAATCATATCAAAGATGCAACTAATATCACACTGCATATACTGAAGGTGTCTCGTCTTATTGATTTATGCGGGATACAAAAAAACAATAGTTTTATGTGAGGACATGCTTAATAGACAGATGTACTATGTACTAAATACAGGAAGGCATGTCACATTAACAGGTATAATGTATAAGCTAAGCAGAATAGCACATGCAGTTTAACCAGATTGGAAGAATTACAATCTAGACACCATATGCAACATGCAACCACATATCACGCTGCCAAGTTAGAGCAAGCACCTGCGATGCTATTGTAGGGGAAATGCGGTAATCAACTACAGAGCTACGTTCACTATCTTCATCTAGCCTTGCTGTTTCCTGAGAATCATGTCGGGAGGCTGACGCTGCATTCTTTAAATGAGGAGTAATCCACTTGCCTGACTGCCTCATCATAAGTGATTGATGAGGGATACACAAGGACATTAGTTTGATGTAAGAACATGGTTAATACACAGATGTACTAGTATGTACCAAAAACAGAAAGGCATGTCATATTCAAAGGTATAATGTGAGAGCTAAGCAGATGCAATTTAACCAAATTGGAAGCAATACAAGCTAGACATCCGGCTGGAGTGGTGAGCATGATCATCTAGGACCTGAGAGCCTGGTGGGAGGCGGGCTGCTTCGCCACCATCACGGCTTTTTAGTTGGCTTCCAGGTGATGCCTCTCTTTGATGGGCTTGTCACTGGCTCGGCCAGTGCCCTGACTAGCTATTTGTCTTCTGGTGCTCACGGGATGGTGGTTCACGTAAAAAATATCTTTCCTTATCTTAATAAAGATCGACTTCGGCCTTTCGAATACAAGCTAGACACCATATGGAACATGCAACCACATATGACACCGCGAAGTTAAAGCAAGCACCTGGGATGGTGGTTCATTGCGAGCGAGGTCATCAACTCCAGAGCTACGTTTACCGTCTCCATCTGCTGAGACTGCACCTATTATAAGGCTGAAACATGTCTGGCCTATCCGCGTACGATGCGGGAGCGACTTCTCTCTTATCTTTTTTGCTTCACTCATAGCAGCAGAGTCTAAAATACCTTGCATAAAAACACAATAGTGAGAGTATGGGTGAAGTGTGCAGAACTAGTGCACTGTAAAAGTAGCAGATAGCAGGTGGCTGAAAAATAAATGACAGGAGACATATGATAGCTCTACAACATTGCATGGCAAACAAAATTAGATTCTACTCCGTATGATTTTGTAATATATGAGCACAGGAAATGCAAGTACTCCTCCAGCACACCACCACATGTGGTCATATCAAGATAACAGTCGACTAGAAATAAATAGGTCAGTCAAATTTTTTAATGAACCGTCTGGTCTATAAGGAACGGGCAGATGGCCTTCGTCTACCTCCCGCTAGTCACTGTTGACGATCTTTCTCGAACCGCCAGCGACCACCGGCCCAGACCCCTGCCTCCGCCGCCCCGCCCTCCCCTCGACCTCACACCACCGCCATGCTTGGTAGCACCCCCAGGCCATCCCTTTAATCCCGGCCGACCTCCAGATCGGGCGCCAGTAGCTCTAGGCCCCACACGCCCCTAAGATAAACACCGAGGCGCTGCTTCCCCGGCATAATAGGGGGACTAGCGCCTGTTACGCTGGGGAATGCTTCCGTTAATTGGGAATCAACTAACCAGGAATTCAAATTCAGGGGGGCGACGGACCTCTAGCTAAGGTGAAATAGTATATGAGGAGAAACCTTGTACATCGGGAGTTTCTAGCTAGGAACATCTAGTATCAAGAAGAAGCGGTCAACTAGTGTCTTCTGTGGGATGAATACCGTGCAAGCAGACACATAAGATTTGCACGAATAAGGGAAGAGGAGTACCCTTATTGGTTGCCACTGTGGTCTCCTCCATATGTCGCGGCGATCTTCTTTTTTCTCCCGGGGGAACCGATGTTTGGAGAACCGTGGATTCTTGGACAAATCCATGGACAAATTGTTGACTGTGTTGCCGTGGTCGTATGTCGGCGGAAGGGAAGCAGATCCGAGGCGGCAAAGGATGGCGTAGCAGGAACAGCTCCGGTGCGGTGGAGGGTGGCGAAGTTGGAGCGACAGCGGTGAGGTGCAGGACGGCGTGGTTGAACTGGCTCAGGTACGGACGGCTCGGCCTCGGCTTCAACTACTAGCCGTGGAGGGAGTTGTGGTTGAGTTTGCGGTGGACGAGACGTCGGGATATCGGCTCCGACGTGATGGAGGAGGGCGACGGTTGATGGGTGGAATGGGATGGGGGCAGAGGACGCCGGGGTTTCGCGGCTGGTGGAGATGTAGTTTTTGCGCCCACGGAGTACGAATGGGGAATCGGACGGGTGGGCAGGGGGGGAGGGGGGAGAACCATGTTTCGGTCTGGGACGTGCTTGTTTTTGGATTTATTGAACAGAAGATGGGATGTGCTTGTTTGAAATTTGGGGAAAGTACAAACTTTGCCCCCTTCTTAAATTTCGGACCTACTACGGGTCTGGGGTAGGATGGTAATCCCAGGTGTCCCAAATAGTGGGCGGGAGCGATTTCGGCCGCGCGCATGTGTGCTTAGGCGGCCATTGTGTATGAATGTTTGTCGGAGGTGGTTGCGTGGCATCTAGATGAAGCTACAAACCTACCCCGGTTTAGACCTTTGGATGACGGGCCGGTAGGTTTCACGGGTCGGAGTTATTAGAAAAGTAATTTCCTTGTACTACCAAACATTGGTCTCACGCAGTTTCGGGCGAGTAGAGGCTCTTTTGGCACTTTGTTCGAAATTTTCAAACACAAGCATTCACGTTTAGAGTACTCTTGAACTTTGAGGATTGACCTAAATAGACAACGTTAAATTTGACCTTGTATGTTTGAAAACCTCATTAAATTATCCGCTTCTTTTTGAAATTTTGACACTTGAAAATCCTATAACTATGATTATTTTGGAATGGAGGAGCTAAATTAGAATCTATTTTGTACACGACTACATATGCTATTATGTACAAAATCAGAGCAAAGATTGGTGCCCCCATAAATTAGGTATGATTTACAAAGGCCATGATATCAAATTCAAATAATTGAATGGACTTCATGTTGAATTCGATTTTTTAAAACCACCTTAAGTTGAATGCAAATGTATGCTAGTTCATAGGTAGCTATTTATAATGTTCATTGTGTAACTTTCGTATGTATAATGTGCTTTACACACACAACATGAACTATACTCACGTTTATATTCGATTACTAAAGCGATGCATTGTCTGGAGTTCAAAAAACTAACTATGTGGATCAATTGTGTCGAATAATAACATAGACATGCTCAAATTCGATAGAATCTAGATGTCTGATGGATCAATGATCATTCCTTACGCGAATTGCAAATATCATGATCCCATCCTAATATTTGGATACAATTTATATCTTTAATCAATGTGTACAACAGTCTTGTACGTGTAGTTTCACTCTCCATCGGTGGTCTCTCACACATGCTCACACACTCTCCCAAGGTGTCTTTCTCGCACACATGCTCTCGATATAACCCTCCCTCCCTCTCGTAACCATTTACGACTGTTTTCACTAACCTTTATCACAAGCACTCTTCCTCTCGCAAGCATACACACGCACAATCCCCATCGACCCTTTCTATATACATAGACCTGCCTACGTGTCTCCTATACGCACATTATCTTTAGGCATGTCTCTCACGCATTGTCTCGCACCTCTCTTCCTAATCGATGAGTATGATTCTAGCAGAGCATTCTGTAGGATGCCCCTTAAAGACAGGTTGGATGAATAGTAATATCAGAGATAAAGGGGTTACCTTAGTCCGAGAACCCAGGGTTACAAATCCTAGCCAGCTTTGTCAGTGGACATAGAGTCCTTCACAATTATACTATCTTTGTCTTGTACGACTAGTCATCCATGGGTCTCCCTAAATGCATCATGGGCCGACCAATGTGGCGTGGGACAGAACTGAACGAAGGGCCTCACCTCGACCCACCGGACCTCACGCGATGACACACCCTCTGCCCCCATGTCTCGTTATCTTCTCACACCCACACATACCAACAGACACCACACACAAAAAATATATTCTCCTGGTGCCTCTATCCACTCCCCCCTTGGATATACACACTCAAGGGAATCTCTCGCCGTGACGTCACATTCGTCTCTCTCTCTCTCTAGACTACTCTCATTTCTCGTGCTATCTCTCCTACACCCCCCTGTCGGCCCCGCTATCCATGCCTCTCTCGAATACGTAATACACACACATACCTCTCTAGGCCCTGCCAAATGCATCGACTACACATTCACATATGTTACATCACGTACCCCATTGAGCTAAAAAGCCCTCTCTTCACGTTTATTTCGCATACAACATTCCTTTTGAATAAAGTGTGGCCAAAAAAATATTTTAGAATTTCTACATATATACAACATTACAAAGTTATATGGAGGAGTATGAACGCTTGCATTGCATGGTGCCCACAATGATATTTATTCCGCACTGTGAATTTGTATATTTTTATACTATATATAAAGGTAGTCATAATAAAGAGAAACGAAGAGCATCTCTCTCTCCATCGCATACCCCCCCCCCTCTACGCCCCTTTCAGGTACGCACACAAACTATCTCCAGGTCCTCTAAAAGTAAGCCCCCAGCACATTCACGCATGTTTCATCTTTCTCTCGCGATATATATAGTGATGATCATTGTATTTGAAGCGAAAGCACGATACGTACATTGGACTTCAGAATCCACTCATTACGGTCACCATTTACGTTTTGTGGTTATTATATAGTCACAGGCTCACCGTACAACTCTGTATTTGCTCAAGACACGACTAGTTGACCATGTAAACGCTCCACGTGGCACCTCTAGTGTTGCATCACACTATCTCACTACCATTGGGCCCACCTGCCGGCTTGTATCTACTCTACATCTATAGTCTTATAAAATACTAGTAAGATGCCCATGCGTTGCACGGAACATCAAGATGCATTTGTATGAGTAGTTTATCTTGTGGGAGAAAAGGATGAACAAGGGAAGGCCTTATTTGCAAGTGTGGAGAGGGGTGTGGGTATCTTTTTGCAAAATTACCATAGTTTCCTTCCTATCCATCAGATATAGATCGGACGGCCTATATTGCACGATGGCAGGCACACGATCATCACCAACTATGCTTTTTATAAGAGTAGGGATAAAATACACTCTTATAAAAAACAGAGTTGGTGATGATGGTGTGCCTGCCATCCTGCAATATAGGCCGTCCGATTTATATCTGACGGATAGGAAAGAAACTATGACAATTTTGCCTAAGATGTACCCACACACCTCTCCACATTTGCAAATAAGGCCTTCCCTCGTTCATCCTTTTCTCTCACAAGATAAACTAGTCATACAAATGCATCTTGATGTTACGTGCAACGGACGGGCATCTTGCTAGTAAGAATGAAAAAAAACGACAAAAAACTATTGGACGGTGGTTCGAAGTCATGACCGCGGGCACAGCGGACAAGGTGGCCTTGTATTGGTATGTTGAGCCGTCTGTTTTAACACACAGGAGCTGGTGTGGTGATTATACACGCATGCACGCATGCACACGAACTACATGCACGCAACACTCACACGAACACATGCACCCACACACGCACGCAACACTCACACGTACACACGCAGCCACGCACGCAACACTCACACGCACACACACACGCATGCATGCACACACCAGTACACCACACGACCAACACACACTCTCATGCTCAAGTGCTCAACCTACACATGCATGCGCACACATCAGGCCCTGACAGACACATACACAACCAGGTGATTCCCGCGCACGGGGTGGAGTCTTGTCGTGCCTGCGTAAATTTGTGTTTATCTGACCTTTTCCCTATGCGAACTGACAGGTGGGACCCACAAGGAACGTGGTCAATTTAACTAGTGAACATGGTGCCACGCAGACTATTTGGCCGGTCAACAGAGTGCAATCCGATGCTGAACCGTGAGCAAGTGACCGTATAATCACCGCAAAATGTATATAGTGACCGTAATCAGCTTATTCTAAAGTTCGGTGAACGTATTACGCTTTTCTCTCTGTAGGCCCTCCAAAACTACATCTGTACACGTTCTCGCATGTTACATGTAACAACTATGCAATGCAGCACTACTACTACACTCTAACACAATAAATCATTTGTGTTTTTAGTTTTCTAGGTATCATATTGTTACTTAATTATTCAGTTTGCATACATTAAAACTGCCTTTGAAATGTATGGCCAGTATCATATACCGTGCAGGAAAAATCCCGCCCTTTCCTATTTAATCGGGTTTGTATCGATGGATCGTGCGAAACAGCAAAACTATAGTACTATATACAGTACAAGCGACAGTTCACTGGGCTGTCGTGTCGTGTACTCCTCCGTCATAAGAGTGGAGCGCTCGCTTTCATAAATATTCTAGTCCCTTTCACCGACATGTGGGCCATCAAGCTACCGGGTCCACGTGCCATAGCGGAATACAGTGCAGAGCAGCCGGAGTGAAGCACCCAGTCATGGCGCCGGCGTAGTAAAGAGCAATGAGGCGTCAAATCACAAAGCTGCACCTTTCCCACAGTTAAGTTAGAGGGACGAAGTAATAATGCTAAAAAAGAAGAAGTTGGAGGGACAAAGCAACCATCATTTCACTCATTGCTGAATCCGCTTCTCCCTCATCTTCTTCAAGTTAACCACGTGTTGCTTCTGCCGTTGTTCTGCCTCATGTGGGAAGCGGATCGGATTGGTAAAGCACTGACACGTGGGACTGCATGTTAGCAAACCGCCTGGACAACGTCCTCTAAAAATAAGAAACCTCCCCCGCCATCCGCGTGGCAAAATCACCTCCTTTTTCCGAGGACACCGCAGCCCGCTGGTGGCGAGGCATTTTAAGTCACGGCGCAGGCGCTCAGCGGCAAAATCACCTCCTTTTTACTAATCTTGATTCTATAATTTTTTAGATCAATATAATTGAGATTTGTATAGATAGCACACAGGAGAAAAACCAAGTGGTACGGTTAAGGGCATCCACAATGTGTAGCCAAATGTGAAAATAGCATTTGGCATCGTGGGAACCATTGTGGACGGTGTTGCCAAAGCCAAAAGGATGGAACCGAAGCTCCCTGATTGATTGATTGAAGGAATTGAAAAATGCAACGTATCTCCTCTTTCTTCCGTGCTTGGACGCATGTACAGTATAGAGGACAGAGTCTACTCCCCTGTCCCTTCAATCACAAATCACAAAGCAGTGAGGCATCAAATCACAAAGCAGGGACGAAGCAACCATCATTTCACTCTTCGCTAACTCCGCTTCTCCATCGTCTTCTTCGAGAAACCATCTCACCGCACTAAGCTGGACGGACGACGCTATTGTGTTCAAGTAGTACTAGTACATTTACACGTCCTTTGGTTCAACGGACTTCCTGGATGCAAATAAGGCGGTTGTCTCGGCTTGTAGGCGGCACTTGCGAATGACTTACCGTGATCTCCCTCAATGGTGTTCTCCGTCGAACGCACTTCGCCAAACCACAACGTTCGAGGTATCGTCGATGTCACCGCAATGGGGAAGGAAGTCAAATATAGTTACTACCTCCATTTTTTGTACACAAGGCCAGTATATCAAAATTACAATTTGCAAAAGGCCACTAACACTAATCGAGGCAAAATTGATGGGGTTTGCCTCGTACTAGCAACCAAGGACATTAATATCCCCTGCATGCATGTGGAAGTGAGAAGGTTGGTTTGCATGGCGCTGCATTAATCAAGCGATGAGGAGTGAGATGGTTAGCTCTTTGGGATTTGGAGAAAAAATACGCATTAATTGACACGTGAAACAAGGATTTGTATCGATTAATCCAGTGAAGGAAAACCCCGCCTTTCTTTTTTAACACTAGTACTCCTAGTACGTAGTACTACGTACTTATCCTGTTTGGGTCTAGGCCTTGCATTGCCATACTTTGCCACACATTTTTGCCAAGCTTGCCTAAATTTTTCAAAATGAAAAGGAGGTACACCTGCGCACGGCTGTCGCGGTCGCACCGCACCCTCACACGGCCGCTCCTGCACGCCGCGGTCGCACCGCACCCTCACATGCACAGTCGCTCCTCCACGCCGCGAACCCAACCAAGGGAACACACCCTCACTGACACATGCTGTCGCATGTGAACAAACCAAACTCAGCCATCCTACCGCTGACACATAATTTTCGTTCATAGAGTATGTTTATCTAACCACATGTTGGGGAGTATCCGTACGGCCCGTGCGGTGGTCTGTTGGGGAAGAAGAAGAGGTGAGGAAGAAGGGTTAGGAGACATAGGATATTCATCCAACCGCTTGAAATGATAGACTGACCCAAGTCAGGCGACTTGCATAACAATATATGTTTTTACACAGCAAAAGATCCATAAAAACAACAACATAAATAAAAACTATCACTGCTCGCGGAACGAGACGGCCTCGTCATCTTTGGCTACCGGCGCGAACCAGCCGTAGCTGCCGACGTGTGTCTCCGCACCGTGGTTGTCCTCGACCTCCAGCTACTCGTTCACGCGGAGCGTGCGGGCGCTCTGCACGGACGAGAGCACCGCCCAGTTCAAGTCGAGGACGTCCGGTTCCGCCTGTAGGAGGGCCTCGATGGCAGCGGCATCCGCGCGCTCTGCGTCGAGTCGAGCCTCCACCGCCCGGTTCAAGTCCAGGATGTCCGGTTCCTCCTGCAGGAGGGCCTCGATGAGAGCGGCATCCGCGCGCTCCGCGTCGAGTTGAGCCTCTGCCGCCCGGTTCAAGTCCAGGACATCCGGTTCCGCCTGCAGGAGGGCCTCGATGGCAGTTGCATCCGCGCGCTCCGCCTCAAGTTGAGCCTCCGCCGCCCGATTCACATCCACGACATCCGGTTCCGCCTGCAGGGGAGCCTCGATGGCAGCGGCATGTGTGCGCTACGCATCGAGTTGAGCCTCTACCTCCCGGTCCTCCTTTAGTATCGCCAGGTTGAACCGCTGGTCTGCCTACACCATGGGGGACTCGGACGCCGGCACGAAGTCGACGTCCATCGTCTCATACCCATCGGGGGCCTTCTGCGTCGCGACCTCCGCCATGAACATTGGATCGGCTTCCTCCTCCTTGTAGCTTGGCTCCAGAGTACTCGGGGATTGGCCCGCCGCAAAGCGAGCTTGGGAACGGAGGTCTCTGGTGCCGACCGCCGCCGCGATTTCTGCGCGGCGCTCCGGCGTCAGCAACTTGTAGTACGTGATCTTGCGGCGCACCATGGCTTTTCGGCGAGCTAGGGGATGCTTGATGCGGGCTAGGGGATCGAAAGGTGTGGGAAGGGGCTGGAGATTAGGTGTGGTTTTAGGGGAGTGGCTGGCGTAGGCCGAGCAGTGAAGGTTCTGGTGTGAATAGTGGTTTCGGTGATAACCGGTCAATCGGTTTTGACTGTACATCGCTCTTGTCGCCTTCGCGTTGCAGCCCGGCACGCTGGACCCTCCACGTCGCTCACCGAATTGAACGCGCTTCGTCTTGTGTTTTCGCTCGCTTGTGGGACCGCAGTTGAGAGCAAATCGACGTCCTTCCCCCTCCCCCGCCTGCGTCATTTTATGCGGAGTAAATAAAAATAGAGGGAGTATACTACGGATAAGGATCCCCTGACGTGGCCGAACCCATTGAGTAACTGACATGCGGGGCCTACCAAGCATGGGGTCCGCCAGTAAGTGACCGAAAGGGAGGGTAAGGCAGGGATACGTATGTGAAAGGAGCTTCCAATGATATAATTTTCACATTATACATCTCATGTACTATTAATCTTGTCAATAGTCAAATGCGGTTTTGAAAAACGCATTAGAGCATGGTTAACAATATAGCTAGTAGATGGCTATAAGGAACTACCATGACATCTATAGCCATCATCTATTATATGCACTCATACAGTAGTGTGGGCTATAAGGTTGGCTATTTCCCGCAAAAAAAATTATAAGGTTGGCTATTGTATTAGTACTTTTTTCCATCTCCTCTCCATCTCTTTCTTCATATTTATTGTACGTATTTAACTAGGAATGCGTATATAGCTAGGCTCTTGCATGAGAGCTCACTCCCCTTACTTTTTCACATCTCTCTCCTCCACATAGGCGCTATATAAATGGAAGGAGGGAGTACAACTATGAGAACTGCATACTCTAGTACAGATGTTGTCAGTACTCCACTAGTACTATTGGACAGGGAGCTTAAAAAAAGTTACTATTGGACTGGCTATACGTGGCGAAATCCTAGTAGGAAGAGCATGCGCGAGAACAAGCACATTCACGTGGTTGAAAACAAATTGGAAACCATCTCGAGTACAAATCTAGGAGTACGTACGAATCTAACAATATTGATTGGGCGTTGTTGAATGTTGATACTTTTTGTATCAAAGTAGAGATACTTTGACTACACATAAAACTTATATGTAAACTAGAAAGGATAGGAGGGAGTATATTGTACGTTCAAAAATGAAACGAACATTGAATACCCTTTATATATGATTTGCGGATGCTATGATCACCGGTTCAAAATTTTGAATCCGCCTTAGGTATCACACATGCCCCCACTCGTTCTCTCTCAATTTCATCTCGGGGTCCGGAGATCGATTGAAAGAGGACTAGGGTGGGTACAATACGTTCGTTTCGCTTATGAACGTACAATATACTCCCTCTGATCCACACAGACCCCCCCCCCGCGGGTCATTTCTATCATAGAAACAGACCAAACCTTTATCTCCTTGCACGACACGCAATTGATCTCTGAACATCAATCGATCTCGTCAACATGTGTCGGGGCATGCATGAACTGAATGGGATGCCAAAACTAAGACGCGAAGCGACACGTAGTGGAGGCGAAGTGAAACTTCAAACGAACCGTTTGTTTGTATGCATGTCGGACAAATTACAAATAAACATTGGAAATACAAGCATGGTCTAGGCCCACATGCGAATGATACTCGACAGAATGTTCAAATGAGGCATGCGGGAGGATGGACCCGACCCGAGGGCGACATGATCGATGGAGTAGAGGGTTGGAGATGAATGAGAAATAAGCAAACGCCACATGATTATACTTGACCGGCTCAAATAAACAATAAGTTGTCTCGCTTGGCCTACATAGTGAAAGGCCTAATGCGCAACGCGGAGCACTGACGCTCGAATATGGCTGGGAAAACAGGGAAACCGACATGTGGGGCACACCTGTCGGGACGACGTAGCGCAAACTAGTCCAATGGAGCAGCTGGCCCACGACCTCCTCGCCAACGGCAACCGTTCATGTGGGTCGTGGGGGCCAACAACGTGGCGCAGCTCCAGCACCGCCTCTGGACACGGCGACCGTGGTGAGCGACACGCTCATCGTCGCTAGACACGGTCAGTTTCAGTGTGCCGAGGGTGGCGTTAGTGCTGTGGCACGACCAACAGCTAGTATGTTTGGTTTGTGCCCAAGGTTGCCCCATCAAAGCATTGGGTAGCCACAATTTTGGTTGAGGTTTTGGATGCCCATGATTTGGCCGACATCGGCAAGAAAAATGAACTAGAGTTGGCTAGAGTTCATGGGCATGCCAAAAAAACAGCAACCATCCATTTTTGGGTCATGACCAAAACCTCAAAAAAAATGGCAACCATCCAAACAAAGACCAATCTTTGGGTCATGACCAAAATTTTGGTAAGGTGCACTTTGGCCACAATCCAAACACACCCCAACTCCTGGCTCGTCGAGGATGCACGGGGCGTTGGGACGCGTCCGCGGAGTGGTGTAGCGCGGCCAACTGCATCCTCAGGACGTGAGACCATGCCGGGTCGTCTTGCTTTTTCAATGACATGCGTCGATCGCATGTGAGCAAAAGGCATCTCCAACGTTGCCACGACCGCAACTGACTACCCTGGAACACCAAAAACCCTCATCCCTCGCGCCGTCGTGCGGTGCGTTCCCAGCCGGCGCCAGCTGCCCGCATTCATGTCGTCCGTCCGTATGCCGTCGTTAAGAGGCTCGGTGCCCGAGGAACCAACTCTGGCGACTTAATGATGCACCAGGACGCTTGGCCTCATCGGAATGCGCTACTTAAAGCGGCAACACCCAGCTAACCTCCACACCATAGCGCATTGTCCTCCTACCTGGCACCACATCTGCCATGACCGCAAGCGCGAACGCTCTGCGGGAGAGCTTGTCTTCGGGGATGGAGCTCGAGGTCGTCGCCCTCGCTCAAGTCGCCGCACAAGCGGTGGCCACGCTGGCGTCCGACGACGGGAGCACCGTCAGCCACGCGTCCTACTTGCCGCCGTCCAACGTCCGGCACCGCCGAGGTCGGGGACTCCTCCGAGGATGAGTAGGGTATGGGAGGCGGCAGGGCATGGTGTGCCAACTGGCCAGTCCGTCTCCCGTGTTCTACCTTTCCTTGCCGGAGACCGCACCTTCACTTCACGGGTCTTGAACCCCGCCCCCGTACATGGAGATCGCAGATGGAGGACGTCGGTCGCCGTCGTAGAATAGGTTTAGGGTCGGGTTTATTTTATTTTTCTGTCCTATAAAAGTTCGAAATGTAATGAAAATGTGCCATGTTTGCATTAATCTCGGCAGGTGTATATGAACTTTCACAATAATATAGTATATTGTAGGAGTATTAGCAAGATGCCCGTGCGTTGCACGGAAGATCAAGATCTTGTGGGAGAAAAGGATGAACGAGGGAAGGCGTTATCTGCAAATGCACATTCACGCATTTCACATTTTTCTACATCTACGGGAACCTATGAAAGGGTTAACGTAAATGGCCTCTCTCTCTCTCCTCCCCTAATTTTCACGATGGTGGGCCCCTCCCTCCCCCAATCTACAATCAATAGCTCACACGTTTCACATTATGTTAATTACGTATCTGGGACCACGTAGGTGTAGCTTTACTCGTCCTAAAAAAACCAACTAAGTCAACCTCCCAGCATATCGCGCGGAAAAAGACCCGGCCGCGCCGTTTTAGTCGGGATTACCGGATTACTAGTAGTAGTATCGATGGATTGCGCGAAGCAACAAGTTTTTTTTGAGGGGGCGAAGCACCTAGTTTAAAAGGAAAAAAGGCAGTACACTCACAGCACCCCTGTCGCGGTCGCATTGCACCCCACACACGTTCGGTCCTGCACACGGCTCTCGCAAACGGAACGCGCTTCGGCTTGCCTCTTCACTGACACGTGGGACTACACTTGGAGAAACCGACCATGCGCCAACCCCCCCCCCCCCCCCCCCGCGCCCACCACGCGAAAATCCTCCCCCCCATCAAAAAATTCCCCCAAATCCTAGATTCAACCGCCCTTCGGCCAACTAGCTAATAATATTCCCCAAACCCCCCTCCCCCGTCCCCCTCCACTCCACTCGCTCCGCCAAAGCCGCCCTCCCCGCCACGCCGATACGTCGGCGCCGCGGTTCGTCTAGGGGACGCACGGCGATCCTCTCGCTCCCACAGTACGCTCTCATACACTGCCGTCCTCTAGCCGCGCTACCACCGCTGGCGGCGTTCTTGTGGAGGCGCACGGCGGTCGGCGCCGCCACCGCTGGTGACGTTCGTGTGGAGACTCACGGTGGTCAGCTTCTCCCATGGTACGCGCATTCTAGACTGAGGCCCCGTGCATGTCGGTGTAGCGCTGAATGTTAGCTGATAGACGCTGTTAATCTCACTGTTTGCCGAAGTAGTTTACAGTCAATATGCTCTGCTTAAGAAGCTTCCTTGCCCTGTTCTGCACTCAGTCTGCTTAGCTGAGATGGCATGCCAAGGCCGATTAGTTGCTGAAATATCCTGCCATATATTTATTGTGACGTAGATTGCCATGGTCTAGTAGCCAATCTGTTAGGTGAAATAGCTCTACACCGTTTTATACTCGATCTTTGTTGCTGCGATGGCCTTCGATAGTTCGATGGCTGTGTGCTCGGCCTCATTGACTGCTGAAACAGCCTGCCATAATTTAGCACTCAAATTTGTTTGCTGAATTAGCTTTACATATATTTCGTTACATAGATCTGCTCATCCAAATATCTTGCCATAGCTTTAGACATCGACCTAGGTATTTTCTTCTGGACTTCATAAAAAAGCATATATGTTTTTCCTGTAATATCTAGTAGAAGAACTAATTTGTATGTCTAATAGATGGGTAGGACTTGGATAACTTCTGCTCAAAGATTCTCCGCTGCATATGTCGAGGGGGTTGAAAACTTCATGAACTTTATTAGAGCTGAGTACGGTGGTCCGAAATCAGATGTGCTCTGCCCGTGTAGCAGTTGTATGAATTCAGTTACAAGACCCCAGTCAACTGTGCAAAATCATCTACACTTGTATGGGATGTTGGTCACGTATACTAGGTGGGTTCATCATGGTGAAGCTGTGGACGTCAATGTTATTGACTACGTGGAAGCAGCAGATCACCATCTTGATCTGCCTGATTCTCAGGTGGAAGAGGAGAAGGAGGAGGTGGTGGCGGAGCCAGTGAGTTTGACCAACATTGAAACAATGCTACGAAATGCTCGTGCATTCCGTGAACTTTCACCTGCAGAAGAAAAACGGTGGGTCCGCATGTTGGAACAATGCAACGTGGCTGTCACCACAGGAAATAAGCTGTCAGTATTCTCAGCTATGGTCACCTTTCTTCAGGTTAAGACATCTGAGCGGATGACCAACAAATCATTCGATGCGATGTTGGCTGCTTTCCGCAAAGCTTTCCCAGATGCGTCTGAGCTGCCACACACCTACAGTAAAATGAAGAATTTCCTTCGTGCAGTTGGAATTGGATATGATATGATCCATGTTTGTAAGAATAATTGTGTTCTGTTCTGGAAGGATTATGCCAACTTAAGTGAATGCCCGAAATGCAAATCATGAAGATGGAAAGATGGCGATGCTGTGAATAGGATTCCTCATAATGTTCTGAGACATTTTCCAGTTACACCAAGATTGCAGAGGTTGTTTCATGATGCTGAAACAAGAGAGGATGTACTGTGGCATTCTAGGAACCAGGATTTCAGAGATCAGAATGTAATGAGCCATCCATCTCATGGTAGTGAGTGGGAAAGCTTCAATCAGAAGCACGAAACGTTTGTTGCTGACCCGAGAAACATTAGACTTGGCTTAGCTTCAGATGGATTTAACCCATTTGGGAACCAGAGCGCCACATATAGCATGTGGCCAATGCTTGTTATCCCTTACAACATGCCTCCAAATGTCTGCACCAAAAAATCAAACTACATGATGGCCTTGCTCATCCCAGGTCCAAAAAGTCCTGGAAGGGATTTTGATTTTTTCATGGAGCCTCTTGTGGAGGAACTTCAACAACTATGAAGGGGTGTTCTAACTCGAGACCTATATGGGAGCCCACCAGGTGATTTCTTTCTGCGTGCTGTTATAATTTGGTGCATCCATGGTTATCCGGCTTTGCGCACTATGTCAGGGAAAACGACACATGGTTACAATGCATGTGTTCGCTGTGACAGGAATCCACTGTCATACGCAATACTTAGCAAGATCAGTTACATTGGACACCGCCGTTTCCTTGCCAAGGACAAGCCGCATCCTAGAAAATACCGAAGACATGTGTTCAATGCAAAGCATGAAAACCATGATGCGCCAATGAGGCTCACCGCCAATGAGTTGCAAGTGGAATTAGAGAAGGTCAGGCATATTACACCAGGAAACCATCCTGATAATGGTAGCGGGAAAAGGAAGCATGGCAGGGCAGAAGAGAGATTATTGTTTACCCGCAGGTCCACTTTGTGGGACTTGGAGTATTGGAAAGATTTGGATCTGCGACATAATCTAGATGTGATGCGCATCGAGAAAAATATATGTGACATCATTATCGGCACACTTCTTAATATTGAAGGCAAGACGAAAGATACCTTAAAATCTAGGATTGATTTGACACTCAGAAAGGATTTGCAGGTGCAAGATGAAGGTAAACCACGAGATATGGCACCAGCTGTGTACGTCTTGGACAAGGTAAAAAGAAAAGAATTCTGCAAGGTCCTGTCATGTGTGAGATTCCCACATGGATTTGCTTCCAACCCTGAAAGGAGAGTCCGTGCAGATGGAGATAAGGTACAAGGGTTGAAAACTCATGACTGCCACGTCCTACTTCAAAGGGTTTTACCTGTTATCCTTAGAGGATTGGGCCGCCCTGACTTATACAAAGCAGTTGCAGAGTTGGGACAATTCTTCAGGGAACTCTGCAGTAGAAATATCAGGATAGATGCTTTGGAGCGTCTTAGAGACAAGATACCAACTATCCTATGCGACCTTGAGAAGATATATCCTCCAGCCTTCTTTGATGTGATGGTGCATTTGGCTGTTCATCTACCTGATGAGGCACTACTTAGAGGTCCAGTATAGTGTGGCTGGATGTACCCTATTGAAAGGCGGCTAGGCACTTTCAAGGGCTATGTTAGGAACAGAGCTAGACCCGAGGGTTCCATTGCAGAGGCCTACATTGCTACAGAAGCGTTGACATTCTGCTCAAAATACATTGAAACAGCTGATCAGCTCAGCTAAGACATGGATGAAGACAATCCCGGGCTCAATGTTTTCGATTATTCTGTTCGAGTTACAGGGAAGTGTCGACAAGAGGAAAAACCTAAAGATTTGGACAAAATGGTTTGGTATGTGTTGAATAACTGTCCTCAGATACTACCTTATATCAAGTAAGTGCTAAGTACTGCAGCTTATACATCGTAATCTACTAAACTTGCAGCACATTCTTATATATTTAGATGTTTGACGCGATCACTATGTTGTGCAGCATCTACAAAAAGGAGTTACTGCCGCAAAATCCAACAAACATTGACAAACTGGTTAAAGCAGGATTTGCGAAATGGTTCAAGAGCCATGTAAGCTTTTGAATTGCACTATCAGTTTTTTTAATATATTGAGTACATAAGATGATCAACTTGTCTATTTTCTAACCATAGGTTAGGAAGATGCGGGAGGATGGGCAGGCAGTTGATGATGCCCTTTACTCACTAGCAATGGGTCCTGATACTGGGTAAGACATTATGAATCTTGCATTGTTGGAGATGTGCGCTACAACACCCTTGCACGAGACGAAGGCAGGAAGACACAAAACAGTGCCATCATGAGCACGGATACGTACGACAAAGAGATAACTGAAATGTATGCTAACATAACAGACATTGTTCAGTTGCAGTATATCTCCAGTTTCGAGGATCGTTGGTTTGAGGTTCTGTTGTGCTGTCGTTGGTATAACCTGTTTTCCAAGATCGCAAAACCCAGAGCTGATGATTATTTCAAATCCATCAATGTCAAGGTGGCGTACCAGACCAACGAGCCTTTTATTTTGGCAAATCAAGCAACACAGATAGTTTTCTTGGAAGACACATTTGCACGTAGCGATGACTGGAGAGTAGTGCAAAGGTTTGAGCAGAGGAATTTGTTTAATGAAGTTGCACAACAAGATGATGCTTACACTGCTCCTGATGTACAAGATAACACAGATGTTCCTAATATCTTTGAGAACCATCACGTCAATGACGCCGGCGAAAAGATTGCATGTCGTGCTGTGGACATACAAGAGTTGATCAAGAAGAAGCCAACGTTCGAGGACGTTGAGGACGAAGAAGAAGATGACACCATGGGGAATTACAATTCAGACTGATACACATGGCGAAGATGTTGACGCTGCTGCTCCGGATGATGATTACATTGCTTTTGTTGTATTTTCCTGTCAGAAGACGTTTTTTTATCTACTATGTGAAATTGTGTTTGCTATGACAACTGAAACCTGATGAACATTTTGTTATAGTATTTTCCTGTGAGAACATCACTTGTTATGTATGCTGATTTGTGTTTGGTGATAGTATGACGACTAAAACATGATGACATTGTTGTTTAGTTGTACTCATATTTGGCTGTGAAACTTGAATTTGATGACATAGTTTGCTGTTGGACTGCAATTTGCTCGACGTCTTAGAATGAGAACAAAGCTGACCCCACAGGTCCTCTGCTAATTTATTTATTTATTACCAAAAGGGCCTCTGCTATTTATTTGTTTATGAGCAAAAGGGGATACCCCCTGATTTCCGTTAATAGAAATCATTAGATGTTCACAACACTACACCCAGCCTGCTACACAGGTTTCATTCATTACTAGTTTTAGCAAAGTGCTCATGTCATAGCCACTGACTACATCACAAGTGCTACATACACTGCAAATAAAGAGACAATCATCCTACAGAGCACATCAATTTTGCCCATTATCTTCACAAGCTCTTTGATCTTCTCATTGCTATCAAGGCCGTTCAGCAGTTGTTGCTTGGCCATGATGAGAGGAACTGTCTCTTTAACCTTCTGCTCTGCATCTTCCTCTTCTGCCGTTCCTTCAGATACTTGTCCAACACCCCAACCTGCCGGTATTGGGATTCCTCGGCTAAGCAAATAATCAGCGTAGTTGCACTCCCCCACATCAGCAACTTCCCAGAAATACAAATCACACGAATCTTCCTTTTTCTGCACAAATCAAATTGGAAGATCATCAACCAAACTATTAAAAAAATCAGCAACTGAAAGCAGCAGAACAACACTTCAACATATTATTACCCCATGATTCGGGCATTTGTACAAGACTCGGCCAAGGTTGAGGATTGTGGTTGAGACGCGACGGATGACTCTGCGTGATTTGCAGCAGTGGCACCACACCAACGACAGCGGGTTGCGATCAGCAACCGGCTGCGGCGCGCGTGCCGGCGGGGGTGTGATGAGACCCACAGGCGATGGTACGGGTGGCGACTTGGCACAGATTTGGTTGTTGCCTGCTGAAGAGCAGGTGGACGAGCAGCCAGCGGACATGGTTGCTGCGGCCAGAGCTTCTGATGCTAGGCAGAGTAAGTAGAGAAGAGGAGAAGCGAACGTTGGATATGTCAGTTTCATTACTTGCAGAGTAGCATAGCATCATATATAGTCATAGTCTAGGTTTGGATTCGAACCAGCTACAGGAGCACGTCTCTCTTTTTTCTAAAACTCAGCAACGTCTCTTTACTGGTACACTAGCTTCCTCTGTACGCCTTCTCAAGTCTTTGATTCCTCCACCTGACATCTGGGACCCACCGGAAGGGTCTCTGTATTTCGCAAAAAAAACGTGCCCCCCGCTTACAGGTCGGACCCACCAGCTATCTTCGCACGCAAGGAAGTGCCTCCTTATTACGCACAAAAAAATGAATACTCCCCCCGCCAGCTGGAACCCAGCATCATGGGAGGCTGACTTGTGGGCCTACCAAGTTGACGGGGACGGAGGGCTTTGTCAACTTAGTCAATATGAACGATTCTAGCTCCAGTTACTGTACGATGTTCATCCAACGGCAGTATTGCTCCTTCAACCTCTGGTCTTCTTGCTCCAGGCGCCCAAACCAGTGCCGGTCATGCCGCGTGCTCCTGCCTCCCGTGGCCGGCTGTGATGCCATGGAGGCCTCACCGCCCCCTACTACTCCCACCGCTCGCCAGGCCATCCCTCTACTCACCCACACCCCCTGTTATTCTGCGGCGACGGCAGCCTCACACCGCAGTCGAACCAGTGAACCCTCGTACTTCTCTCCGCCTGGGCATCCACTGCCGCGTCTTCCCCGGCTCCGTGTCGTCCCCTTCCTAGGCCTCATCGTCGTCCACCGCCTTGGTGCTCTCGGTGTGGCGTGGTCAATGTGGTCAACGACCGACTTCTATCAGAAGAGTACTATACGTGGAGAGGCTGACAGCTGGGTCCACGGCCGCAGTTGGGTCCATGGCCACAGCCCAGTCTTTTTGTGATTTGCCAAGTAAGTCGCTTGGTGAGGCCTGTTGGGCTGCAAATCTTTCAAGACGAGGAGAGCTTCATTCGGCTGGCCGAGAAAATGGCCTATCAGTAATGAGAAATGGGCTGTACATTTTTAAAACACATCAAACCGGCAATTAGTTTCAAATTACTTTTTTTCATTTCGAGATTTTAAATTGCATTAATTTTTATGCGTGGACAATTTGTTGGATTTTATATTGATATACATTTATTTTTAAAATCAGTTTGAATGTGACTCGAAATTTCGGGATTAAAAACAGTTCGGACCGCACGGAAATATGCAAAATTTTGTATAATTTTTAACCGTGGCCACAATATTGGCTGTAATGCTAACAAAAAGAATATGGGCTCCAAAAAAAACCTTAAGAATTAGCAAATGGGCTGTAAATTATTAGAAATAATGGCAGATGGGCTGTATGCTGTTTTCCACATATTTGAGGCTTTCCTAAAAAAAGGTTGACGCACAAGCAGTGACTGTTGGATGTCCATCCAACGGCCGTCGTGCTTCTTTAATCTCTCCTCTTCCTGCTCCAGCCGCTCAGACAAGCGCCGACAGGACTGCCTGCTCCCTCCTCCCCGCGGCCGGCTGTGCTGCCGCGCAGGCCTCTTCGCCCCACCGTACTCCCATCGCTGGCCTAGCCATCCCTCTACTCACCCACACCTGCTGTTATTCTCCGGCGACGGTAGATGAACCACTAAACCCTCGTACAGTCGTACTCCCCTCCGTGTGGGAAACAACAGCCGAGTCTTCCCTGCCTCCGTGTCGTTCCCTTCCAAGGCCTCGCCGTCGTCCACCACCCTGGTGCTCTCGGCGTGGCGTGGTCAACGTGGTCAAGGAACGACTTCCATCGGAAGAGTACTCTACGTGGAGAGGCTGACAGCTGGGTCCACGGCAGCCGCAAGGAAGTGCCTCCTTATTATGTCGAAAATAATTATTCCTCCACCTGACAGCAGGGACCCACCGGACGGGCCACCGTATTTGGCGAAAAAACCGTTTCTCCCTGACTGCTGGGACCCACCGGACAGGCCAACGTATTTCGCGAAAAAACGTTCCCCACGCTGTCATCTCGGACCCACCGGAGGTGCCTCCTTATTACGCACGGAAAAATGAATACTCCCCCTGCTAGTTGGGACCCATCTTGGTGGGAGGCTGACTTGAGGTGCCTCCTTATTACGCACAAAAAAATGAATACTCCCTCAACTTAGTCAATATGAATGATTCTAGCTCCAGTGACCGTACGATGTCCATCCAACGGCCGTAGTGCTTCTTCAACCTCTGGTCATGTTGCTCCAGCCGCCCAAAGCAGCGTCGGTCGTGCCGCATGCTCCTACCTCTCGTGGCCGGCTGTGCGACTGCGGAGGCCTCACCGCCCCCTACTATTCCCACCGCTGGCCAGGCCATCCCTCTACTCACCCGCACCCCCTATTACTCTGCGGCGACGGCAACCTCACACCGCATCGAACCAGTGAACCCTCGTACTCCTCTACGCGTTTGCATCCACTGCCGCATCTTCCCCGGCTCCGCGTCGTCCCATTCCTAGGCCTCGCCATCGTCCACCACCCTGGTGCTCTCGGCGTGGCGTGGTCAACGTGGTCAAGGAACGGCTTCCATCGGACGTGGACTGTACATGGAGAGGCTGACAGCTGGGTCCACGGCCGCAGCAAGGAAGTGCCTCCTTATTACGCGCAAAATAATTATTCCTCCACCTGACAGCGGGGACCCACCGGACGGGCCACCGTATTTCGTGAAAAAAACGTTTCCCCCTGACTGCTGGGACCCACCAGCTACATCTTCGCACGCAAGGAAGTGCGTCCGGGCAAAAAAAAAAACGATTCGCCCCCCTGACTGCTGGGACCCACCAGCTACATCTTCGCAGGCAAGTAAGTGCCTGACAGTCAGGACCCACCTGGTCGAAGCGTACGTAGCATTGTCATTCTGGTCGCGAACGTGTACGTACATACTGGTCGATGTAGAGGCACGCACGTGTCGTAGTAGAGGCGCGCACGTAGCATGTACACGTACGTACAGCGGCCAGGGTGCAAGAAAGAAAATAGGGCCACGTACATACATACGGGCAGGGTCTCGAACGCCTACCCGCGCATATGTACGGCTAGGGCTCGTGTACATGGCTGGGTCAGAACGGAGAAACAGCGTAGTCGTCGTGTTCATGGGGAGCCAACGGGCTGGGTCGGAACGGAATGCGTCGTCGTGTTCATCGGGAGGGCTTGGACAGAACAGCCGATGGAAACGAGGCCTGGTGTACTGCAGAACGGAGGAAACGGCCTTGTGTTCGACTGGCCACGTTCGAAACAGGATCCTGTTCCTCGGGAGGGGTCTGGCGTACCACAAAATGGAGGAAACGGACCTCCTACGATCGAAATGGGGGTCCTGTTGATCAGGAGGGGTGTGGCGTACCGCAAAACGGAGGAAACGGACTTGTGTTGGAGCGCTACGGTCGAAACGGGAGTCCTGTTCATCAGGAGGGGTGTGGCGTACCGCAAAACGGGACTCCACGGGATACTATTCATCTCCACCGTCGACCCCCTCCAGCCTCCACGGGCTACTGTTCATCCACGGTCGACCTCCTCCAGCCTCCACCTGCGACTGTTCATCCACGGGCTCCTGTTCATCCAGCCTCCACCGCGCGGTACTCCACCGGCTACGGTTCAACCAGCCCTCTCCACGGGCTCCTGTTCAACCAGCCCTCCACGAGCTACTGTTCATCCAGCCCTCCACCGTCTACTGTTCATCCTACCCTCCACGGGGTGGTCCTGTTCATCCTGCCCTCCACGGGGTCCTGTTCATCCAGCCCCAACCGGCTCGAACGATCGGGGTCCTGTTTATCCACCCCCACCGGGAACTGTTCATCCAATACCCCCAGCAACGCTCACTGTTCATCCAGAGGCAACACCACGGGGTCATGTTCATCCACCCCCACCAGGAACTATTCATCCAAACCCCCCAGCAACGCTCACTGTTCATCCAGAGGCAGCATCGACCGGCTTCAGTTAGCAGCAGTAGCGACGGAATCGCTCGATCGGGTTCAGTTATCAGCCATCGATCGATCGCTCGGGTTCAGTAACGCGTAGCCTGCAGTGCAATCGCTCGGGTTCAGTTAGAGCCCAACGCCTCGCACACACGCGCGTGCGTGTACGAGAGAAACGCGCATCGCTTGGCCCCGACCACCCACCGTAACCAGGAACACCCCGATATTTTCCTCGCCCTCGCTTCTACCACGGTTTTTTCCGTCATGGACGGCCCAAAGAATGTCATGCAGCTGCGTCTCCGGCCCGCCCAGGATGAAAAGCCCATTTTCTGTCATGATTTTTTGTCATGAAGTAGGACCCCACCACATCTATGATGATACCGTGTTTTGTCACAATTATTGTCATAGAAGTGTCATAAGTATGACAGAAAAGATTTTCGTTCGGCCCAAAATGTCACGGATGTGTCTTTTTTTGTAGTGTTGCCCCATCCGGGCGGCGGTACAAGGGAACGAAGGTGTCCAGCGGATACCCTTGGTCATCCCCAACCAAGGAGCGGAGGGCTGCGCCCAGTTCCTCATCAGACAGGGCCTCCGGACGCAGGCGGAGGTCGTCTCCTTCGTCCCGAGCATCCGCAAGGGGCACGAGCGCGCCTGGAGGGGAGCCATGTGCTACGCCATGAATTCCTTGATGATTGTGGCCCCCGTCAGCTTCGCCTCCTTTGGGTCGCCAGGCTTCAGGTTGGCGGTCATCCTCTCCAACACCTGCTCTGCCCGAGGGTCAGAGAGCCTCGCGCAGAACCACCCGTCGTGAGACGAGGGCATCTCCGTCGGCAAAACCAGCCGGGGGTAAGAGCACTTGGCATCCATCAGGATCCACTTACTCCTGAAGCCCTCGGCCTTCTTCCCGGCCTTCGAGATCGCATTGGTCTTGTTGGATGCGATGAAGTTGGTGCACCGCGAGCAGTGGTCGTTCTTGATCCAGAGATAGAAGAAGTGGCGCAGCAACACCACGGACGGCATCACCCCAACGTATGCCTCGCAATAGAAGGCAAAGATCGACAGAAGGAGGACGGAGTTGGGATGAAGATGGAGGGCATGAAGGTTGTAATGGCTGAGGACGGAGTATAAGAAATCGAAGAAGGGAGGAACCAACCCCGCAACAATAATGCTCGTGAAGAAGGGATAGAAGGTGCTGCCTTAGGCCCCGGGCTCAGCGGAGCCATCCCGGAGCATGGTCTTCCTCTTCTCGTCACCCTCCGCCGTCATCAGGAGCGTGGCAGCAAGGTTCTTCTCCGAAACACTGGGCGCGCTCAGAGCAAGCTCGAACCAGGCAGGCGGGGAAGCGGCCTTTGCCTTGCCGGGCGCCATTGGTTGTAGGCTCGGAGGAGGATTCATGCGGATCTGGAGTCTTTGGAAGCGGAAGCAGGAAAGGGGATCTGGTGCAAGACGAAGGGGAGCAATGAAGGCAGCACGGCGCGTGCTAGCCTTTTGTCAGTCAGGCAGTTGCCAAGGCAGTGTGGGGAAGCGGAGAGGCCCACGTCCCGTCAACTGCCACACGTCAATCAAGGCCGCAGGCTATTGGGGCCCTTTGCACTCCGCACTTGACCCTTGGCTTCGCCTCGAAGCCAAGTCCGAGCGCGCCTTGGGCCCGGGGGCTACTGTCGGCGTCCTGCGAACGGGGGTACCCAGACTTGCCTGCCTGCGGCCCAGGGCGTGGCTTCTCTAACGGCCTGGAATGGCCCATCATCAGCAGAAAACGCACAAGACCCTCGCGAGGGGCCATGCCTTGCGAGGCGGATGACACAAGACCCCCTCAGGGGGAGCCTCACTAGGATGGCTCGCGAGGAGCAGAGAGATCAAGGCGAGGGGTACCTCGTAAGGTTCTCGTGACGTGAGCCATGACGACCAAGGCCAGGCGGGCGCCAGGTAGGCACCAGCGGGCGCAGAGTACCAGTTTCCTCTTTGGTGCTAAAGGCGCAGGTGCACGCGAGGAGTCCCCTGGCATCAGGCAAAGGTTTCCATATCGGTGCAACGCGACCAAGACCATCAGGACGGCAGGACGGAGGTCATCGCGGAGAACACTACAGCGTCACCACTAGAGCCTTTGGCACGTGAAGACCACCTTTTGTCAGGATAACTTGTACTAGCTGTCCCCCGTTGTGGGATCCCTTCGCGCCTAAACATTTGGGAAGAGGTCCGGGGCCTCTATAAATAGGACTAGCCACCACCGTAGGAGAAAACTGATCTTGGATCACCCAGACCATCTTGACACGCACAAGCTCCTCGAGCTCAAGAACACCTCTCCCCAGGAGGCTGTTCTTCCCTTGTACTTGTTCATCCCTAGCCTACAAGGCAATCCACCACACCACACTGGAGTAGGGTATTACACCACATCGGTGGCCCGAACCAGTATAAACTCTTGTGTCCCTTGTTCTTTGGGTTCGGCGAGCTTGGCTTTGAGATCGTTGCTAGAGTGTGAGCTAGGGGGAGAGAAATCTTCGTGCGCACCCCAGTGTTCGACCCTCAAGGGTTTGCCAGAACCTGTAATCCGACATTTGGCGCGCCAGGTAGGGGTGCCCTGAAGCTTTTCTCCCGTCGACCCGCGCTCCACTGCCGCGTCCATGGCAGACGCACGCCCAGCCCGCGCCGAGCGCCGGGCTGCTCATGTCGCTCAGACAGCTCCTGTAGGCGGGCCTCCCCGTCGTTCTCCATCCCCGGCCACCACCGGCCCGGCGGGAAACGAGCAGCAAGCATCATCACTGCACCCCTCTGTGTGGCGGGACGGCCGCACCGCCACCCCGTCGCTAACTCCGGTCGGCTCATCGTCCCACGCTCGTCGCGCGCCCACGGACGCGCAGGCCGTGCTGCTCATGGCACGCGAACTACTGCACTACCGCCCAGTCGACGATCTCTACGAGGACTGGCCGGACCACATCGCCGAGCTCGTCAGTGCTGCTGGGGGCAACCCTGTACCATCTCTCTCGCTACCTCGCCGTCCTCCAGCCGTGGGCGACATAGCTCATGGGGCGCCTCCGCCACCTCCGCACCAAGACGGCGTCCTAGCCCCAAGACGCGCGGCCCCTCGGTGGACCCGTCACGCCAAGTGCCTGCGCATGAAGAAGGAAGCTGCCAAGAAGTCCCTCTACCACGAGAAAATGCTCCTGCACTCCCGGCGCCTCCACATCAAGATCGCGGGCCGCCTGCGGCGGCGGTGCGTTGGCATCAGGATCAGGCTCCTCCCCTACGATGGGCCCCGGTGGCCACAGTAGGCTGCCGGGCCTTTACTCCGGAGCTGCGTAACATCATCTGGCCAGGCAAGTTCAAGCCGGACCTGCCCCCGCGCTACGACGGCACCCCCGACCCTGCGGAGTTCTTGCAGCTCTACGAGCTGAGCATCGAGGCGGAGATGACGAGGACGCGCGCGGGCGTAGGCTGGCGATGCGCGTCGGGCCAGCGGCGGCTTGGGCGGGGCACGTGCGGGCTGGTGAGGCTGGACGGGGGCGTCGGGGAAGGGGGTGCCCAGCACCAACTACGTCGTGCTGCTCGACAAGCCCACCGGGATGACCCGCCCGCTCGGTGAGATCCTCAGGGACCTCAACAAGCGCGTCCCCGACAAGATCATCGAACCCGACACCAACACCGTCCCATGGTCAGCACGCCCCCCAACTCATTAACTCCCCAACACCCCAGCCACCTTCTCGTTTCTCCGAGACCCAGAAGCAGCTGTATGTTTGGCGAGCCTGGAATCAAGCAGGACCTCCTTGTCATTGCATAGCCGAACTCGCCTCTAGATGCCAACTCCGAACTCTTGAGATCTACATCTGGTGAGCATAATCTGGCAGAATCTGCCATGCCCAGCTCTGTAGGTCCTCGGTTCCCCGTCCGACCTTCACTCTTAAGCGATGCCTTGGACTTAATGCAGTCTCTCGCCATCATGGAGGTATCACCTCTGAATTACGCCTAGCCTGAACTAGGGGCTGAGTGCGGGGAATTTTGCGTCCCACCCACCACCCACTTGGTAGCCACTGTCGAAGACTTAACCAACATGCTCGACTACGCCTCCGAAGACATCGACGGTCTGGACGACGATGCCGACGCCGAACCAAGCCAAAATTCGCCTATCACCGGATGGTGGACTGCCACTTCTATATACGATGTTTACATGGTGGATACGCCCAAAGAGGACGATGGTAGCAATCAGGATCCGATCGAGGACAAGCCCGTCGAGGTACCACCAAAGCGTCAACGCCAGCGGTGTCGCTCACGATCACTTCGGGAAAAAGAAAGCAATACTGGCACCGGAGACAATGAAACTCCGGAGAATGCCGAAGACTCTGACCACCCCATCGAGCCTGTCGTAGAGCAGGATGATTGGGAAGATGGACAAGTCAGACGAACTGGCCGAGAATGAAGATTCGGAGGATAGTAACTATTTACCGCTCTCCGAGGAGGAAGTCAGCCTCGGCAATGAAGATTTCATCATGCCAGAGGAATCCCTCGAGCAAGAACGCTTTAAGCGACAGCTCATCGCAACTGCGAGGAGCCGAAAAAAGAAACAACAACAGCTTCAAGCCGAACAGGATACGCTCAACGATAGATGGACCCAGGTCCTTGCAGCGGAGGAATATGGGCTCGACCGCCCAACAAAGAGTTATCCGAAGCGTCAGCTACTGCCACAATTCGATGATGAGGCCCTTGAGCCAATACCGTCAAGATATAATAATGCTGATGAACCAGACCGACCACCACATGGGCGAGACAGATCGGCAGCTTACGCCGAACACCAGCCCGCGCCACGTCAGCGTCGAAGCAAAGAGGTAGCGGTTCCGGGCTACACCTACGAATTACGTCAGGACCTAGACAATAGAGCCGGCCAAACCAGACCAATCTACGGATCAAGGGGGCGTGCTCCAACGAGAGACGATGGCCTTCAAGCTTGGCACGTGCAGCATAACCGTACTCGGGCCAAAAACCGAACACGGATATCATCCGAACTCCGTCGTGACGTTGCCCGATACAGAGGCACCGCACACCCCTTGTGCTTTACCGATGAGGTAATGCAGCACCAATTTCCAGAAGGGTTTAAACCCATAAACATCGAATCATACGATGGAACGACAGATCCCGCGGTATGGATTGAGGATTTTCTTCTCAATATTCAAATGGCCCGTGGCGACGATCTCCATGCCATCAAACCTCCCCCTAATGCTGAAAGGACCAGCGCGACACTGGTTAAACAGCCTACCAGAGAACTCTATTGGTAGCTGGGAAGACTTGGTGGATGCCTTTAGAGACAACTTCCAAGGTACCTATGTCCGTCCTCCGGATGCCGATGACCTTAGTCATATAGTCCAACAACCCGGTGAGTCAGCCCGCAAACTCTGCACTAGGTTCTTAATTAAAAAGAACCAAATCGTCGACTGTCCGAACGCTGAAGCCCTCGCGGCCTTTAAACATAGCGTCCGCGACGAATGGCTCGCCCGACGCCTCGGTCAGGAAAAGCGGAAGTCTATGGCAGCTCTTACTGCCTCATGACCCGCTTCTGCGCGGGAGAGGACAACTGGTTGGCTCACAGAAGTAATGGTACCAACGACCCTGGCACTTCTGAAGTCAGGGACGACAATGGCAGGCCACGACGCAACAAACACAAGCTTCGAAACAACAGCGAAGAAACTGAAGACATAGCGATCAACGCTAGATTCAGTGGCTCTAACTCCGGTCAGCGGAAGAAGCCATTCAAGGCAAATAAAGATGGTCCATCTAATTTGGACAAAATACTCGATCGGCATTGCCAGATTCATGGCACCCCTGACAAGCCTGCCAATCATTCCAATGGAAACTGTTGGGTCCTTAAACAGGCCGGTAAGTTAAATACCAAAAATAAGGGGAAAGGGCCGCCAAGCGAGGACCATGAGGAGCCCCGCCCACCGAACACAGGGGGGCAAAAGAAATTTCCCCCTGAGGTGAAAACAGTGAACATGATCTATGTCATAGATATCCCCAAGAGGGAGCGCAAGCGCGCACTAAGTGTCGTCTACACCGTAGAACTTGTCGCCCCCAAATTCACCATGTGGTCGGCTTGTCCAATCACCTTCAATTGCAGGGACCACCTGACCAGTATCCGTCATGGAGGTTCGGTAGCCCTGGTCCTCGAGCCAATTATCGACGGTTATCATCCCACTCGAGTCCTTATGGACAGCAGCAACAGTCTTAACTTGATCTATCAAGACACTGCCCGTAAAATGGGTATTGACCCATCAAGAATCAAGCCTAGTAACACCACCTTTAAAGGTGTGATACATGGCATTGAGGCCCGCAGCACGGGCTCATTAACATTGGAAGTAGTCTTCGGTTCACCAAACAACTTCCCAAGAGAAGACTTGATCTTCGACATCGTCCCCTTCCACAGTGGTTATCACGCACTGCTCGGATGTACTGCCTTCGCCTGCTTCAATGCAGTCCCGCATTGTGCTTACTTAAAGCTAAAAATGCCTGGACCCCGCGGCGTTATCATAGTCAATGGAAACATGGAACGCTCCCTCCGTACTGAGGAGCACACCGCGGCTGTTGCAGCTGAGGTACAGAACGACCCTATCAAGCCGAACACTTCATCAGCCATCAAGCCTCCAGACACTATTATACGAGTCCAGCCTACTCTGCAGAACGTCATCTCGTTCAATCCAAAACTGGACTAGCAGTTCCGCCTCCGTCCATCGCCCCAACTAATCGCAGCATATGTACCGCGTGTGCACAACTATGCACTCAAAATACCTTGGGCGATGACAGAGGCACTCTGCGAACGAGGTCCATAATACGGCTCGACCCTATTCGGACCTTAATCTCCTTCTTCTTTTTCTATTTTCTGTCATACTACAGGTTCTTTAAAACTTAAATCACTTTACGGTGGTACAAGGGCCCTTCCCAAGGCCCCTTCTATATACACGATCGTCGATCCTTTCAAAGGATCCTCCACCAAGGCGAAAAGCGGTGCAGACGTGCGACAGGGTGTCCAAAGGATCTTCACGACTACCTTTTCTTTTTTAGGACCAGTATACAGCTTTCCCTCGTTCTCAAACTCTCGGCATGTAAAATAGCCTTGATGCTTATGGCATTATATGTAAGAGCACGTTTTGACGTATCAATCAGACTATAATGGAAACAGTTTTTACCAACCCTATTCGGTATTGGCTTATTTCATAATCTGTATTCCCTCTTCATGTCAGATTGGCATACACTTCGGCATAGCTTAAAATTCCAGAGGCTTTATTCGGCCACATATATTTCCAAACAAAGTCCGAACACTTTCAGAGTATACTTCGGCGTCCCGAATATTGCATTATATGCATCAGCACGGAATCATGTCTTTGGTCAATAGTTGGGTGGCCCGGCGCCTATGGTTACTACCTTACTTTCCGCTTGTTCGGCTAGGGTAGTAAAGGGAGAACTACTGCGATTGTGTTTTTGGTTCGCCCGTTTAAACACCTCAGTAGAGAAAGCCGAAAACTGACTGTCATTATGCGGCGAGAGCTGGTCAGCGATTCGGCGACTTAATATAAATCTCTTACGATTTCTTCCGTATTATATGAAGGACTGGCTTCCGTTGAGTCACGCGCCTAAGGCATCCCAGTTCGGATATCCGCATATGCACCAGGGGCTAGTACTTAGTCCCACTGTCAAGCTCCTATGGTTAAGTGAAAGTGCTAAAGCCGCATAGTCTGATTGCCTAGTTCGCTACGTAGACACCTCCTTTATGGACCAAGACATTGGGTCAAGAGTGACCATGCGTTATTCCGAACACCCCCATAGTATCTACGTGGGGGCTGCAGCCGATGAGTGGCAAACTTTCAAGATAAAAAAATAAGGCCGCACAGGAGGCAAGCAATTCCAGACAAAGACATAAATATATTACACAGCCTTGGTTTATAAAACAATGTCTGGGCAGCTCGGATACATTCACTCAAATATGATATCCTCTGAGCATTGGCCCTCTATTAACCAGGCACCATCCAGGACGTCTTCAAAATACTGCTCCGGCTTGCGGTGGTCCTTGCCTTCGGGTGGGCCCTCGACCGCCACGAAGGCGGCCTTCATCTTCGCCCAGTGCATCTTGACACGGGCAAAGGCCATCCGCGCACCTTCTATGCACGCCAAGCGCTTGGCAGCTTTAATTCGGGGCAGCGCATTGGCAAGTCACTGCACCAGGCCTTAGTAGCTGCTAGGAATGGGTTCGGTTGGCCACAGCCGAACTATGACGTTCTTCATGGCCAATCTGGACATCCTATGCAGGTCTGCCAGTTGCATCATCTAGTTGTTCAACAGCGCCGGACGCTCCGGCGCCACGAACTGTGACCAAAAGAGCTTCTCCGTCATGTGCCCCTCCTAGGCCCTGAAGAACTGCCTGGCGTCGGCGGCACTCTTCGGAAGATCTGCAAATGCATCTCGAGAACTCAACAGTCGAGTGAGCAAGGCATATCTTTGACCGCCAAATATAGTCTTCAAAAGAAAGGGCTTACCAGCCGCTATCTGTTCGGACTGCCGGATTTCTTCACGAGCTGCCCGAGACTCGGTCCGTGCCTCCTTGGCCTCTTGGAGGGCCTTGGCGAGTTCAGCCGCCTAGGCCTTATTCTTCTCCTCCAAGGACTCGCACTTGCCGGCGGCGTCCTTGAGCTCTTGCTCCACTTCGGTCACCCTCTCCTCGTACTGGCGGTGGGCGACCTGTTCGGACTTTAAATCCGTAGCCTCTTTGTCTGCGGCCGCTTTGCTCACTTTCGCCTCCTCCTTGGCTTGGGCAAGGGCACTCTTGAGGGTCTCGACCTCGGCCGCGCTACCTGCAATCATACACATAGCAGCGCATGAGTTTAAACTCGGAATTTACATATCAATTCAGGCATGTGTGAGATATTTCAAACATACCTTGCGCCTCATCGAACCGCTTGTTCATGCGGTCGATATCATCATCAGCCAGCTGCAGCCTCCGATTGAGATCGGAAACTTCAGCTGCCTCGGCGGTCGCCGCCAACAAAGAAGCATGTTATTAAAATAGAAAAGTCTGTCACCTCTACCAAATACTATGTGACCCTCTGTTCGGCCTTTTTCAAAAACCGAACACAGTCTTAGGGGCTACTATCTATATATAGGCATATTTTTTCATATGATAAGCGGCTAAGAATATTACATCGCATACCTCGAAGCCTGTTAGCACGCTGGTGAAGGCTTCATCCAGCCCGCTCTTTGCGAACTGAACCATCTGAACCACTGTACCCATCAGGGTGCGGTGCTCCTCTACGATGGCGGCACGTTGTAGTGCCTCCACCAGAATGTTCGGCACCTCCAGATTAGTGGTGGTCGCCGCCAGATTTGGTGCTCCCCCCTCCTCCGAAGGGGGTTGCTCGCTTGATTCCAGAGCCGTATGGTTCTCCGGAATTGTGTTCGGTTGGGGGCCGGACTGGTCAAAGCCCCCGCCGTCGGTCTCCATGGGGGTTGTGCCCCCCATGTTATATTACAACCATAACAGACCGAATATTGGCAAAGTATCCTTTTTGACACTTATGATTCGGCCAGGGACTTTTTCCTGAGGCGCCTCTTGGGGGTGTGTTTGGCATCCGTATCCGAACCGTCCGAGAGGGTTATCTTCTCCCTCTTGGATGCCCCCTCCTCCAGGTCTGCGGAGGCTGCCCTTTTGTTCTTTCCCCCCTTTAGGGGAGAGCCACTTTCCGTCTCCTCCTTCTCTTCGTATTCATCTCCCTTGTGGGAGGAGTGGGCTTCAGTTTCTCCGGACACTGTGTCCGAAGTACCTTTACGGCGGAGGCCGCCCTTGGCCTCCTTGCCCTTCTTCTTGGCCTTCTTCTTTGGCGCGTGATACGGCGCCAGAACCAGCATCCTCATTAGTAGAGGATTGGCTGGGTCTTCAGGTAGCGGAGCCGGACACTTGATCCGCTCCGCCTTCGCTGTCCAGCCCTGAATGAGGAATGGAAATCTCAGTATAACCTTTGATTTGTGGACCAAAATTATTTTTGAAACTAAAATACTTATAGGAGTGGCCAGGTTCTCGATGTCGAGGCCGATGTCTTCGGTCTTCTTTGGCCACGTCTTCTGGGCCTTGAAGAGCAGCTTCCAGATCTCTTCGTGCGTTGTGCTGAAGAAGCGCTGCAGGGTCCGGGGACCTTCCAGATTGAACTCCCACATATGGAGACGCCGGCGTTGGCAAGGGAGTATCCGGCGGAAGAGCATCACCTGAATCACGTCAGTGAGACTGGTGTCCTTTTTTATCATATTCTTGATGCGCTTTTGCAGCATCATCACTTCGTCGGTCGACCCCCAGTCCAGACCCTTGTTGGTCCATGACACGAGCCGCATAGGGGGCCCGGATCTGACCTCATGAGTAGCCGCCCATCTGGCGCCACGGGGTTCGGTGATGTAGAACCACTCCTGTTGCCACACCTTCACGGTCTCGACGAAGGCCCCTTTGGGCCAAGTGATGTTGGGGAGCTTGCTTACCATGGCGCCGCCGCAGTCCGCATGCTGCCAGTCGACCACCTTCGGCTTCACATTGAAGACTTCGAGCTAGAGGACGAAGTGTGGGGGGATGCGGAGTAGCGCCTCGCACACGACAATAAACGCTGATGTGTAGAGGAAGGAATTCAGGGCTAGATCGTGGAAATCTAGCCCATAGTAGAACATGAGGCCACGGACGAAGGGGTGGAGGGGAAACCCTATCTCGTGGACGAAGTGGGGGATGAACACAACCCTTTCGCCGGGCTCCGGGGTGGGGATGACCAGCTTCTTGGCAGGGAGCCTGTGCACGACGTCCGCAGTCAGGTACCCCACTTCCCGAAGCTCCTTAACGTCCTTCTCCATGACGGAGGAGGCCACCCACTTGCCCTGAGAGCCGGATCCGGACATGGCGGGAGAGATTGGTGGCGGTGGGAAAATTGAAGCTTGGGCGCTGGAGCTTGAGGATGCGAAGGCAGAGGAAGGAAGAAGGCGTGGGGTGAAAAGATGGATCTTTATCCACTTATATAGGCGTGAATATCAAGCGCCCTCCCTCAAGCCTTAAAACTCGCCTATTCCCAAGGGGTCATGCAAATGGCATGGTTGGATTACCCAAACCCGTATTGACACGATATCTGTTTTGACAAGACGTGTCAGTGGAGGCCGCGCCTCGAAACGCGAAGCGAGAGTCTAAAAAATGGTTTGAAATGATAAAGAGGCGAGATGTGGCAGTTCGCCGAAAGGGTTGTCAGTTGATAGACCTTATTTTGATTAAGTATTTTTGCCTTCAAGGTTGAGGGTTGCGACTGGTATACAGAGCCAGATACAGTTCTTTTATTCAGAAGATTACTTTCAAATGTTCGGAGGAGGAACCCGCCTTGCAATGCCGAAGAGAAGCTGCGCGTCGAATACCTTGTCATTGAAGACCGGTTCATGGGCTACTGAGGGAGTCCAGGATTAAGGGGTCCTCGGGCGTCCGGGCTATGTGACATGGGCCGGACTGATGCGCCATGAAGATATAAGGTAGAAGACCTTTCCCCATGTCCGGATGGGACTCTCCTTTGCGTGGATGGCAAGATTGGAGTCCGGATGTGTAGTTTCCTTCCTCTGTAAACAGACTCTATACAACCTAGCCCCCTCCGGCGTCTATATAAACCGGAGGGATTAGTCCGTAGGGGCTATCAGAATTCATTTAGGCTAGACATCTACGGTTTAGCCATAACGATCTCGAGGTAGATCAACTCTTGTAACCCCTATACTCATCAAAGTCAATCAAGCAGGAAGTAGGATATTACCTCCATTAAGAGGGCCCGAACCTGGGTAAACATCGTGTCCCCTGTCTCCTGTTACCTTCGATCCTCATACGCACAGTTCGGGACCCCCTACCCGAGATCGGCCGGTTTTGACACCGACAGTGGGCACAACCCACCAGGGCGAGCCAGCCCTCCCAGGCGCACCCAGGTGGGTTGTCCCCACCTGGTGGCCCCATAGACCCTGAAACTGACGCTATAAAATCCTATCTTTCCAGAAAAAATTAGGGAGAAAGAATTATCGCGTTCCATGAGACGGAGCTGCCGTCACCTCCTGTTCTTCATCGGGAGGCCAGATCTGGAGTCTGTTTGGGGCACCGGAGAGGGGGTTCTTCATTCTTCGTCATCACCAACCCTTCTCCATCGCCAATTCCATGATGCTCCCCACAGGGAGTGAGTAATTCCTTCGTAGGCTCGCTGGTCGGTGAGGAGTTGGATGAGATTCATCATATAATCGAGTTAGTTTTGTTAGGGCTTGATCCCTAGTATCCACTATGTTCTGAGATTGATGTTGCTATGACTTTGCCATGCTTAATGCTTGTCACTTTGGGCCCGGGTGCCATGATTTTAGATCTGAACCATTTATGTTATCATCATTATATCCATGTTCTAGATCCGATCTTGCAAGTTATAGTCACCTACTACGTGTTATGATCCGGCAACCCCGGAGCTAAAATAGTCGGGACCACTCCAGGTGATGACCGTAGTTTGAGGAGTTCATGTATTCATCATGTGTTAATGCTTTGTTCCGGTTCTCTATTGAAAGGAGGCCTTAATACCCCTTACTTTCCAATATGCACCCCGCTGCCACGGGAGGGTAGGACAAAAGATGTCATGCAAGTTCTTTCCATAAGCACGTATGACTATTTACGGAATACATGGCTACATTATATTTATGAATTGGAGATACTGCCGTATCGCCCTAGGTTATGACTGTCAGATGATGAATATCATCCAAAAATTACCGATCCAATGCCTACGAATTTATCCTATATTGTTTCTGCTAAATTACTACTGCTATTGTTACTATTGCACTTGCTACAAAACTAGTGCTATCACTGTTACTGTTACTATTGCTGCTGTCACTACTATCAAAACTATCATACTAGTTTGCTATTGATCACTTTGCTGCAGATAATTAATCTCCAAGTTTGGTTGAATTGACAACCCAGCTGCTAATACTTACAAATATTCTTTGGCTCCCCTTGTGTCGAATCTATAAATTTGGGTTGAATACTCTACCCCCGTAAACTGTTGCGATCCCCTATACTTGTGGTTTATCACACCACTAGGTGACAGACGTGCTACAAGAGCTGATGCAGACGTTGTGAATGCCTGGCAGGCTTGATCTGATGACTACTCAATAGTTTAGTGTGCCATGCATTACGGCTTGGAATCGGGACTTCAAAAGCGTTTTGAACGCAACGGAGCATATGAGATGTTCCAAGAGCTGAAGTTGATATTTCAAGCTAATGCCCGGGTTGAGAGATATGTAGTCTCCACCATGTTCTTTAGCTGTAAGATGGACGAGAACAATTTTGTCAGTGAAGACATACTCAGAATGCCTGGGTACCACAACCACTTGACTCAGCTAGGAATTGATCTTCCAGTTGAGAGGGTTATTGATAGAGTTCTTCAGTCACTGCCACCAAGCTATAAAGGCTTCGTGATGAACTATAATATGCAAGGGATGACGAAAACAATTCACGAGCTCTTCGCGATGCTGAAATCGGCACAGGTAGAAATCAAAAAGGAGCATCAAGTGTTGATGGTTAACAAGACTACTAGTATTAAGAATAATGGCAAGGGAAAGAAAGGGTACTTCAAGAAGAATGACAAGCAAGTTGCCACTCCCGTGAAGAAACCCAAAGCTGGACCCAATCCTGACACTGAGTGCTGATAACCCACAAGTATAGAGGATCGCAACAGTTTGCAAGGGTAGAGTATTCAACCCAAATTTATTGATTCGACACAAGGGGAGCCAAAGAATATTCTCAAGTATTAGTAGTTGAGTTGTCAATTCAAGCACACCTGAAAGACTTAATATCTGCAGCAAAGTATTTAGTAGCAAAGTAGTATGGAAGTAACGGTAACGGTGGCAAAAGTAACAGTAGTAGTTTTTTAAGCAATCGTAATAGTGGCAACGGAAAAGTAACTAAGAAAAGATCAATATGTGAAAAGCTCGTAGGAAATGGATCAATGATGGATAATTATGTCGGATGCGATTCCTCATGCAACAGTTATAACATAGGGTGACACAGAACTAGCTCCAGCTCATCAATGTAATGTAGGTCTGTATTCCGAATATAGTCATACGTGCTTATGGAAAATAACTTGCATGACATCTTTTATCCTACCCACCCGTGGGAGCGGGGTCCTATTGGAAATTAAGGGATATTAAGGCCTCCTTTTAATAGAGTACCGGACCAAAGCATTAACACTTAGTGAATACATGAACTCCTCAAACTACGGTCATCACCGGGAGTGGTCCCGATTATTGTCACTTCGGGGTTGCCGGATCATAACGCATAGTAGCTGACTATTGACTTGCAAGATAAGATCAAGAACTCACATATATTCATGAAAACATAATAGGTTCAGATCTGAAATCATGGCACTCGGGCCCTAGTGACAAGCATTAAGCATAGCAAAGTCATAGCAACATCAATCTTAGAACATAATGGATACTAGGGATCAAACCCTAACAAAACTAACTCGATTACATGGTAAATCTCATCCAACCCATCACCGTCCAGCAAGCCTACGATGGGATTACTCATGCACGGTGGTGAGCATCATGAAATTGGTGATGGAGGATGGTTGATGATGACGATGGCAACGGATTCCCCTCTCTGAAGCCCCGAACGGACTCCAGATCAGCCCTCCCGAGGAAGATTAGGGCTTGGCGGCGGCTCCGTATTGTAAAACGCGATGAATCCTTCCCCCTGATTTTTTTTCTCCCCAAAAGTGAATATATGGAGTTGAGGTTGAGGTCGGTGGAGTCCCAGGCGGCCCACGAGGCAGGGGGCGCGCCCTACACCCTCGTGGACAGGGTGTGGGCCCCCTGATGCTGATTCTTTCGCCAATATTTTTCATTAGTTCCAAAACGTGTCTCCGTGGATTTTCAGGTCATTCCGAGAACTTTTATTTCTGCACAAAAATAACACCATGGCAGTTCTGCTGAAAACAGCGTCAGTCTGGGTTAGTTCCATTCGAATCATGCAAGTTAGAGTCCAAAACAAGGGCAAAAGTGTTTGGAAAAGTAGATACGTTGGAGACGTATCAACTCCCCCAAGCTTAAACCTTTGCTTGTCCTCAAGCAAGTCAGTTGACAAACTGAAAGTGATAAAGAAAAACTTTTACAAACTTTGTTTGATCTTGTTGTTGCAAATATGTAAAGCCAACATTCAAGTTTTCTGCAAAGATTATGAACTAACCATATTCACAATAACATTTAGGTCTCATGTTTACTCATATCAATGGCATAATCAATTAGCGAGCAATAATAATAAATCTCGGATGACAACACTTTCTCAAAACAATCATAACATGATATAACAAGATGGTATCTCGCTAGCCGTTTCTCAGACCGCAAAACATAAATGCAGAGCACCCCCGAAGATCAAGGACTGACTAGACATTGTAATTCATGGTAAAAGAGATCCAGTCATAGTCATACTCAATGTAAATTAATAGCAATGCATGAGAATGACAGCGGTGCTCTCCAACTGGTACTTTTTAATAAGAGGATGATGACTCAACATAAAAGTAAATAGATAGGACCTTCGCAGAGAGAAGCAGGGATTTGCAGAGGTGCCAGAGCTCATGTTTTGAAATAGAGATAAATAATATTTTGAGTGGCATACTTTCATTGTCAACATAACAACCAAGAGATCTCGATATCTTCCATGCTACACACATTATAGTCGGTTCCCAAACAGAATGGTAAAGTTTATACTCCCCCACCACCAACAAACATCAATCCATGACTTGTCCGAAACAATGGGTGCCGTCCAACTAACAACAATCCTGGGGGAGTTTTGTTTGCAATTATTTTCATTTGATTTGAGCATGGGACTGGGCATCCCGGTTACCGGCCATTTTCTCGTGAGTGATGAGCGGAGTCCACTCATCGTGAGAATAACCCACCTAGCATGGAAGATATAGACAACCCTAGTTGATACATGAGCTATTCGAGCATACAAAAAAAGAATTTCATTTGAAGGTTTAGAGTTTTGCACATACAAATTTACTTGGAACGGCAGGTAAATACCGCATATAGGAAGGTATGGTGGACTCATATGGAATAACTTTGGGGTTTATGGAAGTGGATGCACAAGCAGTATTCCCACTTAGTACAATTGAAGGCTAGAAAGAGACTAAGAAGCGACAAACTAGAGAGCGACAACAGTCATGAACATGCATTAAGATTAATCAACAATGAGTGCAAGCATGAGTAGGACATAAATCACCGTGAACATAAATATCGTGGAGGCTATGTTGATTTTGTTTCAACTATATGCGTGAACATGTGCCAAGTCAAGCCACTCGAATCGTTCAAAGGAGGATACCACCCTATCATACCACATCACAACCATTTTAATAGCATGTTGGCACGCAAGGTAAACCATTATAAACTCCTAGCTAATTAAGCATGGCATGAGCAACTATAATCTCTAATTGTCATTGCAAACATGTTTCATTCATAATAGGTTGAATCAGGAATGATGAACTAATTATATTTACAAAAACAAGATAGGTTGAGTTCATACCAGCTTCTCTCATCTCACTCAGTCCATCATATATCGTCATTATTGCCTTTCACTCGAACGACCGAACGGTGTGGATAATAATAATAGTGCACGTGCATTGGACTAAGCTGGAGTCTTCAAGCATTTCATACAAGGGAGAAGACAAGGTAATATGGGATCTTGGTTAAATCAAAAGTAGTGCATATGAGAGCCACTCAACATTTTCATCATGGTCTTCTCCTCTCGACCCCCAAAGAAAAGAAAAGAAATAAAACTATTTACACGGGAAAGCTCCCAACAAGCAAAAGAAGAACGAGAAATCTTTTTGGGTTTTCTTTTAATTACTACTACTACAGGCATGGAAAGTAAACTAGCTAAAAGCTACAACTAATTTCTTTGGTTTTTCTTAAGGTTTTTCAAACACACAAGAAGAAGGCTTAGAAAAGAAAATAAACTAGCATGGATAGTACAATGAAAAAGTATGAGCACCGACAACTGGCATGAGTGTGTGAACATGAATGTAATGTCGGTGAGAAATACATACTCCCCCGAGCTTTGGCTTTTGGACTAAGTTGGTCCATGCCCACGGATCGAAGCTACTCTCTCCGTTGTACTGAGGAGGATCCTTAGGGTGCCACTGGTTGGCGATCTCCTCCGGATCCTACTAATAAACAGACTGTCGATAAGGGTCAAGTGGTGGCTCAGGCTCAGGCTCTGGGACTTGTGTCAGCCTCCAGTATGCATAAATGGCCTCGGGCAAGATGAGGTACGTGCCTGAAAGTATGTTAAACAAAGAGGGTGCAGGCAAGGTAATAGTCTCACAGTGAGTTTTATCAAATATCAAATTATACTTAAGCATCTTCTTCTTATTTTTAACAATAAATTCATGTGCTACCATACTCTTATAATCTAGAAAAATAGGGGGCAACAACTTTTCCTCTTTCTCATAATGCCTAATAGGTATCTCAAAGTGTTTAGCAAGGCGTGAAGCAAAGATGCCTCCGAAGATGGGGCCCTTTGTATGGTTCAGACTTAATCGTTTAGCAACAATAGCGCCTAAGCTAAAAGTTGTATCACGAAACAAAGCATGGCGCAAAATGACAAGATCAGGAGCACTAAGATTTCCACTATTCCCGCGACCAATTAAGCATCTACTAGCAAATATCGCAAAGTAACATAGAATAGGAAAATGCATACTAGTAATTCTTGCATCGGAAACTTTCCTCTTTTCCCCGACAACAATTCTATCAATAAATCCATCCGCATCACTACGATGTGGTTCCTCGATGCTGCCCACAAAGGGTATCTTGCCGACCTGACAAAAATCATGGAGTGACATTGTAACATCCCAATTTTTATTAAATGTGGATGTTAATAGAATCATTCAATGCATATCATATTTCTTTGCATTTTGGAGTTTTTGAACAAATGAGAGGGGATAAGATGACTTCCTCAAATTTATAAAAGAGTGGGAAATATTATTTTGAATATTATTTGAAGTTTTGGAGTTTATTGATATTTTTTTGCAAAAAGTGCATTAATTGCATTAGGAAAATATGTTCAAAATGTTATGTGCTTAAGTTAATGTTCATTAGGCTCTAAATATTGTATAGTTATTTTAGAAATTAGTGTGGTGTTTTTATTAATTAATTTGAATTATTTAGGGCCACTTTAGTGTTCGGTTTGAAAAAAAACACGCACATACGCACGCAGTCACCCGCCTGGACCGAAACCACTTCGGCCCAGGGACACACGCGCTCAGCCAGCCACGCTAGGCCAGCCAGCCCACCGGCCATTTTTGGACCAAGGCCGCCCGCGCGCCCGAAGCCTCCGTCACCGGTCAACCGCTCCGCGCCCGCCCTCGCTCGCCTCCTCTCGCTGCCGCTGCCAGGCGGGCCCCACACGTCAGCCTGTCCCCAACCCCCTGCACCGCGCGGGATAAACATCCTCGCCACGCTCCCGCAACCGCCGCTCGGCTCCCTCGCGGATTTGGCTTATCCGCAGCTCCGTAGAGCTCCTGACCGCGCCTATAAATGCCCCCGAACCCCCTCTTCCACCCTCGCCGTCCCGCTTCTTCCCACGCCGCCCCTACCGCTTGTTGTCGCCATTCGCATCTCGCCGGAGCCGCGCCACTCCGTCGTCCATTTCATCGTCTGTGGCACCCCCTAGCTCTTCTTCCTTTGTCAATCGGATCCCTGCGATAACGCGCATCAGTTTGACACATTTTTTTGCCCCTAGGTCCCGTCGGAGCCACCGCACCGTCGACGCCAGAGTCGCCGGAGCATCGAGCCCCGCCGTCTTCGCCTCGCCCCGTCCCGACGCCGCCGATGAACGCCGACACCAGCTTCGCGACGCCCACGCCGCGCCGCACCTCCCCGTCTTCTTCCCCGACACCGAGGACCGCCGTAGCCGCTGCCCCGCCCCCGCCCGACGCCGCGCCGCCGTCCTCTGCTCGTCGGCGACGTCGCCAGCCGCTGTAAGCCGCCGCCGCACTCCTGCCCATTAGATCGATCATCGACGGCCCAGATTAGATTAGGTTCACTTTTTTGCGAAGAGGTACGCGGTTAACCGCGGTTCCCTTATACCGTGTGATTTTATTTAAACCGAGCGTCGGTTTTTCTTTACTTAGCCGTTGCCGTTTTTTTTTCTATTTAGCGGCCGTTCACCGTATAGCCTCCGCAGCGGACACTGCTCGGCCAGCCAGGAGCCGCCACGTGGCCAGGGACTTTGTTGCAATTGTTTTCTTCTCTGTTTAGTCCCTGTAATTAGCATATTAGTCCCTGAACTTCGAGTAGCCACAACTTTTTAACCGTAGATCCAAACTCGATGAAACCAGCGGAAAATGCTTCGTCATGTTTAGATCTATCCAGTGGTATCCTTTTTGTAAAATTTTGTCAGATTCAAATTTGAATTTATTCAGATTCCAATTCGAACTTCAAATGGCCATATCTCTCAAAACGTAGCTTCGATTAAGTTGATTCTTTTTGCATTCTGTCACCGTAGCCAAACCCTATCACGTGGACCTTTGTCACAATATTTTACACACACTAGGATCTGTCCATTAATATTTTACTAGTATGCATAGTACGCACTATAGTTCACATCACTTCTTGAACCATAGGCCTATGTTGTTTTGCACTATAGTACGCACTATATTTTCGTGCAAGTTAAGTGTTGTTTGTTCATTTGGTTTTTCCGAGACTTATTGCTTTGCAAATTCTTCTTGGTTCTCTGAAATGTTTGCTTATGTTTGTTTATCTTCTTTGTGATAGATTGCGCGGAGTGGGAAGCAGAATATTACCAGTCTTTAGAATTCAACCAGCAGTACCAAGGCAAGTTGCATCTTGATCATGTTTCATTACCTACGTTATTATTATGCACTTAGTTCTTTGCGGTAGGACTGCATGGTAGGAATTGATGCCGCATGACTATGCTTTTCACCCAGTAGTTCATTGAGGTAGGTCTGAACCTTATAACATTGTCGCCATCGTTTTACATTATGTTGCTTCACTAAGTAGATGTGGATTGGGGAGTGATCATTGTAAAGTATGAGTGACAATGTAGTAAATAGGACCTAAGATAATTAATGAACTACCTGGGCGGAAACTTGTTGGAATGGTGGCAAAGTACAGTGCGGCACGCATCGGAAATCCATGGTGGTGCACCACTAGTGGACCGTCCGGTCAGGCTCAAAGAGATCAATCGTATTCTCATGTCGAAAAGCTTACGTGTGCAGCCACAAGCCAATATGGGCTCAGGCTTAGTTGACTAGTTAGTGTGACCCCTTCCGGGATGGGCTAGCAGATGTAGAATGATGTAGGTGTACCGGCCTATCCGTGGGTTAAGGGGGAACATTTTCGAAAGACTCTGTCTCGATCTTCCGATCATGGAGGTGGTCGAGTGTTGTGGGGAAAAGTGCGCAACCTCTGCAGAGTGTCAACCTAGTCGATTAGCCGTGTCCCCGGTTACGGACAACTTGAGCATCTAGTAGTGAAAATGCCGGGAGATCTCCTCACCTTTAATTAAACAGTTGGGTTTTAAATGAAACTTGGGAACGGATGAAGTTGGATTTGCCAACTCATCCTATGCAAATGTGTAGTAGTAGAATAACAACTTTTCTAATAGGGAAAAACTAGCTTTATGTAAAAAACTAAACTTAGAGCTTTCCACTAGCCAAATTGCATGTACAAGTAGGTTCTTTACACTTATGATGTGACTTGCCAGTATATTCAATGTACTGACCTATATGGCTGCAACTTATCACGTTGCAGATATATCCGACGAGGATTAAGGTGTGATAGGTCGATGTTCTACACTCAACCTTGCTTGTGGAGTTGGACTCATTTACTACTTTGCTTCCGCAGTATTTGTTTATTGGCTCTATGCCCTATTTTGTAATAAATGTATTGCTCCTGGACTATTGATGTAATAAAGAGATGTGTGTTATTTCTGTTATTTCATCGAGTACTGTGTGTGCTAGCAAGTCGATCCAGGGACTAGCACGGTAAGCACAGAGACTTCGACTCTTACCGAGTCGGGTCGCTACAAGATGGTGTCAGAGCACACGTTGACTGTAGGACGCAACCCCTAGAAAATGGAAAAACCATATTATAAAAAGCTATATTTTTCACTTTCCCTATATATCCTTTGGTCTCGTGCCTTCTCTGCTTCATTACTAATTTCTTCCCTCTTTCAAAATGTAGATGTCGTCTGCCATTGTCGAGTTCGAGCAGCCCGATGAGACCATGCCCTTTGGACGGCAGCTGATGAAGATCGTGAAGCACCTGAAGATTGGGCTTCCCACATTCACTGAAACTTTCACTGCCACCTTGCCCGAGGAGACGCATTGGAGGATTGATGCCCATATCCCCGGACGCATCCTCGGAAACCGCACCAAGCCCATTGATTTCCATGTGGATACTACAACATGGGGCTTGGGCAGGGGCATCGCTGCTCACATTGCTCTCGGACGCATTCAGGAGGAGTATGACGAGGACCTCAAGAAGACCTCCTTCGTGGTGTACGGACGCCATGACGCAAATGGACATGTGGTGCATACCCTGGAGGACGAGACGATAGCATCCCATATCCAGGACATGGAGGATCACATCCGTATGATGGAGCTGGAGTTGTCTGACAACATGATCGTCATCAAGAACCTCATGACCCGCAAGGCCGAGCTCGAGGAGGAACTCCAGGACGCTCGCATCGAGCATGAGGGAGAGCTGGACGCACTGCAGGAGAAGATCGACGGCCTGAAGATTGAGCTTGAGGAGGCCGAGGAGAAGCTCGATGAGGGAGAAAACATCCAGGAGGATCACTCTTATGGAGATTACGTCAGCCAGGACAAGGACCAGGATGATGAGCTTGGAGATGACGACACAGACAGTGATGCAAGGACACCTGATGTCAACATGGTTGACTGGTCTTCATCCGATGAGAGTTAGATTTTATACCACCATGAGAGTTAGAAATTCGATTTTTTTATCCGATTAGTTTTACTTCATTTGTAAGACCTTGTCAAATCTTGTGACATGGCTTACCTTAGGTTTGATTATTTGTGTGAACCTCTTTGTTTGAAATTGAATTGGAGTGATTTGAAGTTTTATTGCTATCATGTGCATATGGGTAGTGTGATTTTACTCACTAGGCCTCATTTTATTCTAACTCCTCATCCACTCTAAACCCATCAGATGCCTCCAAGACGTGACCCCGGATTCAACTTTCCGCCGGAGCTCACGCAATTGATCCAGCAGCAGAATGCTCTTATGCAGATGCTCATTCAGAACCAGAACCATAACAACAACAACAACAACCCACCGCCGCCGCCCCCAGTTGACAGTCTTACCCGTTTTCTGAGGCCGAACCCACCCGTGTTCTCCAGCAGCACAGAGCCGATTGTCGCGGATTACTGGCTCCGCAAGATAGGAAGGGAGCTGGCCACGGCAGGATGCAATGATGCTGAGAAGGTGAAGTTTGCCGCCCATCAGCCGGATGGCCCGGCCGCTGCTTGGTGGCAGAACTACACCACCACATACCCCTTGGAGAGTGTGACTTGGACTCAGTTCCAGCAGGCGTTCCGCACTGCTCATGTCTCAGCTGGAGCCATGAGTCTGAAGAAGAAGGAGTTCTGCAGCTTGCGCCAGGGAGGACGCACGGTATCCTAGTATGTTGATGAGTTCAGTAAGATGGCATGTTATGCCTAGAGGACGTGGCCACTGATGTAGCCAAGCAAGAGAAGTTTCTGGAGGGACTGAATGATGAGTTGGGAGTTCAGTTGACGGTGGCGACCTTTGCGAACTATCAGGAGCTGGTTGATAAGGCTACCATTCTCAAAGGCAAGCACCAGCAGATGGAGAATCATAAGAGGAAGTACGGTCACGGGAAGTATAACTCTAGAGTTCAACAGAAACCCCGCTACAGCCCGTACTTAGGAAGTTTTGGATCAGGCACTAGCAAGTTTGGAGGGAATCATCATAACCATGGAGGCCACATTCAGCATGGAGGAAATGGACACAACCACCATGGTCACAAGCATGGAAATGGCAATGGCAATGGCAATGGAGGGAATGGCAACCAGCAACATTTCAACTCTTCTACACCAATTAAGAAAGATCTGAGTCACATAACCTGCTTCAAATGCAAGAAGACAGGGCACTATTCCAATGAGTGTCCCGAGTAGCAGATGGGAATGGAAATGGGAATTTTGGAGGCAAGAAGCCTAATCCTTTCACTAAGGGGCATGTGAATCATGTCAATGTGGAGGAGGTCTATGAGCAGCTTGACGCAGTGATTGGTAAGTTCTTGGTTAATTCATTTCCAGCACTCATTCTTTTTGACACTGGTGCATCGCATTCATTCATATAAGGGGATTCGTGGATAAACATAAGTTGCCTACCATAGCTCTTAAGTCACACATTATATTGAGTTCCCTAGGAGCCGAGTCTATGGCTAGTCAGGGATGTTTCCAGTTGCCTTTGAACATAGGGGACATGTTTTTCCCACAGACGTGATCATACTAGAGTCGCAAGGGTTGGATGTAATCCTAGGGATGGATTGGATGTCCAAGTATGAGGGGAACATTGATTGTGCTAGTAGATCGATTTTTCTCACCACCCCAGAGAAGAAGAGGATCAAGTATATATCTAGGCTTAAGCCTAAGAAGTACCAGTGGTGATGGATTATCCCGATGTATTTCCGGAGGAGTTACTGGGCCGCCAGACCGGGAGATTGAGTTTTTGATTGAGTTGCTGCCAGGTACAGGACCTATCTCCAAGAGGCCGTATCGGATGCCCGCTAATGATTTGGAGGAAGTCAAGAAACAGATTAAGGAGTTGCTAGAGAAAGGGTATATTCGCCCGAGTTCATCACCTTGGGGAGCCCCAATACTCTTAGTGGAGAAGAAGGATGGAACCTTGAGGATGTGTGTGGATTACCGCTCTTTAAACGAGGTGACCATCAAGAACAAGTATCCCCTGCCGATGATCAATGACTTGTTTGACCAGCTAGAAAGAGCTAGTGTTTTCTCCAAGATCGATCTTCGATCGTGTTATCACCAGTTGAAGATCCGTGAGAAGGATATACCTAAGACCGCTTTTACCACAAGGTATGGGCTTTATGAGTATACAGTCATGTCCTTTGGTTTGACTAATGCCCCTGCTTATTTTATGAGCATGATGAACAAGGTGTTCATGGAGTTCTTGGGTAAGTTCGTTGTGGTATTCATTGATGACATATTGGTTTTCTCCAAGAATGAGGAGGAACACGCTGAACATCTGCGCTTAGTTTTGGAGAAGCTCAGAGAACATCAACTTTATGCCAAGTTCAGCAAGTGTGAGTTTTGGCTCAGGGAAGTCGGATTCCTTGGACATGTAGTGTCAGGTGAAGGGATTGCAGTGGACCCTACCAAGGTAGAGTCAGTCACAGAATGGAATACACCCACCACAGTTGGCGAGATTCGTAGTTTCCTTGGACTTGCTGGATATTATCGGAGATTTATTGAAAATTTCTCCCAGATTGCAAGGCCCATGACAGCGTTGTTGAAGAAGGACACCAAGTTTGTTTGGACTGAAGAGTGTGAAGCCAACTTTCAAGAGTTGAAGAAGCGTTTGGTCACAGCCCCAGTGCTAATCCTGCCTAACGTGCACATGGACTTTCAGGTGTATTGTGATGCTTCACGTCTGGGACTTGGAGGTGTTCTTATGCAAGAGGGAAAGGTTGTAGCTTATGCTTCACGACAGCTTTGACCTCATGAGTTGAACTATGCCACGCATGATTTGGAGTTGGCAGCCGTAGTGCATGCGCTCAAGACATGGAGACACTATCTTATTGGGAATCGTTGTGATGTTTACATGGATCACAAGAGTTTGAAGTACATTTTCACGCAGAAGGAGTTGAATCTCAGGCAAAGGAGATCGTTGGAACTTATAAAGGATTATGACATGAGTCTGCATTATCATCCAGGAAAAGCCAATGTTGTGGCGGATGCTTTGAGTCGTAAGAGTTATGTTAATACCCTTACAGCAGGAGGTTTACCTCAGGAGTTATGTGATGAGCTTAGAGACCTTCAGTTGGAAATAGTTCCAAGAGGTTATGTTGCCACACTCGAGGTATAGTCCACCTTGTTGGGAAGAATCAGAGAGGCCCAGAAGTTGGACCAAGGTATTGCTGAGATAAAGGAAATGATGAGCAAAGGGAAAGCAGAAGGATTCCGTGAGGATGAAAATGGAACCATATGGTTTGAGCAACGGATTTGCGTACCCAATGACCCGGAGATCAGGAAGTTGATTCTTCGGGAGGCTCATGACTCACCACACTCGATACACCCAGGCAACACCAAGATGTACTTGGACTTGAAGGAAAGTTTTTGGTGGGCCGGTATGAAGAGAGAGATTGCCGAGTATGTGGCAATATGTGATGTATGTCAGAGAGTAAAGGCGGAGCATCAGAAACCAGCAGGTTTACTTCAGCCGTTGCCGATACCTGATTGGAAATGGGATAAACTTGGTATGGATTTTATCATGGGGTTACCCAGGATCCGTTCAGGTTATGATTCCATTTGGGTGATAGTGGATCGTTTGACCAAGTTTGCTCACTTCATTCCAGTGAAGACCACCTATACAAGTGCTAAGCTGGCAAAGATATACATGACCAGGATCATATGTCTGCATGGAGTTCCGAGGAGCATCGTATCAGATAGAGGAACGCAGTTTACCTCAAAGTTGTGGAATCAGTTGCATGAAACTTTGGGTACCAGGCTAGAGTTCAGTACAACCTTCCATCCACAGGCTGATGGGCAGACAGAGAGAGTCAATCAGATTCTGGAGGACATGCTGAGAGCTTGTGCACTAGACTATGGGTCTAGTTGGGATGATAACTTACCCTATGCAGAGTTCTCGTACAACAACAGCTACCAAGCCAGTTTGCAGATGGCCCCTTTCGAGGCATTGTAAGGCAGGAAATGCAGGACACCTTTGATGTGGGATGGAGTTGGAGATCGCAAATTGTTTGGACCTGATTTGATTAGGGATTCTGAGGAGAAGGTCAAGTTGATTCGTGACAGACTGAAGATAGCTCAGTCAAGGCAGAAAAGTTATGCCGATGCTAAACGCAAGGAAGTGATCTATGAAGTGGGAGATAGAGCATATCTTCGAGTGTCTCCACTTTGAGGTATTAAGAGATTTGGAGTCAAAGGAAAGTTAGCACCACGGTTTGTGGGACCATACAGAGTTCTGGAACGTAGAGGAGAGGTTGCATACCAGCTGGAATTACCAGAGGCTTTGTCAGGAGTTCATGATGTGTTTCATGTTTCCCAGCTGAAGAAGTGTCATGCAGAGATGGCGGACATTCCTTTGAGAGATACAGTGCCACTGGAGGCAATTCAGTTGGAGAATGATCTGACTTATGAGGAGAAGCCTATTAAGATTCTTGAGACTGCAGAGAGAATCACTCGTACCAAGATCATCAAGTTCTGCAAGGTTCAGTGGAGTCACCACACCGAGGAGGAAGCCACTTGGGAACGAGAGGAGGATCTTAGACAGGACCATCCACACCTTTTTGCTGGCCAACCCGAATCTCGAGGACGAGATTCATCTTAAGGTGGGTAGTTTTGTAACATCCCAATTTTTATTAAATTTGGATGTTAATAGAATCATTCAATGCATATCATATTTCTTTGCATTTTGGAGTTTTTGAAATATTCAAATAATATTTTTCCACTTGAGAAAAACAAATGAGAGGGGATAAGATAACTTCCTCAAATTTATAAAAGAGTGGGAAATTTTATTTTGAATATTATTTGAAGTTTTGGAGTTTATTGGTATTTATTTTATTTGCAAAAAGTGCATTAATTGCATTAGGAATATATGTTCAAAATGTTCTGTGCTTAAGTTAATGTTCATTAGGCTCTAAATACTGTATAGTTATTTTATAAATTATTGTGGTGTTTTTATTAATTCATTTGAATTATTTAGGGCCACTTTAGTGTTCGGTTTAAAAAAAACATGCACGTACGCACGCACTCACCCGCCTGGAACGAAACCAGTTCGGCCCAGGGACGCACGGGCTTAGCCAGCCGCGCCAGGCCAGCCAGCCCACCAGCCATTTTCGGCCCAAGGCCGCCCGCGCGCCCGAAGCCTCCCGCACCGGTCAACCGCTCCGCGCCCGCCATCGCTCGCCTCCTCTCGCTGCCGCTGCCAGGCAGGCCCCGCACGTCAGCCCGTCCCCAACCTCCCGCACCGCGCGGGATAAACATCCTCGCCGCGCTCCCGAAACCGCTGCTCGGCTCCCTCGCGGATGAGGCTTATCCGCAGCTCCGTAGAGCTCCTGACCGCGCCTATAAATGCCACCGAATCCCCTCTTCCACCCTCGCTGTCCCGCTTCTTCCCACGCCGCCCCTACCGCTTGGTGTCGCCGTTCGCATCTCGCCGGAGCCGCGCCACTCCGTCGTCCATTTCATCGTCTGTGGCACCCCCTAGCTCTCCTTCCTTTGTCAATTGGATCCCCGCGATAACGCGCATCTGTTTGACACGTTTTTTTTGCCCCTAGGTCCCGTCAGAGCCGCCGCACCATCGACGCCGGAGTCGCCGGAGCACCGAGCCCTGCCGTCTTCACCTCGCCCCGTCCCGACGCCGCCGACGAACACCGACACCACCTTCGCGACGCCCACGCCGCGCCGCACCTCCCCGTCTTGTTCCCCGACGCCGAGGACAGCCGTAGCCGCTGCCCCGCCACCGCCCGACGCCGCGCCGCCGTCCTCTGCTCGTCGCCGACGTCGCCAGCCGCTGTAAGGCGCCGCCCCACTCCCGCCCGTTAGATCGATCACCGACAGCCCAGATTAGATTAGTTCATTTTTTTAAATTTTGTGAAGAGGTACGCGGTTAACCGCGGTTCCCTTAGACCGTGCGGTTTCATTTAAACCGAGCATCAGTTTTTCTTTAGTTAGCCGTCGCCGTTGTTTTTTTCTATTTAGCGGCCGCTCGCCGTATAGCCTCCGCAGCGGACGCTGCTCGGCCAGCCAGGAGCCGCCACATGGCCAGGGACTTGGTTGTGATAGTTTTCTTCTCTGTTTAGTCCCTGTAATTAGCAGATTAGTCCCTGAACTTCGAGTAGCCACAACTTTTTAACCGTAGATCCAAACTCGATGAAACCAGTGGCAAATTCTTCGTCATGTTTAGATCTATCCAGTGGTATAGTTTTTGTAAACTTTTGTCTGATTCAAATTTGAATTTATTCAGATTCGAATTCGAACTTCAAATGGCCATATCTCTCAAACCGTAGCTCCGATTAAGTTGATTCTTTTTGCATTCTGTCCCCGTAGCCAAACCCTATCACCTGGACCTTTGTCACAATATTTTACACACACTAGGATCTGTCCATTAATATTTTACTAGTCTGCATAGTACGCACTATAGTTCACATCACTTCTTGAACCATAGGCCTATGTTGTTTTGCACTTAGAATATTTTCGTGCAAGTTAAGTGTTGTTTGTTCATTTGGTTTTTCCGAGACTTATTGCTTTGCATGTTCTTCTTGGTTCTCTGAAATGTTTGCTTATGTTTGTTTATCTTCTTTGCGATACATTGCCTGGAGTGCGAAGCCGAATATTACTAGTCTTTAGAATTCAACCAGCAGTACCAAGGCAAGTTGCATCTTGATCATGTTTCATTACCTATGTTTTTATTATGCACTTAGTTCTTTGCGGTAGGACTGCATGGTAGGAAATGATGCAACATGACTATGCTTTTCACCCAGTAGTTCATTGAGGTAGGTCTGAACCTTATAACATTGTCGCCATCGTTTTACATTATGTTGCTTCGCTAAGTAGACGTGGATTGGGGAGTGATCATTGTAAAGGATGAGTGACAATGTAGTTAATAGGACCTAAGATAATTAATGAACTACCTGGGCGGAAACTTGTGGGATTGGTGGCGAAGTACAGTGGGCACGCATGGGAAATCCATGGTGGTGCACCACTAGTGGACCGTCCGGTCAGGCTCAAAGAGATCAATCGTATTCTCATGTCTAGAAGCTTACGTGTGCACCCACAAGCCAATATGGGCTCTGGCTTAGTTGAGTAGTTAGTGTGACCCCTTCCGGGATGGGCTAGTAGATGTAGAATGATGTAGGTGTACCGGCCTATCCGTGGGTTAAGGGGGAACATTTTCGAAAGACTATGTCTCGATCTTCCGATCATGGAGGTGGTCGAGTCTTGTGGGGAAAAGTGCGCAACCTCTGCAGAGTGTCAACCTAATCGATTAGCCGTGCCCCGGTTACGGACAACTTGAGCATCTAGTAGTGAAAATGCCGGGAGATCTCCTCACCTTTAATTAAACAGTTGGGTTTTAAATGAAGCTTGGGAACGGATGAAGTTGGATTTGCCAACTCATCCTATGCAAATGTGTAGTAGTAGAATAACATCTTTTCTAATAGGGAAAAACTAGCTTTATGGAAAAAACTAAACTTAGAGCTTTCCACCAGCCAAATTGCTTGTACAAGTAGGTTCTTTACACTTATGATGTGACTTGCTAGTACATTCAATGTACTGACCTATATGGCTGCAACTTATCACGTTGCAGATATATCCGACGAGGATTAAGGTGCGATAGGTCGATGTTCTACACTCAACCTTGCTCGTGGAGTTGGACTCATTTACTACTTTGCTTCCGCAGTATTTGTTTATTGGCTCTATGCCCTATTTTGTAATAAATGTATTGCTCCTGGACTATCGATGTAATAAAGAGATGTGTGTTATTTCTGTTATTTCATCGAGTACTGTGTGTGCTAGCAAGTCGATCCAGGGACTAGCACGGTAAGCACAGAGACTTCGACTCTTGCCGAGTCGGGTCGCTACAGACATCTCCTTAACCTCATCATATAAGTGAAACTCCACTGAAGGTGGTGATTTCTTAGCATGGAAATAAAAAATTTGCACAAAAATATTAGTGAGTAGGAGATACTGTTTGCGCTGGTCGTGGAGGAAGTCGCGAGGCCTACGTTCTCAGCCAAGTAATAAAAGTCATCGTAAATTCCGGTGGCTCTCAAGAACGCATCACAAGGCCTTTCGCATGGCCGAACCGCCGCAGTGCAAGGAAGATTATATTTGGGCTTTTTATTCTCCTCATTCTGCTTATCCTTCGAGCTTTGGCTCGAAGAGCTCCTCAACAATCTCTTCATCATTTTCTTTCTCTGAGAAATTTCTGAAATTTTTAGTGACTCAAAATAAAAGTGAACAAAACTCAACAAGATTGATAGCAACTACTCCCACAGGTGCCTAGAGGCTATATCATGGATTAAAACTACTTTTGACCATATAAATTTGACATGCAAGCTCAAGAACACGGTCACCTTGGCAGCAAAAAATTGCAATAAATAAAGCACTAGAACAAAAACTAATTGGACCATTGGAGGAGTCACATACCGAAGCACAATCCCCCAAAATAGTTTTGTGAATGGAGCTTTGAGCAAAGAGATCGAAAATGGCAGGAAGATGAGCTAGAACACGGGTTTGAGCTATGGCAGGATTTTTTCTGGAGGAAGACGAAGTGAGTGGGTGCTGGAATAAGTGGAGGGGGTCCACATGGGGCCCACGAGGCAGGGGCACGCCCCAGGGGGGTGGGCTGGCCCTGTGCCCTCATGGCCAAATGGTGGGCCCCCTGGTGTGTTCTCAGTGCCAGAAATTCTTGAATATTCTACAAAATATCATATTTCATTTTCAGGACATTTGGAGAACTTTTATTTTTTGAGGTATTTTTATTGCAAGGATAATTCAGAAAATAGAC